>NC_135498.1:48624626-48941749 GCF_052857255.1 Amblyomma americanum
AGTTATGAAAACGGCGCAGACGCCTCTGTGATGTGCAAAGGCGTGCAGTGTATACGTGTGCTCGGAACGTCCAGATGCGAGCGGCTTTCACGAATGAATCTTAATTCAACGAAGGCTCTCCTCTTGAGAACAAAATTTAGGCCACTGAATTGAGCATCACGTTGCTTACACGAGCGCTCCGGCGAGTGACCTGCAGCAGTGCCCAAAGGAAAACACAACTGTAACCTCAAGAAAAGCTAGAAATTCCCCTCTGAGGAAAAGTCAACAGCTTCGGTAGTGAGAGAAGAAAAAGCAGCCAGGAGCCATCACAGAGGCCGGTGCAGATGGCATCACCAACTTGGCGTCACTACATGAATTATCTTGGCGCAGCTGATTGCGAGCCTTTGCTTCATGCGTAACACTGACAATACGCAACACTACATCTTACATAGCAAATAAAAATCTGTCGAGACACTGCATTTAAGGAGTGCTCCCAAAAGTACATGCCGGTAGCATGTGCTATACACTCCACCATCTTGTGATCGTTGGGGGCAAGACAGTCCTGTGCACTAGCTGTTAGCCGTCCATAGAGTGCACACCACATAACAGTCAGCAAAAGCTTCAGAATAACAGCGCAGAAGGTCTGCAATCGTCGAACTCTTCGTAACTGCGCATGACATATTTCCCAATTTACAAACACGAAGTGAGCGCCGAAAAGCACGAGCATCCAAGCGCAGATGTGATAATCAGACATTGTAGGACAACAAAACAGTCTGTAGCAGCAGGTACGCACTAAGATAATACGTTATGCACTATAGCAACGAGGCTTTGAAACGACTGCGAACATTCGGTAGCAGAAACCAAACTTGAACTTAGCGATACATTATCTTTCGCCTGAGTTCACCGAAGTTCACAACTTCAAACGTGAAAGCGGTAAGCTGAAGCTATCAAGAAATGAGGTAAAAAAAAATATGAAGGAGATATACAATGCAGGTAACACCCAAGAGGTGTCAAAGTCCTGCGCTGTCCATGTCTGTAGTATTGTGTAGGGTTCCCATGGCCTGTTGCTTCGGCAGCTGCTCTCCTTGGAAGACGACGAGGCCGATGGTGTTCATGGAGAGGAATATGGCCGTCACGGCGACGCACTTGATGAAGACGCCGTACGCCACCTGGCGAACAAGGCGCAAGGCAGAGTCAGGTTTAGTAAAGGTAGTGGTTCTCATTACGCTATATGGCAAATGAAAACAGTGCCTTGCTCTCATCTTCGGGGGAACGAAGTATTAGCTGGAGCACTAACTGTTACACTGGCTGGGGCCCAGGGACTGAAGCTATCCGCTTTTGCTTTTTCTTAGGACAATAGTTGTGGACGGGATCTTCTTCTAGTTTCGAGTCTCCAGGACGCCGTCCTGTGCGTAACTGAAAATTCGCTAAACAAAACACGTTGCGGGGATAGTTGGTTATGCATTTTTTTTTACTTTAAAAGTAATCCAGCGCTACACTTTTAAGACGAGGACACAGAAAGAACTTGACAGCGCCCGTCCTCCCCAAGTTCTTTTCCAAGTTTTCCAAGTTCTTTTACTTGTCAAGTAAAAAATAAAATGCGCAACTGAAAACGCGCCCAAATTCTTAGCCGCTCGCGAGTTAAATCGCCGGAATAACGCCTCAGTCTAACACTCATCGCACAGGCAGAGGGGCGAGAGCGCAGAAAACGGATAACTTCCAGCTGCGCTTGACACTATACCGCCACCGTCAAACACGCTTATGAATGCTGACCGAAGAGGGCGAGTGCGACCGCCAGCTAAAGTGGCAGGCATCGTGTGATAAATCCTCGGAAGGTCCCGAGTGTGCTCTCATTTCTGAGTGACAGTATCTCGGAACGCGTGACGAATTAGATCTATAAGACCTCTAGAATAACCAGCGCAACTTGAAAGCGTGCCCCTTAGCGACTCTAAACGTGCGCAGGCAGTCATCCGAGCGCTCTAAAGCACGAGAAAACGATTAATCGGACATCTTATTTTCCGCTCACCCCATTGATTAGACATTCTCGATTAAGGCTTGGGGCCGCAACAAACGCGCTTGAAAAATAAAAATGAGTGAAAAATAAAAGCTTACACACGAAATTCAGAGATAGTCAGCGTTTACAGTGTGAATTTTTTTTAAAAAAACGTTGCCCTTTACATCTCTTTCTTAATCCCTTCCACCGGGGCGTGCTTGAGGAGTCAATAACCCATAGTGACGCTTCACAACCTCGCCTTTTCTTTATTTATAACTTAATCTGAATCCGCTGCCGCTGTGGCTCAGCGGTTATGGTGCTCGGCTGCTGACCTGAAAGACTCGGGTTTCGATCCTGGCCACGGCTGTCCCATTTCGATTGAGGCGAAACGCTAGAGACCACTGTGCTGTGCGATGTCAGTGCACGTTAAAGAACTCCAGGAGGTCAAAACTTTCCGGAGTCCCCCCAAACGGCGTCCTTCACAGTTTGAGTAACTTTGTAACCGTAAGCCCCGTAAACCGTGAATCTGAATCTGAGCTAATTGTAACCCCTAACGCAGACACACACAGTCTGTGGCTTGGGCAGAAAGAGAGGGAACTTGTGCGTATGACGCTCAACCATACTCTTTCCGTGAATCGAACACACACAACTGTCGCAGTGAAAAAGAAGCGCAGCGGTTGTCGCCTATGGGAAAAGAAAGCGCTTCTCTCGTGCTGTCCTCGGCGCATACTCACCATCTGGGCACTGTTGGCGTGGGCGTACTCTCGCATGACGATCAGTGGCAGGGACACAGGCAGTATGACGTTGATGGACGCTGCGAGGCTGACCGGCACCACGTAGAACGACACCGGGGTCTCTGTCACCACGGCCTGCGTAATTCGAACGCGACAGAAGCGTCTTTCGTTCCGGGGACGCAAAGATTGCTTGCACTCACTTATTCCTGCGTGCTTAGTATTGCGGTTCCAGTGGAAAATGAGAATGTTTGTTCTGTGCCACACATTTAACAAGTAGCCGAAAAATAACGAAGGGAAAGGAAGAAAGTTGCTAGGGAGAAGTTGGAACCTACAGCTGTCCATATTTCTACCCGAGACTGTACAGCAAAGCGCACACTATAGTGCATATTTGAAGCATAGAAAGAAGGAAACGCGTAAACAGCAGTGAATCCCAGAAAATTGGTAACAGTTAAAAACAGCATTTCATGGTAAAATTCGACATTTCGCTTCTAGGCTTCTTTAACGATGACAGGTATTTCACTAGGTTCGCGAAATTGCTTCCTCAAAAATGCTGCGCGGACAACGTATGACTTTCGTCGGGGCTGACACTGTCGCCTTTGAACGCGGGCTCCAAAGCCTATAATGTTCTCCATTTCATCATTCCCATGGCAATTTCACACATTCCATATGTTTTGACCTCACTTGCTCCAGAACATAAAACTCCAGAACATAAAAATTTCTTCTTTATTTTGTTGTAAGAAATACAATATTGAAGACGTCCAGGCTAAATGTGTTAAAAAAAATCACCTGAAGAGAGCCTCATAAAGCATCATAAAGCAAAGAAAATGAAAGAAGCATGCGCGACGCTTCACCGGACATATCATGAAGTCATCATTTGCAGCACATAAGACCTAACACAGCACAGTGTATGGCAATGGAGCGTTCATAGGCGAGCAACGACGACAGTGAAGACACAGATGGGAAAAGCGATCGAATAGGACGAAGAGATGCCAGATTAAAGTGACAACTAGTTGCCACAGCCCAAGCAGCGCAGGTAATCGGCCCAGTATTGGAATAGCATGGTTTCACTCTCGTCCTTCGTAGGACCGGCCTTTGCCAATACATTTTAAATATTAGGCCCATTAGATGTGCTCCTAACGTTCTAAAAAGTGGCCGCATATTCGGTTTGATCTCCTTTACAATACCTGCAAGAGATGCCGTTGTGTCAGTGGTAGTGTGGAAAAGACCATTTTAACACATCTATTCGCACGAGGAACACAAGCCGCAAGGGAGCGACTGCACTGCCGACAGCTACCCAAGCAGCACAGATAATCGGCCAAATGATGGTTTTAATCTGGTCGTTTACAGGACTGGCCTTTGCCAATAAATTCCCAATATTTACATGTCCTCTCGCAGCACGGTACAATAGCACAAGAAAACAGAGGGAGCCATTGTCATCTGCAAGCGAAGCACACTTGCCGAGCTTCCGTCACATGTGCGGCCATCCACTCCAGGAGCGCTCACACACTTATTCGCATTGTTCTTTTCTCTCGCGTAACATAAAGCATGGGTCACGAAGACAATTGCATGGTCAAAGCCTATTCGTACAAGCGAAAGCATTGATCGCTGCCCGGTCCTCCTCGTGAAAGCGGGAGTCGTTTTGTGAAGCCAGCCGTTGAGCGGTTAGCCGCAGTGCGTTAGCGCGGATTATGCTGCAGCCTCAGTGCCGCAGAGTTTGGTTACATGGCATAAACGCTGCATTTCGACGAGCACAAAACAGAGTAAAGCAGTGGCGGGCTTACCACACGAACCGCCGTGGTCGCCATGGATCGAGCGACGGATTCGCCGACAAGCAGCTCTGAGAGGACAGCGGCCACGCTGACCAGGATGAACTGGCTGGACTTGGTGGACCGCTGCGCCCAGAACTGGTCGTCCAGCTTGGCCAGGCCATGCTCCACTAGTCGGTAGTCCTACTCCGCCAGTAGGCGCGCCGAGTGCAAGTTCAAGGACATTGCATTTATTAGTGCAACGTATCTTAGATGGTATGCCTACGTGGTTCACTCACTGAAGAATTTATTTTTAGACCACCAACTCACACTTGCACGGGCTCCCATTCACTAACAGTAAGTGTTTCATGCTCAGATATCTTTGTGCTAGTGAGGTGAAATACGAGGGCAACTTATTAATTTCGTATTGTCGGTAGAAAAAAATTATAACAGGCGTACACGATAGGTATCATACTGAGCGCACGTCTCTAGTTTTAGCGGAACATAACTTGTGTTTTATATAGTACGGCCCAACATCGCTAGGGCCTCAAAACGAAAATGGCACAATCCATCCGGAAAGTTGAAACGCATGCAGTGATACGCTTTCTGTATTTGAAGGGACGCGATGCCAAGAAGATTCATGCCGTGGGCCTGTGGCGGTGTACCGTAACAATTCCCCAGCTTATGACACTGTCTTGAATGCCGCCATACAAGCCTGGACGACGAAGAATGGAGTGGCCGAGCGACGCTGGATGGTGAACCTCGAATTGCAGCGCAAGTGGAGGCTCTAGTGCTCGCTGGCAGGCGGATAACTGTTGAAATATCGGAGACTCAGTGCACAGCACCGTTCACAACAACAACAGCACATGACGAAGGTAGCCGCGCTCTCACGAAATGTGTCCGTGTTCTCGATGACAATGCACCGGATCACTCAAAACTGGTGACGGTGATAAACGAGGCCTCCTTAACCTATGAAATTTTACCCCATCCCTGTATTCTCCTGACCTCGCACCAAGTGACTTCTTCCCCTTCGATGGCATGAAAATCTCACTGCGTGGGAAACATTTCTGGAACGATGAGGAGGTGATAACTTAAGTGGAGCTCTTGCTGAATTCTCAAAATGAGGAATTTTTGCAGGGATATTCTGCGGCAG
The DNA here is from genome assembly GCF_052857255.1 of Amblyomma americanum. NCBI lineage: Eukaryota > Metazoa > Arthropoda > Arachnida > Ixodida > Ixodidae > Amblyomma > Amblyomma americanum. Next base: position 48,630,231 of record NC_135498.1, read on the forward strand.
CTCATCCATCGCTGGCAGAGGAGCGCGGTCATGGGAAGAGATTATGTAGAAAAATATTGTAGCTCCGTGGCGGCGCTGTTAATCACGTGGTTGGTCACGTGGGTTGATCACGTGGTGCGGAGCAGCTGCTGCTGCTGGCGGCGCGGCGCGCAACAGCTACAACAACCAGCTGTGCGCATGCGCCATGTCAAGTGCGACGAAGATGAAGAAGGGACGCCCAGCGAAACGGAGCGGCGAAAGACTGACTTTGCAGTTCGACTGAGCTAGTTCAGCTCGGTCAGTTGTAGCTATCGCGTCACTCCTTGTTTAACCAGAGCCACGTCCATTTTAAACAGGGGTTGGAGACTTCCTGATATGTACAATTTTCCAGCTGATCAAGATGTCAGCGCCAATTAGTTTCATAGTGGCCGGAGGAAACCCAATTAGGGCGTCATATCGGTGTCATGGCAACGGTATCCGCCACAGAAAACTTCACCCCCGAGCGGGATTCGAACAGTCGCCGGCGAAAACAGAGCAGCTTCGCTTCGCAGTGCCTGAGATAATTGAGATAATTAGGCCATCGCCGCTTTTTATTTTACATGGAATTTATTACAGTGATGCAATGTTTTAAGTGCATGTACTATGTGAAAACATAAAAAAAGCATCTCGCTCTGCATGCATGTGCAGGAATTATTCCTATTTAAACAGTTCTTCTCCTGTAACCAGATGCTCTGAAGAGGCTGAAACCGAAACTAACCGGTTTCCTACCCCTGAATTGAACTCTCGCACAAGTCTCATTAGACTCTGTCTGTTCCTTCGTGCCAGTAATACGAACTATTTATGAACACCTCTCCGAAGTGCATTTATGAGCTGTATTTGTAATGCATATCAACTTTTTTTACTTGGAAAAATGGAGGTAAAATGACATTTAATGAAAAGTCCTTCACTCTCGGTGAAAGCGGCCTCCTCTTCTGTACAGTGTCATTGTCAGAGTGGGATCTACCTTTATACTATACGTCAGCAGTAATCAGATCTACTTTAGCCAAAAGACACCTACCTCCACTGTCCTCGAGAGAGCCATGACGGAGCCCAGCATCAGGATGATGCTCCACGGCATGCGCGAACAGAGGGACTGCCAGTTAAGCATACGATGCGACCAGCAGCGTCGCCTGAGAGACCCGGGCGCAACGCTCAGAACCAGCACAGCGAGGCTTAACAGGGGGACCTCCAGGCGCCTGCGCGCATGCGAACGCGAAGGCATCTAGTTAACGCAGCGGTGCGCTTACCTGGAAAACATGCCAGCTCTGCAGACCTCATGGCATCCACATTTTAATCTTTATACCATACTAGCACCGGCCGCTGGTACCGGTGCCCACTAAGCTATTTCTCGTCTGGGCAGATGTTTGATGCAAGACTCATTGAATGTACCCACCATCCAGGATGCTGTGCGCTGTAAGCACTGGAAGCGACAGGGATCCCCATCAGCCAGTAGAACGCCAGGGCCTCGCGGACACTGCGTATTTCAGTTCGGCTTTCAGTTTTATTGTGCACATGGTAATAAAGAACCAAAGTCGGATGCAACTCAAAAACCAAGAGGCAAATGTCCCTGAAAAGAGTCCCTCCAGCCAATAGCGTCAACCTATTTTCCTAACGCTCCGGCTAATTTCATTTAGCCATGGTTGATCCTTTAACAGAAAAGTATACAACAGCTGTATCTTACCGGTACTCATCAATGGGGCAGAAACGTGGAGGCTAACGAGAAGGGTTCAGCTTAAATTAAGGACAACGCAGCGAGCTATGGAAAGAAAATTGATAGGTGCAACGTTAAGAGATGGGAAGCGGGCAGAGTGGATGAGGAAACAAACACGGGTTAGTGACATCTATAGTCGAAATAGAGAGAAAGAAATGGGCTTGGGCAAGGCATGTAATGCGAAGGCAAGATAACCGCTGTTCCTTAAGGGTAACGGAGTGGATTCCAAGAGAAGGCAGGTGTAGCAGGGGGCGGCAGAAAGTTAGGTGGGCGGATGTGATTAAGAAGTTTGCGGGCATACGGTGGCCGCAGCTGGCAAAGGACAGGGTTAACTGGATAGACATGGGAGAGGCTTTTAATTGCCCTGCAGTGGGTTTGTCAGGCTGGTAATAAAGATGATGATAATGATGATGATCCCCTTTCATCTGCCGCCCCCTGCGATGCCACGCTAGCAGGTACGAAGGGATTAACCATAACATCATGAGAATCGGTCGATGCCATTGGCGGGGAGGGGAGGGGGGCGCTCCTTTGAGGAGCATTTGCCGCTTCGTTCTTGAGTTGTCATAATATAGTAAACTCACGAGTGCCTCTTCATGTTGCGGTGACGAACCCGGGCGCTCTTGGACATGTCTTCGTGTGTTTGCTCGTCGACATCGTCATCACTGGATATAAAGGAAAGGAGAAGGTTGGTGGCGCACGTAGCAAGTGTGCACATTGATTGTGAATACAGAATATGTGCATAAATTGTCGCGCAAAGCTTGAACAATTAAACTGTTGTTAAAGGATCAACCAATTGCAAAGCTCGCTCTACGAGGTTTTGTTTTATATACCAAGCATTGATAGGACCAATTCTTAGCACTGTACTTATAGCCGTGGGGTATCGATTCCCAATTTATTTTTAGGATATGCGGGTGCTTTTGTGTATTCAATTCCGTTAAAAAGGTCGATCCGGTCAGCGCAATAAATGGTGAATGCTAATTCTTATTTATGCACCTACACTCCACTATGGGCCGTAGTTTCTTTTCTAGATTTTGACGTGGCGCGGCCCTTGCAAGAAAGCAGCAATTGTCGGTTCTATTTCGCAAATGTATTTCGGGGAAACTACTTTACTGTACCATCAATCTGGTGCTATAGCTTAAGTTTCTTCGTCGCGGTCGCGGTCGCTGTCGAAACTGCTGAGCGCAGCTCCTCCTCGCAAATGAAGTCATCTTCGTTTATACTCACTGGATTCCAAACTTCTGTGACTTTAGAAAACTTTCAACATCTGCGTGCAGCGAAACCGCACGTAATGAATTCAAAATCCACGAGCAGCCGAGCTGAAGTGGTGCTTTTCTGAGCAATCTTGTCGGCGTCACTTCGAGGTTGGCAGTTGCCATTCACTCCTATAGCACAGGCGTCTGGATTCTGTTTCAATCGGCACACAGCCGCACAGCGAATGGATGCTAGAAGATGCGTGCAGCGGGCAACCATCGTCCTATCGCAGCTCCCCGCGGAGTGTGCCACGCGAGCAAATGTAAGCATATGCGAAACACCGTTGCTCTTTGAAGTTTTTTTTTTTTGTCCGCAAATCATCGGCTTCCAAGTTAAGGAGAGCGGCCCATATTAGATCGTGGCCTTTAATCGAGTGTATACGGTATACACTAGGTATTTCAGGGAAGACTAAGTAATGCTCAAAAATAGGTTTTTTGATTAACAATAATTATTTTTTTCAGCACAGTATTACCAGTGTTGGTAGAGATAGATCAGAAACCCGGTGAGTCGGCTTTAGTAAGCTGGTTAACTAATTTTTAATAATTAACTTTTTAACCAGTAGAATTAGACGCCGGGTTACAATTACAGGTTTGTAGCCGGGCGTTAGTAATAGGCATATCAGTTTTTAGAATTTCGAAAACGCGATTCCCCTTGGCGCTGTGGTGGACAAAATTAGGATTTTTTGACTAATTACGTGCTCTGGAAAGGTTGTTTTGCCTGCATGCTCTTCGAAAGCGTTTGTATTTTGGCACGATGTTTTCAGATTTTGCCGCGCCACAGCGCCGAGGATAATCGCATTTTCAAAATTTTCTAAAAACTCTAAGAAATCCTAAAAACAAATCTTAGTAGTAATTGCAACCAGTTGCCTAGCTGTGATGGTTTAAAAGATAATTATCACAAGTTCGTTAACCAGCTTATTACTTAAGACAATGAACCGACTTTCCAGTGTCCACGAACACTGGTAGTACTATACCGCAAAAGCCATATTTTTATCCCTAAAAGCTTATTTTTGAAAATTACTTTGTCTTCCCTGAAACATCTGGTATAATCGCTGAGGCCTCAAGAATGCATGTGCTGGCGACTAGCATTACGCAATTTTCTGCATGACCGACTCGATAAGGCACTTAGGTAAACAGCGCAAGCAGTGCAACGAGTAGTACAACAGTAAACGGTATATACTATATTGTATAGGGTGGGGTACCATAAGAACGCTAAGCTTTCTCGATCTTGGACTGCCTGTGGTGCGGACCCAGGATTTTCTTGGATTGTGGTGATGTAACGAATTAATCTCCGATAACTCAAAGCGTTAACTGAATTTCTCCTGGTGTTCGGAATGCCTATGCCTCATGTGTGCGACCATTGGAAGGCTAAAATGCTGAGCCCTTCCGAAGACTGGGATATACCAAAACGACAGCAGCCACATTTTTTTTACCTAATCCTTCGGTGCTCACTGGCTACAGAAAGACGCCGACATGATACCACAATGACAGGTGCCGGCTGGGCGGCGAGTCACTGTCCCGCATGCAACACAGTGCGCAAGATTATTTCGTTCCTAAGTAGGCGTCTCACAGTGTGCATTGCTACACAACACTTTTGCCACACTTTCCCGCATATGCGACGCCACAGCTTTTAAGAACGGTTCGGTACATCGACATGCTGCCTGTTTTACCCCGTAGTAGTAGCCTTCAAGTATCACGTGACACTGCACCCAATAAATTACGGGGTAGTTTCCTATGTACACACGGTACTATGATTGACCATAGTTTTGCCGAACTCTGGATGAAACTGAAGCAGGCGCTCACCAGCTTACGAGGCTGGCGCAGTAGATAGAAGTCCAACACACGATGCAGCAGACCAGAGCCACGGGCAAGGAAACCAAGAACCAGCTCCACCAGTTCACTGGGCAGTCTTTGTCACGGCTGTGGACATGGTTAAAAAATGGGGCTCCCGAGTTGATCCTTACGAGTTTATCTCACCTACGCTTTACATATATGGACACGGTATGCAGAGCGGACCACGTTTTTAAGAAATACTTTTTTTTTAATGTGGCTAGCGGTACCTGCCCTTCCCAACGTCCTCTTTGGACTGTCTTCATCTGTTCCTTCGCAACTTGGTTCATCGATCCACCCCATGGTTGAGGCAGCAACCGGGGCTTTTACTCTCACTATACATGGCTTGGCCTAGCCTAATCTGACCTAAGGCATGCATGCATGAATTCCGCGTTCATTCATATTGAAGTTCCGTCTGTATTTCGCTTGCAGGGATGCTTAGTCTCTTCGTGCATAACTACAGTTATTTCAGTCCGTTCCTCTCACCCTAACGATTCGCTGATGTATAGGGGCCGCCTCTTTTGGTGCGAAAGCACTACTTCACTACCAGTCCTGAAAGAGGCGATATTTGTCAGAAGCCTCTCAGATACCTGCATAAATTAAATAAATATTGCCGCGACTGGGTTTCGAACGCACGGAGGCACAAACAGATCTGCTTCGCTGGCCACTGCGCGAGAGCACTATGCTACCGCCGCAGCCGATAACGTTTCGTGTTAAACTGCCACACGTTCGTGCTGTGCATTACACGTCGTCGTATTGATAAACTTCCATACATGCGCAGAAAGCGCTATTTGCCTCATAGCCTGCAAAATGCATAGGTGGACATGAAGCCTGTGAGACAGTAGCGAAAGCAAAGGAAACGCGCATAAATGACTCCCTGGGGCAGTGGACCCGATTCGCACTTTGAGCTGTATGTGGCGGTAGTGGCAGAGATGTGTGCTGCATGCGTTGTCACAATCACGGCACTGGAGCTAAACACGTTGGCGTTGACAACATTCTTGCGCAAACGCGACATTTAACAATGGCCCGCTGGCATTCTCGGCGCACGTTACAAATATGTGCACCATTGCGAATTACTATACAAATCAAAATACTGTCTTATGCAGTACAGAAGTTGCAGGAGAATGGTACAGGCTTCGATGATTTTAAGTAAACTAAAGGCGCAGTCAGTGAACACGTTAATCGCGTTTTCAGGTACGTGGCGGTGTTGTCCAGATTAAAGAAGCGTGGTTGGGAGTGGTGTGATGGGTGGCTTCCTGACCCGGGTCTGGGATCTAGGAGCTCTCACCAATGTGGCGAGGGCTCCTTGTCACCCGGTGTCATCTGCTGCTAAACCGTCATCTTTTCAGATGGCGCGGTTGTCGCGACGAGCGTCCTTTCTTTAAATATTTCCTCTCACATCTCTTTCAACTCTCATATCTGTCTGCACATTGCAGCGATTGTGGCTCAGCTTGAGCCAGTGGAGAGCCCTGTGCACTTTCCTTTTCATTCTTCCTTCAGTCACAACAACAACGACAACAACAAAAAGCGTGCTTTCGCAGACTATTTAGTGCTTAGCAATGCTAAACCGCCGGCAAAAATTTTTTGTCACCGCCGCTTGAGAACTTCAGTGGTTCAGAGAAGCAGTATGACCAGACTCACCTAAAATTTGTGGCTTGTGCCATGAAACGGGCAGTTGCTATTTCCTTTTTCGTATTTTCATTTTTTAATGTTATGACTAGAAATAACGCATAAACAGCCTCTCTTTAGACTGCAGGGTTGAACACATATTTCCTGCTGTTTTTTTTTTTGCAGCTATGATTACCTGCAGCATTTCTCGTGTGGTGAGACACCAACAAAATTATTTTGTTCGCACTATTTCTTCTGCGCTGCTGGCATCAAGTGTCGTTGTCTTCTTTAAAGGCCGCAAAGTGTTTGTACGCAGTCGCCGCGGAGGCATGCAGTGTGTCTTCCTGTCGTATTGCTCAAGCTCTGCAAGATTTATAGAGCGATTACCACAACAGATCTTATTCCAGTTCGTTGACAACCACCATCAACCAGCAGTGGAGCTAGAATTTTACCCTTTTGAACTCTTACAAAATATTCTCTCTCGCTTTCGCATCCATGTAGAGCAAGTGGTATAGTCCATTACCAGCCAAGGGTGACGAGGACCGTGTTGCGCGCGGGCACGGTGCTCAAGCTGGCGACGTTCCCGAATATGGCGGTGTAGGCGGCACCGGCAATGAACGCCGGGCGCGCTGCCATCGTGAGGCTGCAAAGATTGGACGGGACCCGTTTACGCGTGGCAAGCCGGAGGTGACGATAATAAACCCAACATAACAAGGTTGACTAGAGGGCATGAAAGCTGGTTATGTGAACGTACTGGAAATTCAAGACCAAAATATAGCGCGAAATGGGGCATCAAAGAAGAGACCTGGCCAGGACTGACGCCCTCTCCACGTCTTTTCTTAGGGACCGTCATTCAAGCACAATACAGCCGCCGCGGTGGCTGAGTGGTTATGGCGCTCGGCTGCCGGCCCGAAAGACGCTGGTTCGATCCCGGCCGCGGCGGTCGAATTTCTATGGAGGCAAAATTCTTGAGGCCCGTGTACTGTGCGATGTCAGTGCACGTTAAAGAACCCCAGGTGGTCGAAATTTCCGGAGCCCTTCACTACGGCGTCTCTCATAGCCTGAGTTGCTTTGGGACGCTAAACCCATATAAACCAACCAATCAAGCACAAAATACTTACGCTCGTACGCGCAGAGATGATGTCTGTGGTTCAGCTCCGGTGAAGCCTGCAACAATTAATATATTGCTCGAGGGGATGCTTGTAGCGCGACAAAAAACACAAGGGACAGACACGAACGGGACGTAATTAATATATTGCACGTTAACGAATCGATGACACGCGCCTGCATGGTTTACATCCTAAGAAAATAAATGGCTTCTAAAAATTCATTTTCAGGGTGCAAACATGGATCCTATAGTTCAACAAACCCGCCACGGTGGCTGAGAGCCTTTGGCATTCGGCTGCTGGTCCCAACGTCGCGGGTTCCATCAAGGCCGCGGCGACCGTATCTCTCGATGGAGGCGAAATACTAAAACGCGCGTGTTCTGTGCGACGTCAGCGCACTTTAAAGACGGAGAGAGTACTGAAGATGTTCTGATTCGGCCGGGCTGCCTTCAGTTGAGGTACAGCATGTTGAAAACGCCACGCCACTTGCTGTGTTTACGCATATGTTTCGCTGTTCAAAACAACTTCCCACGCAAGACGCATGCCATCTTACGCAAAAACAAAACCACAGCGTAAAAAAATAATAGGTTCAATGGACATGGGTGAAGACGGGGAAGTGGTGCAGTTATCTATAGAGCTGCAACACCATATAGCAGCGGAAAACCGGAAATACCAGTGTCACTTAATATACTGACTGGAATGGAATGGAATCGATCGTATGATCCATTAGCCAGAAGGTCGGTCTTTTACTGATTGCAATTCTGCTGTCGCATCCGTATTTCATTTTTTTTTAGACAGAAATTGTACTATGAGAAAAAGGAAACGAGTAAGTTGCGCCAGTCTCGCACACACTGCCGTAATCTGTCACGGTAAAAAGCATCAGGGCAGGTATAAAAGCAGCGATCAAGCCCAACTTTCTCAGGCAAAAATTTTGAAAATTGAAAAATTATAAGACACTGTTATGTAAATATTGAGGGTAATGGTCCGTTATTCTGAGACGTAGCCAAATCTTTCTTTTAAACTGTTTCCATCGCTCGCATCGAACAGTTAAGACTGCCATAGAAAATCAATGGGGATCGCTTTAGGCGATAGCAAAAACGTAAATTGAAAAGAATTTCAAGACTGCCGTCGGGTGATCTGCGTATATATTGATTGTTATGGTTAAATCTTACATTATATGAAAAAATTGTGCTCATAAACGGTTTCCCGCTCAAAAATTCTTTTGTCCAGAATTGCTGGTTATGAAAAAGATGAGTAACAGCTCGCACAAGCTCGAAACCCCTTTGCACCGGCAATTTGAGCTTGCCCACAGAAGTCCGCCGTGCGGTCAAGTTTCCTCGGCTAGACGAGTTCAGAGCAGAGGCTACCTTCGGGAGCTCACCGCGGGGAGTGGTCCTAGAATCCAGATTGAACTCTTCATTCTCGAACTGCGGAAACGGAAACCAGCTGCGCACGCTACCGCTGCGGCTGCCGGTGCTGGGCTGAAGGGACGGGTTGCGTCTCTTGAGGACGCTGCGCACCTCTGGCCTTTGTTCCGGTTCCTGCTCTGTGCTGGCTTCCGGCTTTTCCTCCGCCCTCGGATCGGACTTTAGGGCAGATTTTGGCACCTGCACAGGGTCGACCTTTGCCTGTGGATTTGGATGGGGCACACCCTTCTGCTTCGCCTTTCCCGGGCGTCGTGCTTCGAGCTTTGTGTCTTCCTTTGAAGCTCCCGACCGATCAACAAGTGGCGTGAGCTGATACGCATCACTTGTCGAGTTCGACTGGAACTGTTGGGGCGTCTGAAATAAATGGCACCTAACGTTTAGCCACATTCATCAGCACCATCATCAACAATCTAACTACGCCTACTACAGGACAAAGGCCTCTCCCATTAGGAACTTTGCCCGGATAAGGTGGCCGCAGCTGCGACCACCTTATCCGGGCAACCCACCCGACTTTCTGTCACACCCTGCTGCCCTGGCCTTCCTTAGAATCCAGTCCGTTGCCCTGAATACCCATCGGTTACCTTATCTGAATCTAAGTTACGCACCTACATGCATATATCATCAGTCAAGTTGGTGTGATTCTTCACTGCAAACAAGCGCCTGGTACGCCAGAAGCATTAGGACCCCTTGGTACTGCTGAACACATGTGAAGTAAAATTACCGTGATCCTTTCTTGCACACTAAACTCGCTTTCCGTCCCACGCGAGCACTCACTTTCAGGTCCCTGATCAAATCACTGTATGTGGCACGTTTAAGACAGCGTACGTCACATTACACCCACATATCCCTCGTGTTTAGGCCCATGTAGGAAGTAATCTTAACATTTACCATTTCATTTCGTTTTACATTCTTTTTTTTCAGCCGTGAATGATGGCGAAAGCAAACGGAGATAGGGAAGCTAATGACCAACCATAGGCACGGCCGGTCTGGTCTCGGCGCCGCTGCTAGCTACACCACTGCCGCAGCATACAGTCGGACAGAGCATTATCCGCCTGTTTATCGTCCAGCCACTGGACAGCTTGTCTTCGGAGACGGGATAAGAGCCAATAAAGCTCGTTAGGCATGATAAACATGTCATGCTGCATCATCAGTCGGCGCTGGTCCACCAGTGCGGCATGGCTCTGGGGCACATTTTGCAACTGAATAACATTACGGACGTTTTTCTGCCACGACCAGCATGTCGTCGTGCCGCCCATTCTACTTCATTGGGAGCAGCGACCACTGGCACAGAGCCAAATGAAATTAAAACGAAATGAAACATTTCAAAATGAGATCCCTACTACATTTCTGAGTAGGCCCAGTTGGCAGGCGCATTTTTGCTCCAACTGCATGCACTCCGATACCTCAGCGTGGTCATCGCACATCCTCGCCGAAGAGTCGACCTCGCCGTCGGTGCTTCGCCTGGAGCTGGCTCGCGCGCGAGACTTCCTCGAAGAACTGGTGCGTGATGCGCTGCTTGAGCGCTTGGCCGACAGCGGCGATGTCGCCGTCACAGCTGCGCTGTAACGTCTCGGCACTCGCGAAGCCAACGCAGCGGGAGAAGAATCCGCCGCCGCGCTATGGCTGGCCTCCGGGCTGGTCATCGACATGGACGGAGGCGCAGTGACTGCAGCGGGCGTGGACGAAGACGTGACGGCCGAAGATGGCGCTGTCTGCATCGCCGAGATGAGCTGGCTCGCCTCAGGGCTGGTCATGGAAAGCGACGGAAGCGCAGTGACCGCTGCAGGCGTAGACGCAGTGGCAATGGCGGAAGACAGGGCTGAGCGCATTGTCGAGACTGGCGTGTCTTCGTGGACATCGGGTGGCTCCGGAGTCCCTTGCGCGGATGCCGTCAGGAAGTATCCCATCGGGAAGGTGCCCCTTCGGTCCTCTGTACCCGCGATGGCTTGCGGTGGCGACACCAATGGCGATGGATGTGGACATGGGGGTGTCGATGTAGGCGTTCGACGCGACGGAGGTGGCGCTGCCGGAGGCACGTTCCGCTTCAGGATGGAAGATGGCTGCTTGGGCTCCGCGCTGAACGACCGGATGCGCCTCACGGGTAAGTGGCACGGCCGGTCGTCTCCGCCCGGAGATCTGCCGAGACCGGCGAACGATGTCTTTCGAGGTCCTCTGTGCGCCTGCGGAAAAGACTTTTGAACTCAGGCCCGCACCACTCTTAGTTTATCGAAGTGAGTGTATAAATACAAGCAGAATTCAGCATGTCCGACATCGCGTAGAGCTACAGTGTGAGCAACGAAAAACCCACCGATGTCGGCATCTTTTTACGAGCGCGCTGTCTCTTAAGCACCGAATTAAGTTTTAATAATTCCGAGTGCGAAATATTTCACTATGCGTTCCACTGCAGCGTCTTGCTACGCACATCCAGCACTTGTCGTATGCAAAGCTGCGCTACTTACCCTAAGCTGTCCTCGTGGTGCACCCTGTCCTTCGAACGTGGAAAAGGAAGGTTGCCTCCTACGCGGCCTGGCGACCAAACTGCTGCCGGACGCTTCACTGGCCAGCGTGCCAGAGTCGCTGACGGACACGCTCCGGACCCTCCTAGCGAAAGTGCTCACGCTGCTCTTTCGACCGTAGCGTGGTCGCCGCCCTCCGTCGAAGTAGTTCGAGCTTGTCTGTAAGCGCACTCCGTTCCTCTGGTCGGTGCCCAGGATCTCGTTGCTGACAGTGGTGACGAAGCGGTCGATGAACACGGTGCTGAAGATTACGACCAGCGTGCTGGGTAAGATTAAGCTGAGTCCGAGCACGATCGAGTGCATGCCGACGAAGAGCGGCTGCATTCGCAGGGCGTACTGCTTCAGCGCGTACAGGCACAGGCGGAAGAAAATGGTCGTCTCGTCGCCGATGATGGCAAGGGCGAACAGCAGGGAAGCCGACAGGACGCAGGGCTGCGCAGGTATTTTCGGAAGAAAATTTACTTGCTTCGTTTGGTTCTGCTGGGCGGTCGTCGCACAGATCAAACAACTGTACAGGGTGTAGGGCTTCGCTACATTGGCCACGAACTCGCCGTGGTCGCACCGCTCCGCGTGACCAACCGCGTGACGAACCACGTGACAACAACTAGCCAGACAACCAGACTAACCTGGACTTGCAATCAAGATTAACCAAGGCTAACGAAGCTATGCTTTAGCCTTCGCTACGTACATCCTGGAATAGCTGAGCTAAGCCACTGCCAATTTTTTAAGATAAAATGATAACAGTCGTGATCATGGCGACGGCACCGGTGGACGGCGTAAGCGTGTGAGATAAGTTGATTCCTGTGGTACTTATAACTTCAGCTGGTTGGTCGCAATTAGCGAATTGTTGTGGGCGATCAGGGCATACAGTGTCCGATATTATATGCGGAGAAATGCAATTGCCCTTGTCGTTATGGGGCGTCGATTTCGGCTGGGAGTTTTGGATCCACGTACACTGGCTGACTTCGCTTGGAGCGGACGCGTCTTACTCCTTTCCCTCCTGAACTCTGGTTCGAGCAACAGGTTGTGATGTACCGCGCGAACAGTAAGTAGTGAGCGCGGCCAAGTGCGCTTTTCGGCCGCCGCGCGCCAGTCCAATGTGCCTGAAAAGACGAAATTCCTCAGCTAATAATGAGATTTCAGTAATTTACTGGAGTAATCAACTTATCCCACACATTTTATGATGCTCGCCAATGCTGTCGCTGCGGTCGCGAAAGAGTTATCATTTTAACAAAAATGCTTATTTTTGAACTCCCGGTATATGCCGCGCAATCGCTCGCACATGCAGGTTATCCGCTGTTCGAGCCTGCATCAGTCGCGACAAACTTTCGTTTCTGCAAAGCACTCACAGCGGCCGTGAATCGTAAATCGTAAATTAAAGCGTATGACGTTCCTAAGCGACACATGGGATTTGAGGTGCACCGTAGTGGATGGGCTTTACATTAAATTAAACCGCGTGGGGTTATTTAATGTGCGCTGGCATCGCACAGCGCGTGGCTGTTTTTGTAGTTCGCTTTCATCGAAACACAGCAGCCACGGCCGGAATCGAACCTGCATCTTTGGGAGGGCTTACATGAAGCTGGGCTCTGTATATTGCGTGGCACGCCCACTGTAACGAAGCGTTAAAGCGAAAAAAGAACAGTGTCCTTCGTAACTGCTAGTTCTCACAAGCTGCTGCAGAAGCTTCACTGCCCGACCTCGGCGTAGCTTCGAGCAACGTGAGAAGTGAATAGGTTTCTTTTGTTAACGATTTTAAGCTGCCTACAAAAGTAATTGTCGGACGCCTCTTGTACCTATAAACGGGCCAGAAATTAAACGCGAAAACACAGTGTGGCCTATTTTAGCAAAGGCCCGTTTGCTGCACTCATACTGACGCCCAAGAAATCTGCGGCCAGCTGGTCCACGCTGCAAACTTCGGCCAGCGGCAGGATGACGAAGGGCAGCATGGCAGCCACGGGCGACGGCAACAGGCGACCCATGAGACCCGCCACTGTCAGGAGGACGCAGTAGATGCAGGCACCCTCCTGCACGTCACCAAATACCAGCTCATCTTGCCGGAATCTGCTCGACTTCTCAATGCTGCTCGGGCATCGGAACTATTCGTGAGGGTCCAGTACATAAACACTCTCTCTACAGTACATTTCATTACAGTATACATTTTCTAGGCATCCGTTTTGCACTCCAAGGAATAAGTGATGTATGTTCTCTTTTAGCATTTCCAAGAGTGGCGACTGGTTAAGAGCCAGCGTAAAAGGTAATAACTAAGCTTTTCCAGTGATGACAAGATAGTAATGTGGCTTACTATTGATAAATCATGGCTTTCGAAGCGACAGTAAAAAAAATAGAAAAATCGGTTTTTGAGAAAGCGAAATGGCGCAGTATCTGTCTCAAATTGAACCGCACGGAAACCGAACGCGTGAACGCAATGATCCGCCTTGCGACTAAGGCAGCCCTAAACCTACCTCGTAGCACTAGCACAGCCACACTCCTTGCACTAGGCATGCATAACACCATTCAGGAACTAGTTGACGCGCACCTTCAGACACAGTACCTTAGACTTGCCACGAGCGCCACTGGCCGCCATATACTCGCCTCCCTTCGCATCAACATACCCGCTAACCAGTCAACTCTTATACCCATCCCTCGACACATCCATACACCTCTCGTTGTGAAACCCCTTCCTCGAAACGTCCATCCCCAATATCACATCCCTCGCCGCGTAGCTCGCGCTAATGCCCTCCATAGGTACTATGGGCAAGCCCACGATGCCGTTTGGGTAGATGCCGCATGTACAGCGCATGAAGCGGTAGCAGTTGCCTACAATCCAACCCTACCTCACCCCCTAACTCACCGTCTTCCCTCGGGCTCTACGCCTGAGGAGGCAGAGGAGACCGCCATCGCCCTAGCCCTTGCACATTCGGACGCCCAATACATCTTCAGCGACTCCAAAACGGCTCTGTCCAACTTTGCCAGGGGCAGGATTCACGCCCCTGCCTGGCAATTGTTGAACACCCCTACCCAAAATTTACCGCGCAGGGTAGAGCTTCAGTGGGCGCCGGCTCACTCTGGGAACCCTGGAAACGAGGCTGCCGATAAATTGGCCCGAGGTCTGATTTTCCGGGCTCAAGACAGTCTCGATCCAGGATTCTCGAGGGAGCGGGCGCACACCTTTGTAGAGCTCACGCAGATACCCCGTTTGGACCGTCGGACTTACCCTCCTCCCCACCCCTCTCTTACGCACTCCCAACAGATCCTCTTCAGACGCCTCCAGACCCGCTCTCTGTCATCCCCTCAGCTTTTATCCCACTATTGCGGCACAACCCCTGCATGCTCCCTATGTGGTGACCCCGACGCCACTCTCTCCCATATCCTTTTCGGCTGCCCTGCTGACCCTCCCCCGCGGGGACAGCACGCCATCTCGAGCTGGGAGGACTGGGAGGTCCTGCTTATGTCTGCAGACCCGACATCGCAGCTTGCTGCGGTGACTCGGGCTGCCGACGTCATGTCCCGGCATGACCTACTTGATGCAGTGCGGGACCGCGCAGTGGCCCAGGGACTCAGCTGAGTCTAAAACTCACTTGCTGAATAAAGTTTTTCTGTCTGTCTGTCACATATCGGTGGACACACGAACCGCGCAGTAAGGGAAAGGATAAAGGAGAAAGTGAAATAAGAAGGGAAGAAAGAGGTGCCGTAGTGGAGGGCTCCGGAATAATTTCGACCACGTGGGGATCTTTAACGTGCACTGACATCGCACAGCACGCGGGCGCCTTTTATGTTTTGACTCAATCGAAACGTGGCCGTCGCGGCCGAGTTCGAACCCGGGAACAACGGCTTAGTAGACGGGCGGCGTAACCACTGAGCCACCGCAGCGGATGAAGCGACCGTGGCTGCTTTTGCATTTTGCTTTTGAATTTTCGTCGTTTTTTTTTCCTTCGCTCCTCTTTCAGGTCTCTAACATTTAGTCTGCTGAAGAAAATGGTGAATGTCAGCTCATCGCCGGTCATCGCGTAGTTCACCCCTCTTTTCTCTTGTACGTCCTACACTATACAAGCATCAATTACGCAAACTCGATTTCTATAAACCTCACATACTCGACCTCAGCAATAATGGACAAAAGTATTTTTGAGCAGAAAACCGATTATGAACGTTAATTTTTTTCATATAAAAATACATCCGCAGATCACCTGACGGCAGTCTTGTATATTGTTTTCTATTCACGTTTTTTCTATCGTCAAAAGCGTTCCCCATTGGTTGTCCATGGCAGTCTTAAGTGTACGATGCGATTGATGGAAACATTTCAAAAGAAAGAGTTTGCTACATATCAGAATAATTGGCCATTACCATCCATAACCGTGTCTGATAATTTTTCAATTTTCAAAATTTTTGTCCGAAAATCTGGGCATGATATACACAAACTTAACGACACCACCTTTCCTCACCCCGGAACCTATATACCTTGTTTCCGAAGAGGAAAGGCAGCAGGTAGACCGGCATGAGGAACTCGATGCACTCTTGGAAGCTTCGCTCCTTTCGCTGCATCTCCGCTTCCTGGGTCGTCGAGCTCTTCTTGGTCGCGTCGCCTGTGCGCAGACAAAGCCCAGATGGTCAACGAGAGGTCTTCCTGTCCAAATCGCTCAACAGCTTCGGCCGCCTCTGTCTCGGAAAAAGTGCATTGCGCTTTCATCGCCGCCATACATCTTCCGCAGTTGCTATTCGGCGTTTGATCTGAGGAAAAGAAGAGCACCCCGGACTCTTCGCCTTTCCAGGAGACACAGCTGTAGCAATGATATGTGTACATTGGTTGCGACTGGGTAACTTGACCCAGCCTCGCCTCTACAGCTTGGTCGCCTTCCTAATGGCCATACTCCTTGCCGCACTGACCAGAGCAATGGGAAACAGTCAATGAATAAATTTCCAAGATACTAAAGCGAGGAAGCCACAATGCAGTCGCGGACTCTGAGACCTCCTCCTTTATCAACCTGCATTCCACTTAAAAAAGCTTTTAACTATACTATGCCCTGAACCAGGAAATTCCCCCTGAGAGAGTTATCGCTGCCAAAAAGCGTGGAGAATAGATTTCTCCGTGCACTGTTTCCAAGTTAGTGGCCTAGAAGTGTCCCTGGTTCACAGTGTAAAGACACTGGAACGGATCGGACAACCACGCCACGACTACGCCGCCGTACCTGGAATGTACCGCTCACTGCTTGGCGGAAGTGTCGGCGGTTGGCCCCCAGAGGCCATGTCTCCGTCTGGGCCTCCTGCTGTCGACAGCACGGGTAAAGCGTGGGGAAGTCTTGTGGAAAAGGAGCTCCGCGGAAGGGCTGTTCAGTGCACAGCTTCGCTGTTCCGAAGACCACACGGCGAAAGGCGCGCGATCTCCTTGTCTTCTACTTCTCTGCCTGCCCGTGTATGAAACCACGCGACACGTGCAAGGGGACATTCAGGCTTTCTTTACCGCGCTGTAGGCCATGGGTGATATATGACCGATGCTTTGAAAAAGGCGTCAAAAATTCAATTCGGCGCTCCTGGGCAAGCTGCGCCATCTTGCTTTCATCTATAGCGCCATTTCTTTGGTTTCAGTTTTTTTTTTCAATTCTCTAACGCTAGGAGGCGACGTGAGAAATTAAACTTTGACCGGACGTAATCAGCCAATCGCCGATCATGGCCTCCGTTTCTCCGCGCGCTCCTCAAAGGCGGAAGGCAAAACTGAGCACTTTTGTCGGTTCGTATGCTGTCCTTTCTTTAGGGCAGTATTGGTGAGTTGAACAACCATTTGGAATGGTCGGATTTTAGTTTAGATAGCAAGACTTGGTCTCAGATGCCCGGGACATGAGCGCGTGCTCGCACATGTATCGTTTTGCCTTTTACGTTGTATTTTATATAGTGCGCTTAATTTGTAAATGATGACAGTGATTTTATTTGCTGCTTTGGGGTTCTTCGAACATAGTTCCAAGATATATTCACCAAATACGCCAGCAGTTTTTCTTTATTATGATGATGTCAAGGAAGGCCACGGCCCCCTTTCCGCGTCAATGCCATATCAGACCGACGTTTTGAACGTGCCGCCAAAAATTCGTCTGTGCTCCTGAACAAGCCGCGCCTTCTAGATTACTTCTATAACACCATTTCTTTGGTTTCAAATTTGTTTTTCATTTTCTAACGCGAGGAGGCTACTTGAAAAATGAAACTCTTAGAGCGAAAACCTCTACTCCTCTTACTCCTCCTGAAGGTCATCTGGCTCTTAGATTTGACCTCTAACGGGAGGCGCGCCGCAAGTGCAAAATCGCGCGTGGCAGGTGCTTCGATCTTCCTCTTCACCTTAGTCGCCACACCTGCGCGCTTGGCAGTCACGTCCGCCGCCCTGAACGCTCGCTCTTGCACTTGTGACACGTGATGCATCACGTGATTTGCTCTCGCTGAAGTTTAACAATAGAGATGAACCAGAGCTAAACCGTGTCTAACCATGCTTAAGAGAGATTTCGCTCTGTATTATGCTGGGATCGAGGGAAATGAGTTAGTTAATCAGCGGGCCCGCGAAAGCAGCATCCGGAAACCTTTGATCCCCTGGAAAAATTCCACGTCAGTGGAAGATGCCGCACCGTACAAGGAGTAAATAGCTGAACCTACCAAACACCATGGAAAATCTTACAATTTTACCCCAACCTCACCCGTCACTCACTACGGAACAAGCACACGTCCTTCGCAGAGTTCTAACACTATCTTCACCCCATTAATGCTCTACAACTTCGGATGGCGTGACACAGCTCACTCTCCCAACTGTCCAGAGATCAAGGCAGACACGAAGCACATTCTCTACTCATTTACCACAGCCATTATCTCTCCTTATTTCCCTTACCCACCCTTCCTGGAGTGCTTGGTTTCACTCGGGCTCGGCAGATCATCAGCGGGCCTTGGCGGAGCAAGCGCTCTTTTTCACTAGGGCCTTAGTGCTGGCCTATACTCCTGCGTGCATGCTGGCTTATTACATGATACATTTGCCATGGACTTGATTAAATGCGCTCTTATTCCTGACGACACGCTATCGCTTTTTTGTGCCTTAGGCCTGCTAACCACAAAACCAGCGCGGAGTAACACGCTTCCCTTCATTTTATTACGTGGACTATACCTCCGTTCCTTTCACAGCATTGCACGCTCTGTATGAAACGGAGTATAGGTTTTGCCTACATGCCCGCATACTCGGGAATGGTCATTCTCTACATGTGTAGATCGCGGGGAATCCTCATGCAACTACTGGCGCAGTGATAGCCCGGTTAAGTGAAGCGCCACTCTCCGGCGAGTGGCTGTTTCAAACATAGCCACTGGTGGGGCTTGTGAGACCCGTGTTGCCCGTGTTGCCCGTCCCGAGCAACCTCTCGCGGCCAGTCACTATTTTCACTGCCACCTGCCTCAGTGGTCAGGCTGTATTGACGTCACAAGGTTACGAGACCTAGGTGGCAGGTGTGCCATCTGCTTTTCCGCTCACAACGCCGCCGACGAAGACACCTCGCTAGCAGCTGAAGGAGCCGCTCATAAAATTTTCAATTCCTCTCAGCCACCCACTAGGCCCATTCAACTCACATGGGTAACCGCGCACGCGGGCCATCGAGGCAGCAAAGCCGCCCATGACGCCGCTCCCCATACAAAATGTCCTATGGCCGCCTATAGGATTTTGGCCCAAAAAGCTATAAACCTTTCCTGTTTCTATCTATAGCTGTATATACAGGCTGGTATATTTTATATAGAGAGCTTAGGACAGTTGTATGGTTCCAAAGCTATAGCTTTAGTGGCAGAGATGTTTCAAAAGCTGCCAATAAGCTGCCTATAAGAACCTCTATGGGTGCTTATAGACGTTCATAAAAGGCCATAGATGGACGTAGTTTTTTCCACAGACGCCCATAGGACGTTTTTAGCGTACGTCAACTGAGCAGGGAAGCCGCCGAGCCAGGGAGCATCCGTGACCGAATCGAGGCATACCACGAGATCTCAATCCACGGCAGGGAGGAACGACGTCGCTATCCTCCGCCTCACAAATAACTCACTAAATTATAGCAAGTGTCGTGGCGCCATCTACAATCTCCCACGCCCGTTTAGCATTAATTTAGCCAGGACTCTTCTCGCCAGAGTGTACTCAGTGCGGAGCCCCAAATTTTATTTCCACCACACACTCTACATACGCTCTGAGTTCCAGCCGCAATCAGAGTGGCTACTCACTGATCTCGAGAGACGGGATTGTCGTGGTGTCCAGCGCCAATCAGCTGTCCAAAAAGAGCGGATGGTCTGGGCTTTGGAAATCGCCGAGCTTCACCAACTGCTGCCCACTTCACGAGACCAAGATACAACCCAAGAAAAGCCTGTAAAAGAAGGCTCAATATGTATTAAAGTCCACCACCACCACGCCGGATTTTCAGCAGAACGGGAGCCTTTTAATCTATCGCTTTTAAAGAAAGGAAATTGCGAAGCGACTCACTTTTCGGTGGACCCCTCAATCACCCATTAGCTGTTCTGAGGAAACGAAACAGCGTAGCAACCGCATCACATCTCGGTGGACACCTCAACCTTGCTATGAGGGAAGAGAGAAAGGTGGAAGTGAAAGAAGAGAAAAACAGGTGCCATAGTGGAAGCGAAACGCGAAAGGCGCCCGTGTGCTGTGCACTGTCAGTGCACGTCAAAGCGTTCTGGTGGCTCAGTCGTTCAGGCGCTCGACTACTGATCCGGAGTACCCGGGTCCGAACCCGACCGCGGCGGCCGCGTTTCGATGGAAGCGAAACGCAAAAGGCGCCCGTGTGCTGTGCGATGTCAGTGCACGTTGAGGATCCCCAGGTGGTCTAAATTATTCCGGAGCACACCACTACGACGCCTCTTTCTTCCTTTCTTCTTTCACTCCCTCCTTTATCCCTTGCCTTACAACGCGGTTCGGGTGTCCACCGAGATATGTGAGATAGTTACTGCGTCATTTCCTTTCCTCAGACACCAGTTTTCATTTTTTAAAGCGAAAGCTTTACTACTCCCCTCCGTAGCTTCTTCGCCGAGGGCGCCGTGTGCGCGAGTTTGGCCTTGAACAGAGGAGAAAGCACGTGACAGCTATGACGTCACTCTGCCGCCGCCGCCGAAACCGAGCGCTCGCCTGTTTCTATAGGCCGCCGGCGTAGAAGCAATAGTAGTGGTTTATTAAAATAATAATCAAAAGCAAGGATAAGATTTTTTCTAGCGGAAATAAAGGATAGCATGTAGAATGGAGAAATGAAATGAAAGAGGTGAGGGGACCGGAAGAGAGGACCGGGGGAGAGGTAATATTGTGATGACGAAGACGACGAACTGTGTAGTGGCGCAGGCAGGAGCGCTCGCGCTAGGCCAGCAGCCAATAAATCATCTAATTGCCGTCGATCATCGTGTCTCTTTCTTCGGCTGGCCGCCACGGTAACATTTGGTGGAGCTTGCGGGGTACCATCGACATCCTGGTCCGGGGTGTTTCGGCGTCCTGCGTCAGCCGTGGTCGTCAGCCGTGAGTTCTTGACGTGCGTCGCTCGGCCGTGCCCCAGCCTTTCAGACCCGAAGCGACCTCGCCGTTGCTCCCCCCGCCCCCGCCCCGTCCGCCGCCCAGACCACTCGACACGACGAACTGAACCCGACGCAAGGACCTGACCTATCGACCCCACCGACCCGAGACGCCGCTTACATCTGAAGACACCGTTCCTCAACCCAGGCCGTTCGGCGCGTCCTGGGGCCTCGAACGTAGGCTCTTGGCGACCTGCGGCCCGGAAGCTTCAAGACCAGGATTCATTCAGCCATCTCGTTCATCGTGGCAGCCAGCACCTCACCCCTTTTTCGTTCCTGTCCAACCATCCTCTTAAGCCCGTAACCACTTCGCGCGTCTCTTTGTCACCGATCGGGACGATCGCTCGGTGGCACCGGGTAGTGGGGCGAAGATGACGAACTGTGCAGTGGCGCGGGCAGGAGCGCTCGCGCTTGGCCAGCAGCCATTAAATCACTTCATTGCCATCGATCATTGTGTCTCTTTCTTCGGCTGGCCGCCACGTAACAATATACTCAAAATATTTACACAATAAGAAATGTGCAGAGGTTGCACGCGTGATTAGTTCATTGTGTTCGCGTTGAGAAGACTAGTCTGCGATGATTTTGAGGAAAGTAAGGGCGCATAACTGGCAACCTGGGTCATTAGACGCTTCAATCGCCCATTGAGGCACGTGGGGTGGTGAGAGAGAGAGAGAGAGATGTGGGCTTCATGCATTAGCGTTGACACGCGCGGCATTGCAGCAATAGGACGCTGCGTTCACTGGGTGACCAACCTCCCGCGATCAACCATTAACGGCCACCTCACACGGTGGCAGGGCGGGCGTGCTGCCTATCCAGTGTGCCGAACGCACTCAACGTTGCAGACGCCAAGCCACGTCTATTTGGGGGAAAGGGAATGGTGCAGTATCTGTCTCACATCTCGGCTGACACCTGAACCGCGCCGCAAGGGAAGGGATAAAGGAGGGAATGAAAGAAGAAGGGAAGAAAGAGGTGCCGTAGTGGAGGGCTCCGGAAAAATGTTGGGTTAGCTAAGCTAACCCAGGATATACAAAGCGAAAGATGTCGGCGTTCACTGTGTTCATTGGCGTTGACTTTGACAATGTTCTAGACGGCGATGGCTTTGAGGAAAGGAAGGGCGCATGACTGGCTCCCTGGTTATGCGGACGCCTCATTCATGCTTTGATACATGTGGCGGTGGTGAGAACAAGGAAACGTACAAGGAACGTACAGTACGTACAAGGAAACGATAGCACGCAGTCCCTCTTTTTAGCCCCAACTGATTCAGCCGAAGTTCTCGCTTGCATAAATAACATCAAAAATAGCAAATCACAGGACTCGAATGGTATGCAAATACTGCCTGTCAGGTATGTTCTCGACGTCCTGTGCCCTGTTATTACCTACATATTCAACTTAATTATATCCACTGGAATTTTCAGATTGCCCGAGTGGTGCCAATATTTAAGCGTGGAGATAAAAATTTACTCAATAACTATCGACCGATTTCACTACTTCCTGTGCTTTCTAAGGGCATTGAGAAAATAATCCATACCCGAATAACTTCATATTTTGATTACAATCGCTTATTCCTTGACTTTCAGTATGGCTTTAGGAAGCATAGGTCTACTGAAACGGCACTTCTAACACAAAAAGAAATTATAATACAGGCTTTTAGAGAAAATAAACTCGCTATTGGTATTTATATCGATTTTACTAAGGCATTTGACCTCATTAATTATGATGTCCTTCTTTTTAAATTAAATAGGTATGGTGTACGTGGTGTAGCGCTAACTTTATTATAATCCTACTTATCACACAGAGCTCAGTATGTAGATATAAACACAGCAACTTCTTCTACTCTCCCTATAACATCTGGAGTGCTTCAAGGAAGCATACTTGGGCCATTACTGTTCTTAATTTATATAAATGATATTTGCTACAGCACAAGTAGCGCTCATGTAGTATCATATGCTGATGACACATCTTTCTTTATCACAGGTACTTCCGAAACAGACGTCGAAAAACAAACAAACAATGCACTTATTCAACTCAGTTTATGGGCAGAAGCAAATTATCTGCGAATAAATCCAGTGAAGACTAAAATTATGTTGTTCCGTCCTAAGGGAAAGAAAATATCGCGACCTATCAAAGCCGTATTCAATAGCCAGCCTATAGAGCTCGTTGAGTCCGTAAAAACACTGGGAGTTACCTTTTCAAGCAATTTAACTTGGAATAAACATATTGATTGCATACGTTCAAAGGTCGCCTCAGCCCTTGGTATACTTGCGCGGTTTAGGCACATTCTTCCAATAAGGGTAAAGATCATACTTTACAATGCGTTAGTACTTTCTCATTTGCAATATTGTAACATAGTGTGGGGCACAACAGGCATAACTAATCTTAACAAGATACATCTGCTTCAGAAAAAAGCAGTGAGATGTATTGACAATGTACCTCTCTTTTCTCCCACCAGGAATATTTTTGTAATGTATGAAATCCTTCCAATATTTGCGTTATATACTTATAGACTACTATCATGTTACAAATCTCACCTAAAACACCCCGACAACCTCATCATTTTGCTTGCACAACTCAGAGAAAACACCAGCTGCCGTGACACAAGACAGAGAAATTTGGTTTACCCCAACACCAAGAGCCTATTATGTGAATCAATCCTTATGTTATAACCTTCCAATTCTGCTGAAAAGATTAAACGAAGAAAATTTTGACATAACCCGAAAATCAAAACACGAAATTCGGGAATACTGCCGGGACAATTCTTTTCCTTGAGAATTTCAGATGCAATCTTTCTGATTATTATGCACCATTCTTTGTATGATTATTTATGACCTTTTCATCGCATCGCATTTTATTTTTTCATTTTTGCATGATGTGCATAGGTGGCCTGCGAAGTGTTGATTTATTTACTTTTGCTTTGTATGTATGTATGTTTGTGGTATGTATAGCCGTCGCTTTTCCTCCTGTACTGCCGGGTATGTAAAGGAGCCGGGACCATTGTCAAGCTGTCGCCACAGCTTTTAGTCCCGGCTCCTCCTTTGTAAGAAAGGAATAAACTTCAACTTCAAAGAGATGTGGCCAGAATGCCTTAGCGCTGACAGCGTTGTTGCTGACATGCGGCACTGCAGCAATAGCTAGGCCGCAGCGTTCATTTGGGGATCAACCTCTCGCGATCACCCATTAACTGCATGCCACCTCCCAGGGTGGCAGGGAGGGCGCGCTGCCTATCCAGTGTGCGGAACGCAATCAAAGCACGCTTTTGCAGTTGAACAGCAACGCCACATACATGAAAGCGAGATTGGGGTCTCCACTGACCCACGGAGCCGGTTGTGCACCTTTCCTTTCGTGAAAATGAACGACCTTTGCAAAGTTGTCAACGCCAATGAAATCTATGAACGCCGTCGGCTCACTTGTTTGGTTTGGTTTTTGAGGAAAGGAAATCGCACAGTAACCGTCTCGCATAGCTCTGGTGGACACCCGAACCGCGCCGTAAAGGAAGAGATAAAGGAGGGAGGGAAAGAAGAAAGAGAAAACTGAAAATTGGATTTTGGAGAAAGGCGCGGCGAGGCACGCGTTGTGTTGTCATGTGCCTCCTCGGAGCACCGCGCGGTGAAATCGCACGTTCGCGGCCAGCAAAGCTTTCGCTTTAATTTCGACCACCTGGGGACATCGCACAGCATACGGGCGCCTTTGCGTTTCGCCTCCATCGAAACGCGGCTGCCGCGGTCGGGTTCGAACCCGGGTACTCCGAATCAGTAGCCGAGCGCCCTAACCACTGAGCTACCGCGGCGGGTCATCAGTGAATAAAGAACCCCTGGTTGTTGAGATATATCCGGAGCCCTGTTCCTTCTTTCACTCCCTTCCTTTAGGGTGTTTCCATCGTCCAACAATAATAATAATTGGTTTTGGGGGAAAGGAAATGGCGCAGTATCTGTCATATATATATCGTTGGACACCTGAACCGCGCCGTAAGGGAAGGGATAAAGGAGGGAGTGAAAGAAGAAAGGAAGAAAGGGGCGCCGTAGTGGAGGGCTCCGGAGTAATTTCGACTACCTGGGGATCTTTAACGTGCACTGACATCGCACAGCACACGGGCGCCTTAGCGTTTTTCCTCCAAAAAACGCAGCCGCCGCGGTCGGGTTCGAACCCGGGAACTCCGGATCAGTAGTCGAGCGCCCTAACCACTGAGCCACCGCGGCGGGGCCATCGTCCAACAAGAAGTGTCATTTCTGCGCCCCTCATGTCCTCCACAGTGAGTGAGTGAGTGAATAAACTTTATTGCTCTAATAAAGGAGTCTTGCATCTTGCCCGAAGATTGCCGATGTCTTCCAGGCTGAGCGTGGTTGGCGCCCCTAGTCCAAGGCACCACTGTCCCTGGCCATACGGCATGCGTGGCTCACTAGGTCCCTTTGGACCTTGAGCTGGCTGCTGGTTAGCCGGTCTTCCCACTGCTCCGCATTTGGCTCTTTGTTACCTCGGAAAGCTATATTGTGTATGCATTCCCATGTCATATGATACAGCGTGGGGGTTGCCCCGCACCACGGACATGTATTCCTATACTGCTCCGGATACATCCTCCACAGAAATTTTCATGTTCCGTTGGCAATTGCGACTTGTGACGTCATGATTTACAGCTCAACTAACATTGTAATTCGCTGGCTCCAGTATCGTACATCGTTGCCATCAACCAATGCCAACGACGCAAGAGAATGAAGAAACAGAATATCTAAAAATACCCGAGTTTTGCATTGTTTTCACAGCTGAGCAACTCGTAGCACTATGTGGCTTCGGGGTGCAAATCATCAGATGCCACCACTTAAAACAACTGAGTAAAAACGCGGGCTCTGTACTCTTGCGAGCTGTTGCAGAACACTCAAGGTACTACACGGACCTGGGAGCGCTCGCGCTGTTGCTTTTTCCCTTATTCGAGCACACATGCACACACGGCAGTACAGCCAGTGAAATATCGACGAACACGGAGCGCTTTTAAGGCGAAAGCCTTTAAGCGCTCATAATCGAGGTGACAGTGTCCGTCCGGCTCATCTTGGCGCAGTGCCAGCTGCTACCCTCCCCTTCACCGGCGCGCATCCTCCTCTCACCCCCATCAGCAGGCGGCGCATGCGCATGTGCGCATAGCAACAGTGACGTCAGACGCGCCGCCCGCCCGTGGCAGCTGCGGCGCGGGGCGTACGCACAGTTGTGTATAGCAACAGTTACGACATCCGCGCCGACAGGTGCATCAAGAACAGTTGAAGTAGCATAGTAACACAGTAACAGGCAGTCGAGGTGACACAGTAATCAGGTTAGCTTTCGCCATGCACACTTTAGGCCCACAAAGTGTGCCTGCAGTTTTTTTTTTCTGCAAAGGAGTTTTGGGATAAATAAAGGGCCAGTTGCGATCTATACTCAAATTCACCCGTCACGTAACTCCGTGCGACGTTACTCGAGTGCGCAGGGCAAGGTGCCATCAGCGGGCTTGCTCTCACACAGCGAAGGAGCTGTTAAATGATGAGGCAGGCTATTTTCACACTTTTTATTTTTTCGCCTTGCGGAACATACAAGAGGCAGTAGTGTTCTCGCTACAAACGCAGGATCATCTCGTACGCCGCACGTTTTCTCAGATGGGCCGGAAGTTCTCCTCACTGCTTCTACCAGCAGACATGCATGCACGCAGTGCAGACCTGGACCAAACACATGCACACACAGACACACGGGCGCGGAGCGTTGTTACGGCGTAACTCGCAGCTCGACGATCGAAGGCCTGGCAAGCGTCGCACGGTGTGCAGTCCAGTCCAGCACTCAGTGCGTGGTCCACTGTCGAGTCGACCAGTCTACCTTTTCTCCACGCGAGATCTGCGCGGCGATCAGAGACAACCACTGCTGCGACTAACGCTCCGGCTGTTGCTGCAGCAGCTCGTTTTGCGCCCACTCTGCCGTCTTCATCAGGTGAATCCACAGGGCCTTCTGAACCGCAGGCAGCGCCAAACCGTAAACGAACTCGGCATAGTGCTCGGAACTGAAGTGCTTTATCTGCGTGAGCACGTCCAGGACGCGCTCCCGCACCTCCACTACGTCTTCTGTGGAGAACAGGTAGCGTTCTGTAGCTCCCGATGGATCGATCGAGACCAGAACCCAGCGAAGGAGATCCAGGCGCTCGCAGCTGGGCCAGTAGAACGCGTACTGCACGTCGTCATCGTTGTCGCGCGACTCCAGCGCCTCCAGTAACACGGCCAAGTTACGGCACCTGACGAGGTCCGGTGATGCTCCTTGTCCGGTAGCCATGGTGCCGTCTGTTGAACGACCTCGAACGAAAAAACCTGCTACTCACTCTGCCTTCTCGACGCGTCGGAGCCCTGCGCCGCCGACTTCAGCGAAACACTCCTTGGCCTTCAGCGCGGGAAGTGAGCAAGGTGCAGTTCGGACCTCCCTATCGACCACTGTCTGGGAAGAAAAGAGCGTCTCGAACTCAGCGAGCGCAGAGCACGCGCTCACCGTTCGATCACGTGACTACAAAATAGGCTGAACCAATAGGAGAGCAATAAAACTGCCAAAATACGAAGCGCCGTGAAGCAACACGTATACGTAGCCACCTGTGGCCAACTTGCGACAAAAATTGAAAAGTGGTTTTTGAGGAAAGCAAATGGCGCAGCAATTGTCTCACATCTCGATGGACATTCGAACGCGCCCCGTAATGAAAGGAGGAAGGTGGGAGTGAAAAGAAGAAAGAGGTCCCGTAGTGGAGGGCTCCGGAATAATTTCTACCTCCTGGGGATCTGTAACGTGCACTGACATCGCACAGCACACGGGCGCCTTTGCATTTCGCCTCCATCGAAACGCGGCCGCCGCGGCCGGGTTCGAATCCGGGTGCTCCGGATCAGTAGCCGAGCGCCCTAACCACTTACAGGTTGGTATGTGTAGCTTGTATTTAGCTTATTCTTTACTTCATCCTAATTTTTAAGATATTTATTGTTTAAGCACATTAGCCCTTAAACAAGCAGGAGGCTTAAATAAGAATAATTCATAAAATAACATGCGCTGCAGTTGCTTCGGAAGTATGGCTAGGAAAAGGGGAGTATGCAACACAATGAATAGCAGTATTCATGCCATTCGCTCACCATTATAGGAATAGAAAGTCCGGACCCCGTAGAGTATCTGTTACGGGTCCAATTGGACTTATTTTTGGAAATGTGGCGGAGAGTTTGAAGGATGCTTCACTCCCGTCACCGGTTGACCCGGTATTGCACTACCTCCGGGATCGGCCTTGTCTTTAGCGCGTCTTTACTATCCTGTCTTTCTATCCCATCTTTCAACTCTCCTACTATGTGCACGTGGTAGCGATTGTGGCCCGGCTCGAGCCAGTGAGCAGGCCTGTGCACTTTCATTTCTTTCTTCCTGGCAACAACAGACAGACAGACAGACCACCATTATTATTAGAGAGTAAGCTCTCGCAATAGCGAATATTATTTTATACTATCGCCGTTTAACAGCTGTGTACGTGACGCGAAACTTGGTCCTCGGTTTCACGCGGGAATGAAACGCTTTTCTGTAGACGCGCCCCAGATCAGCAAATTAAAGCCGCTAAAACTGAACAAGACTATGAGCAGAACAGCAAATCGTCCCTGCTTCACGCGTTGAAGAATCTTCCACGTGAAGAGAGTTATGTCAGCTTCCTCCAATCAAATGGACAAAAAAAAATTGGCTGTGGTTTAGCTCTGGTTAACCCTAGTTGAATTGCGAAAGCTTCGTTTCCTCGGCACGTCGTCTACGCAGCGTCTCATTCCGACGCTCTCGAGAACTCAAACCGGTCTCTTCCAACGTTGAAGAGTCACTCCGGGACGTGGCACTTCTAGCCGCACCTTCGTTGCGACGCTTCTCGAGTCGTGCGGCGCGTTCTTCTGGCGTCTCTTGAGCGCGTTGTCTCTACCTCGCTTCGTTCTGTCGTTGTGGCGTCTCTTTCGCGCTCTCCATAACGACTACAATACATTGCTGCTGCTGATAGGAAGAAAGAAAAGGAAAGTGCACGGGCCTGCCTACTGGCTCAAGCCGAACCACGCTCGCTGCTGCATGCTGAAAGTAGGAGAGTTAAAGGATAGGAGAGCAAAGATAGAAAGAAATGGCGCACGCTAATGCCCCGGGCCGATCCCAGAGGCTGTGCAATGCCGGGCCGACCCGTGCCAGAGTGCCTCAAGCAAAGCACACCGCCATATTCGAAAAATAAGTTTAATATCTTGGGTCCAACGATCCGCAGCAGGTATTAAATCAGATATTAGGGGTCAGGTAGGGGACAGGGTGAGGCGAAGCGCGTATGTATGTATATATATATATATATATATATATATATATATATATATATATATATATATATATATATATATATATATATATATATATATATATATATATATATATATATATATATATATATATATATATATATATATATATATATATATATATATATATATATATACCTCCTCTTCCTCTACCCCAGCGGAGCACATCTGGTGGAGCGAGCTAATTAGTGAGCCTAATTAACGAAGTGTTCATTGATGTAAATCGCCTTCTGTACGGTGTGAAATGCTTGTACAAGGACTCCAGTTAACGAACTGAACGAACGTTCCTAAATGATATTGGTGTTTTTTTTTTTTTTTGAGCGAAGACAATCGCGCAGTAACTGTCTCGCTTCTCGGTGGGAAGACAATGGAAGGGAAAAGAGGTGCTCGTTATGACATACGTTACGTAACAGAAGCCAACAGGTACCGAAACCAAGGAGCATAGGCGATTTTTTTTTCAATTTGTGGTGTTAATTGTAAACTAAGTGTTATATTATTTTATGGCTTAAAGATAATTGATAAGACTGCAGAAGAAAAAACAACCACATGCCTCCGGTGGGTTCGGATGACACCGGCGGCATGAGGCTGTTTTATTGCGAAAGCTTGCCTCAGTGGATGGCGAGACTACGAGATTTGTACATGAGATAGCAACGATAAGAGTGATGTTAAGTAGATATAATCAGGTCATTAACAAGTAATAAATAATTAAACAAAATAATAACCGATAATTAATAATAAAATAGTGTGTGGCAGTAATAAATTAGTGACAACAACAGTTAGTTACAGTAATCATAGTGATAGTAACAGTTATGGTGACGTCATCAACCAGTCATATGATGGGACGCAACTGGTCAGATATAGGAACATGTCTAACCAAGAAGTTATCGACGAGCTGGTGACGTCACAAAAGACAAGAAAAAACGTCTGCACGAAATTGCGCAGCTCCCTGTCAGTTCCTTCTTGGATGCCGATGCGTGCGGTACTCTAAATGCTTTCGCATTTCCGCACGTGAAGAGATTTAAGGGCACCCCACCCCTTGATTTTTTTCTTCTGTTGTCTAATCAATTATCCTAAGATGTTGATAATCTCAGCTGCTGATAATAAGTTAAATTCAAAAGAGACCTGTTTTGCACGCCTAATAACACACGTCACCGAACCCTATAGCTGTTGTAATATACGTTGTAGTGGGGAGGATGGGTAACACGGGGACGCCGAGGGACTCCTTTGCCTCATTTATTGTACTTCCGTGACCGGGTACCCATATTAAATGTACAAGGTTCAAATATGGAGGAATCAGAAATAAGAATGTGCTTAAGATGGGGGAGTCAACAGGCGAAGCGAGGGAAGAGCACAGACAACGAATCAATAATGACTGCCACTGCGGATAGACGTGTAGCTTGCGAAAAGCAAGCACTACTCCTAGAAACGCTGCTTGAAAAAATTGGGGTGTAATGCGGAAGACGCAGAGAAAAGGACCACCTTATATAGACGCGGACAGAATATTCCCACACCTGCCTTTTCGTTGCATTGCGGGGCGCCGGTTGCTTTCATAACGTTAGTAGGTTTAGGGTTCTTAAATGATCTTCTAATAATTCATTTAGAATGTGGGACGGTAAAAGTTTTGCATTTTGGGGGAACTGCCATCGAAAACAGCTTGAATAGACGACCCACTGTTTAGCGCCGAAGAATTAGTTTTGGAGTTGTGGGGTATAGCTGTGGGGTATGAAAGCGAGCCCGGTGGACACCAAAAAAGGACGACAGCTGCAAAACAGCATGGTCTGTGAACGGTAAGCGAAGGAATAAAGGAGGGAGTGAGAGGACAAAGAGGTGCCGTAGTGGAGGGTTCCGGAATGATTTCGACCACCTGGGGATCTTTACCGCGCACTGACATCGAACAGCACACAGCCGCCTTTTGCGTTTCGCCTTCATTGAAGCACGGCGCCGCGGTTTTTTTTTTGTTTCTTTTTTAGGACAGCATCAGCGCATGAGGAAAGGGATGAAGGAGTCAGAGAAATTAGCGCAAAAGGCACTATATAGTGGAGGCGCCCAACCGTTTGGGGTCTTTAAAAATAATGTCGCAGTACACTTCACGAGCCCATTTGCTCTGTCTGAAAAGGTTAGGAATTGAAGAAAGCCGCCTTCATCCAACTCGCCGTGGTGGCTCAGTGATTGGGGCGCTCGGCTACTGCGGCGGAGTACCCGGGTTCGAACCCGACCACGGCGGCCACCTTTTGATGGACGCGAAACGCAAAAGGTGCCCGTGCGCTCGACGTCAGTGCACTTTAAAGATCCCGGAGTTCTCCACTACGGCACCTCTTCCTCTCTCTGCCTTAATTCCTTCACTCCCACCTTCCTCCCTTCCCTCACGGCGCGGTTGAAGTGTCCACGTATAGAAGTGAGACAGTTATTGTGTCATGTCCGTTCCTCAACGAGGAGGAGGATAAACTTTATTTTCGTCGACCAAGGTAGTGGTTGGTGAGGGGTTATAGCCCCATCAAGTGGCCATGAGCCCGATGCGTTCGGCGACTTCTAGGGCTCTTGTCACAACCCGGATCTATGTGTCCGAGTCGGAACCGAGCAATGCGGCCTCCCACTGGTTTGTATTCGAGAGCTGCAAACCTCGCGGAGGGGAGTCCTGAGGGCAAGCCCAGAGTATGTGGGATAGAGTGGCCACATAGTTGACAGGAGGGAGAGTAGACCACAGGGTATATGCGGGCATATATCGCGGGGTTGGGGAAGGTGTTCGTTTGGAGTTGCCTCCCCGCAACCTCTTGGGGTTTGGTTAGAGAAATATGTGTGGGGAGATATAGAAGTCTACCTAAGCCGTAGTGCATGGTTATGTCATGAAATGTAACCATAGGATTTCTCGCCGTCCGCAGGACGGGCGACAACACATCCCGGTCGACGAATCCTCGGGCATGATTGTGGGCCGCCTCGTTCCCTGCATGGGATGAGTGTGCAGGGACCCAGTTCAATTGGATCGGGCGGAGTTGGTCCTTGGTGGAGCGGAGGAGAAATAGGGTGACGGGGGTGACCCGGCCTTTGGCCGTTCCTCAAAAAACTGATTCATATATATAATGGCGGGATGTGGCGATGCACTCTACGCCTCTCTCCTTCCGTACGTGCTTTGCTTTTTTTTTTAGTGCGAGAGCACTACTTCACTTGCAAAGCTGGAAAACCTAGGGTACGTATGAAGCCTCAGCCTCTAACCCTTGACCTTGAACTTTGACCTTGATCTTGCATGCGGTTGCCTTTCAGGTGGTGGTGCCTCAAGTGTCTTGGCACATCCTAATCTTTATTATTTATTCAAAAAGAACCCGCAGTGCCAGAGGCATGAAAGAGATTTGTAAAATCCTTCCACAGAGTTGCGGCACACCACATTCGCAGGTAAAAGATTCCGGTTGTCAATGGACCGAACAAAATAAAAGTATTTTTCAAAAAGATTAGTCCTAGAGGTGTAAGGTCGTACTTTACAGTTGTGATCTTTTCTGGAAGACTATAATGAGGGGAATGAAGATACGAAGACGCCGAGATTCCCGTTTGATTATGGTAAATATAAAAAAGTTTCAGTCGTAGATTTTTTTACACGTTCACAAAGGGACACCCAGCCTAGGTCTTTCTTTAACACAGTGTAACTAAGAGGGCGAGTGTACTTACCCAGGACGAACCTGGAAGCAAAATACTGAATTCTCTCAAGTGCATCAATATGAACATGGTGAACCCAATCCCACACGTTAAAACCCTCCCAATTTAATAATTGGTTTTTGTGGAAAGGAAACGGCGCAGTATCTGTCTCATATATCGTTGGACACCTGAACCGCGCCATAAGGGAAGGGATAAAGGAGGGAGTGAAAGAAGAAAGGAAGAGAGGTGCCGTACTGGAGGGCTCCGGAATAATTTCGACCATCTGGGGATTTTTAACGTGCACTGACATCGCACAGCACACGGGCGCCTTAGCGTTTTGCCTCCATAAAAACGCAGCCCCCGCGGTCGGGTTCGAACACGGGAACTCCAGATCAGCAGCCGAGCGCCCTGACCACTGAGCCACCCAATTTTTCCTCGTATGAAAAATGGTTTTGAGAAAAGAGGAGGACGTATACTTACTCTCTCTCTCATCTGGGTGGACGCCTCATGTGCGCCGTGAGAGTCGGGATGAAGGAGAGGTGTGAACGAAGAAAGACAGAAAGAGGCGCCGTACTGGAGAGTTCTCTAATAATCTGTAATATTTTCGTACGCCCGGCCAGATCAGTCGGTAGATCACGACACGCTTAATCTGTATAACAAAGACTCTGGTATAATTTCGACGACCTGGGGATGTTCAGCATGCACTGACATCGCACAGCACACGGGCGCCATTGCACACGATGGTAATGTAATAGAATACGCTCTAGCAATGGTTGCGCCAGTCGTTGCCTTCAAAATCACGCAGCTAGATTACAGCATTTTTTTTTTCGCGCGGTGCTTCATGAGTAAGATTGCAAGTTAATGGCTCAAGCCGTCTCAATTTCAAACAGCGGAGCTTCTTCGGCGAGTGCTCGAATAGCTATGTGATCACTGGGTCAACATTTTTAAGTCTATTTCAGTTGTTCTGACGGTACTAATTCTGGTTTGGTAAGCTTCGGAAAACACCCCTCTTTACACGTACAGCACAGCACTCTGTTTTTGGCGACTTCATATGAAACAGGAACGTTCACTATGACCCAGAAAAACGAAACTGAAACCAAATGTATGTTCAATGCGAATTTATTGAGACAATCCGCATATTAAAAAAAAATATGAATAGTTTTATTTGTTTACAAAAGTTCTTGATTATAAGCTGCATTCTACTAAATGTACAGTACTCACGGATTGAAATAGGACATTCGGAGCGCGTGGCCGTCGCTTCATGGAGCGCCGCCCGTAGACGCTCATGGAACCAAGGTGGTGCATTGTGGTATGGCGTGAGAGGGAGAACATCTACAAAGCAGAATTGTTCATTCCAGTAGCCAATCAGCCGGCCTGTGGTTTACCACATGCCTGCGTGGCACTGCAAGGCTAGCGCTCCGAATGTCCTATTTCAATCCGTGAGTACTGTACATGATGAGAGGGTAGCACAAAAGTTGTACTAATCTTCAAAAGTCTTAAAACAAATGATCTACACAAAAATGCAGTTAGCAATAATAAAAATGAAGTGATATTTGATGTTTTTTTTTTGTCGGCAATATTACTGATATCGCCAGAGATATGAGCACCCACTACTGCCCGTTTCAAAGAAGACGCTCCTAATGCTCCTAACATCCATCCACTTTTAACGCATCCATGCCATCCATGGTGGCAAGATCGAATTTAAATACAAGCGTACCCGTAGAGCGCTAATCGGACGTTGCGGTCGAAATGC
This sequence comes from Amblyomma americanum, assembly GCF_052857255.1. Taxonomy (NCBI): domain Eukaryota; kingdom Metazoa; phylum Arthropoda; class Arachnida; order Ixodida; family Ixodidae; genus Amblyomma; species Amblyomma americanum. The sequence goes on from NC_135498.1 coordinate 48,664,956, forward strand.
ACCTGTAACGATAGTCCGCTCATACAATTAGCTATTAAGAAACCTCAGGAGGGACTACCGATCACTTGAAGTATCTCTTATGTCGTGTTCAGGGAAACGTGTATATGTCTGCCGGTCATGGAAGTCGAGCAGTTCTACGGCTGCTACCTGCTCTACTGCACGAATCCCAAGTACAAGGGGCACACTTATATTGGATTCACAGTGGACCCTAACAGAAGAATCAAGCAGCACAATAAGGGATTAAAAGCTGGCGGAGCATGGCGCACAAGTCGAAAAGGACCATGGTGGGACAAGTTATTTTATTTATTGTTTAGAATGTAAAGTTGTTCGTGAATTACTGTTTTTCCGCTGCTGCTATAGTAACATTTCATATAGGTACGGCTTTCTCGCCGGGCTCTTTGTCGCATTTTGGCAGCTAGACTGAGCTGGTAGTAATACATGAACGGCCACTTTTAACATCCGGATCTTGTAAATGTGAAGAGACGTGACACGCTGTCCGCCGTAGTAGGCCGGGTTATTCTGATCACGCTTTGCTTCCAAGAAGAATAAGGTGTACTTATGGAGCACGGAGTCTGTATGTTAGCGTACGTCTCTGTCACGAGCTAACACGGTTTCGCTGATGTACTCGGGATAAATGTCGCTTTGTCGATTCCATATCTGAACTCAAACCCCGTAATGTTTTGCAAGTATTGTTACGACTGCCTGCCGCGAAAATGTCTTTACTCTCCTTGTAATCACAGGAAAAAGAATAGAGTTCAAATTTTTCTTCGATTACAAAATGTCTTCCTGAAACCGAGAATGTACTCTTATTATTTCAGGGACATGGCACTCATTGTGCACGGCTTCCCGAACGAGATATCTGCCTTACGGGTATGTTGTCGTCGTTCCTTGGCACATACCCGCGTGGGGGATTGGCCACACAAGGAAGAATTCAAAGCGTGATGTTACAGGGGAGATTTTGGGCAGATAAAAAAAAACAGTAACAAAAGGAGCAATGTTTCCTAGTACGTTATTCTTGCTATGTTTCTATCTTTTTCTGCAGTCACCAGAAAGACAGCATGGTGGAGCAAGAGAAAAAAATATGTGCACTTGTATGGCAGCAATGTATGTTGCACACGCCACTGCACCTCGTTGTGCTTGTCCTGTCGCGTCTTCTGTCTTCGTAGCATCTTTTTTGCGCATAACCTTTCATGGCATTACAAATACCAAGCTAACTAACCCGACAACAACTCTTGCTGAAGTTCCCTACTGCTCCTAATTGCAGTGGATATATATATATATATATATATTTTTTTTTTTGCTGTGAAGGGCAATTCTGATAGCTAGCAGACTGCGGGCTCCTTAATTCTTATCTTTTTCAGAGGAGCAAAGAGGAAGGGAAAAAGAAAATTCGTAATCATAAATATCTACTATCTACACTAAGCTCCTGTACAGCAGAGTCAAATAAGCTCATTTACAGCAGACTCGATGCCTTCAAAAATCAACAAAATTTGGCGTTGTAAATCTGCCTTCTTTATCAGTCTCAGTTTAAAGTCACCAAAATGTTTGCTACTAATAAATAGGGGATAAGACAAGCACGAAAAGAGTTTACAAAGAAGCACTCATTAAGCACACTTAAAAAGAAATTTTGAAAAGTGTTAAAACGACACCTACAGCCAACCGGTCAGCTGTTGTGGGTCTGAGTTTTTTCTCTCATAGTTGCTTTTTTTTTGTCACACACGAGGACATCTGACCAGTGTTCGCTAAATAATGCTGATAACTGTAAGGCTGCTGACAAGCTGCGACTGTGTTGCAGCGTGTACCTGTTTACACACACGAGGTCAACTATAATTCATTGTTGCTCTCGCAACGCTATAAGATTGTCTACAGGAACAAACTGTCCCAATTATGCTCGGGGTTTTTTATGTTGCTGCCTTCTCTATAGCATTGTCTTTCAATACTCATTGCTACATACTTACATAAACCAGTCAACCACTTGATGTGGTGGAATGCAAGAGTTGATGCTAAAGTCAGTGATTTAAAAGGTCTGTGTCAGCTAGACTTCCTCTCATGTTTGGGTCCATGGGAACCTGAACTAAGGTTCATAGACTGTTCAGCTTATCGCAGACAGAGTTTTTCAACAGGTCAGCCACTAGGTTCTGTGAAATGCAAGACTTCATGTTAACCAAAGATAGTGAGCTAGATGGTCTGTGTTACCCGGACTTCCTTTTATGCTCGTGATGAAAAGTAGAACATAGGGAAGACGATGGATGGATAGAAATGCAAGGACAGGACACCAGCTTGCCCATCTTTCCATATTCCTGTTATGTATAGTGTAATAAGGCCCACAAACTATCCGGCTTATCATAGACGGAGTTTATCCTACAAGAAGTCCATTGTATGTGTTCCAAGTCATGACACGTTTTATGTCATGTATAGCTATACTCACGTGCAGTCATTCTCAGAAGTTCCCATGACACCTGATTTGTGGAATGGTACCGTAGTAGAACCCTTGCAATTCAGTTTTGATGTGGTAAGGGCAGCACTTCTCCTCACCTTCTGGAGCACTGAGGATATTATGCAAGACACACAGCAGGGCCTCAAAGCAAACTCGCTGCACTCTCTCTTGAAAAAAATAGTACTTCCCATGGCTTGTACAGCCTACATTTGAATACCCTCTTGTCACTTAGTGCAGGAATCAAACAGCCTCCTCTGTCTGGACCTTCACAACAAAAGTTTAACTGTACGTATGTGTCAGAACAAGCTGAACACCATCGTAATATAGAAATCCCTTTCCCTTGTTTCAAGCTGCTTTGTGTTTTATTTGTTTAAGACAACAGTTTAAAGTGGACCTGCCTGACCTTATGGCTTTGTTGCCAATACAAACTTCATGCGTGCTTTTTAATTTGCTTTGTTATTGGGAAATACTTCTTGTGTAAGCATAAGCGTATGCAGCGATAGCCTAAAGGGGCACTGCACTCCCTTGGCTGCTTTAAGAGAGTGGTGCAAGGGGGAAAGAACGGGGGGAAGGGGTTCTGCCAGAGCATATGTTTGGCCCTCCCTCCTTCCCCTGTATTGGAGAACTGTCACAAGCCCATACATTTCCATAGAATTAATCTGTGCTTTCCCGTTGTATATTTGTTACATTTTGTGAATTATTTTTAATACTCTCTTGTGTGGTGCCACCTGCAGGCATCTCTATCTCTCTATGAAGGCATTGGAACCAGTAATAGGTCACGTGTTACTATAGAGAATCAGTACACTGCAACTACTAGGCACCTAACTTTGTGTCCACATGGTGCTGAACTTGCTTACCCGTGCAATACATGACGCGTTTCTTTTTCTGAAAACGCAGTTTGAATGGGCTTGGCAGCATCCCGAGCGGTCTCGTCGGCTCAACCATGTCGGTGCAAAGCTTAGAAAAGAGAGCCGATTTGCATACGCCTTCAGAGTTGTCTCTCACATGCTAAGAGCTGTCCCGTGGGTCAGGCTGCCACTTACCATTCAGTGGCTCATTGAGAGCTATCAAATCGACTTTCAGGTGAGCATGAAATTGTGTGTCACCTCAATAACTGGTGTGGTTTTGGTTGTGAAGGGCACATAAACTGCATTGGTTGTTACGCAGATTTGTACGGCAGTGAATTTTCATGAATTTGCCATGCCCTGCCTCCTTGAATTTGCCTATGAGATGCTAATATCCAGCGTTTTTCTTGTCCTTGCTCCTTCTCATCATAATTTTGCTTCGTAATAGTTTTTCATATTTACCCTCAGGACAATAACTGAGCAGGATGTTATCTGAAAAACATCCAAGCTAGAAAGATATACGAGTGCTTGCAATAGTGTTAAAAAGTTTGGTCTTTAGTGCATGTTAGTCTTTCACCTGAAATGCTAATGTAGAAATGCAAGCTTTGCTGTCAGTAATTTCGCATTTGTTTAGTTTACCAGAAATTCATTTCACTGGAGATCATCATGCACACGTCAACACTGGGGCTGTTTTTATTCACCATTTCCCCAAATGCTCGGGGGTATTAGCTGCAGTTCTGTCCAAAGTGAAAAACAAGGATAGTCCAGGCGAAATACAAGCACTGCACTAAAAACACAATGCCATGCTTACCTTGTCAAGCTTGTTTTCACGCCATTTTTACCGTTTTAACCCGAGACATTGACCAGTATGTATAACAGTTTTGCATCTATAGTTTTTGTTGAAAGTATACATGCTACTGTGCTTGCAACCAGAGTAATTATCAGGGAATTTGAAGCAGCACCCACAATACTTGGCACTCAGAAGTGCTTTGGAGCAAGGACAGTCCCCCTTTCTCTTTAAGCCTTCATTGTGCTAGCAGCCAAACTCAAGTGCTCTCGAGGGCTTGGCAACAGCTAAAGTCACACATGCTAGCTGGCATATTTTTGCGCAAATGCTTTTGGTAAAGTCAAATATCACAAACTTAGAGTCACTGCATGCCACAGTCCATGAGTGGAATGCACTGGTGCCTTTGCAGCCCGACCTGAGACCACCACTTCACATGGCCATTGCATATGGACCGGTCAAAGCTGTCCGTGCCCCTAGAGTTTGTGAGCCCCTTTTCTGTCCCACCATTACACCATGTTCCATCTGTGGCAAGCCAGTGGAGCGTGCAGAAAGTATGGCCGAATGCCCGTACCCGGAATGCCGCACCGTTTCACACCTTTGCTGCCTCGCCAGGCTTTTTCTCAAGAACGAGCGCAGTCAGACTATACCAGTTAGTGGCAGCTGCCCCGAATGCCACAACTGGCTGTTGTGGGGGGAAGTGGTACGGCACAACAGGCACAATCGTACACTTTTAAAAGCCACCACTAGTTCAAAGTGATGGACATGATGCGATGTTATTAGCTCTAGAAACATTTTAGAACATTTGTACTTTTACTTACAATGTTAAAAAGCCAGCTTGAAAAAAAGAAAATTTAGGGAACTTGTTTCCATAAATCATTGTATACTGATGTATCCTATTAGAGACTTGTGTCCTGTTAGTAGCATGAAGAATGCAGGCATGAAAGCAGAATATTAAAAACCATGCTTTTATAGATATTTTTATTGTACATATCTATGCCTCTACAGTGGTATGCATGGACTATGCCGTTGTTTGAGACACCTCAGAGGGAAAAGCGGGATGAAAAGAAATGCATGAGGGGGCCAGCATTACTACATCAAGCATGAAGTAAATTCATCTGCCCTCAACACTCAGATCTATAGCTCATATTTCTTGAGGAACTTGTATACACATATAAAACTTAACTGCTCTTTGACCAGCCATGTGGCTGAAAACAAATAGTTCATGTAAGCGTTACAGACAAAGTTGCAATAAAGTTTAATTTTAAAGAACAATTATTTTTCATGGGGACCATAATATTCAACAAAATGACTTTGCGATGCTTTGACAATGCACCACTGTAGAGTCTTGCTGGTAATTTTATTCAACACAGAGGTAGTCCGTCATGCATCTCGACTATATACCTGCTAGGACAACAGGAAAATTTATTTTGTTTGTGTTAACGAAAATGGATTCGATGTTGCAAAATTGGACTGTACAGTTATAGTGTACATAAACAAGCTAGTGTCTTTGTTTGGCCTGTTTCGACGTGTCCGATTTGCACTCATGTGATATATGTGGTAACCCTGCCTGTACATAATACTTTGTCATTCTTGCATGTGTATTTTATCTTCTCTTCATTTTGCCATAAACTTTTAAACTATGACAATGCTGCCCAAACAAGCACTGGTACAGTGTTCTAATAGAATGTCGAAGAATATTGCACCAACAAGCTTAATACTGGATGCAAATATTTATTCAATAAATGCACTACTAAAAGAAACGTTTCGCTGAAATGACTGTGTTTGTTTCAAACATTTAGTATACTATCTCAAAGGTTTTACCCATCAGACATGCAGCAAAGATGTGTAATCTGAAAAAAAGCAGCAGGAATCAACAATAAATGAACACAATGCTCCCGTTGCCCTTCTCTCCCTCATGGTTTGTATCCTTTGCAGTCTCCTCTTAAGTTTTTTGGAGCATCACGCTATGCTACAACACGTGGCAGGTAAATGAGAACATGCAAGCATGCAAATTAACTAGTGGAATGTATCATTGCACGTAAAAAATTTTTATTTTGCACTTTGCATAGTAGACACTGCCTTGCACAATAGCCTTTGAGAATGCTACACGATAGCATGTCTAGAGTGCGCATGTGCTCTATGCTATAGGGAGCGTTTCAGCTTGCATGAGCACAATATTTTTAAAATTTTCCTGTGGAGATATTGAGACATGGTAGCACCCCACTGTGCAGATTCATATCAATTACACCACAACTGTAGTACTGTCTGTCCTGCATAGTTTCATATAAAGGGCCCTCCACTTTTTAACAAAAACGAGTCCAGCCGCCGCGGTGGCTCAGTGTGATTCGGAGTTCCCGGGTTCGAACCCGACCGCAGCGGCAGCATTTTGATGGAGGCGGAACGCATAGGTGTCCATGTGCTGTGCGATGTCAGTGCATGTTAAAGATCCCCAGGTGGTCCAAATTATTCCGGAGCCCTCCACTATGGCACCTCTTTCTTCTTTCACTCCCTCGTTTATTCCTTCCCTTATGGCAGTACAGGTGTCCGCCAATATGTGAGACAGATGCTGTGCCATTTCCTTTCCCGAAAAACCAATTTTCCAATTTCCACACCCTGAAAAGTTTTATAAAAATTGACTCGAGCCCGGTTTCAATTCAGGAACTGCCTTTCCGATATGTATGCAGATCAGATGTATGTTTTTATTATACAAACAGACTAGCTGAATTACCTTGTGAAAACCAGAAGCTACTGATCCCCACAAGAGAATGGACTCTGCAGTTAATACATGAATTAACCACCAACACTTCCCTTCTAACCTGCTTTGCTACTCAGAGCAAGGTGCCATTTGTGGATGGTGCCTTGCAGTGCCCATTATGGAGCCTCCTGAACACTGGTTGGCATCAATATTTAAATGCTATCTGCTCTGCATTCTGTGTGGCAGTTTTGACACTGGATGCCTTCGGAGTAAGAATACATACATCTCCTGGCAGGCCTAGAATGTGCATGAAAATACTGTTGAACGCAAATCAAAATGAGAGATGAATTACAGTATCATTAAAGACAAACATGAAGTAAATAGTTCGTTGCTGCTACCTAGGATTTATATCATGTTCCTGTAACTACATTTTATATCCTGCAACAAATTCACAGCTCACAGTTGAGTTCTTGTCACTATAATAGTACCCTGAAAATCCTAAATAGCACAACATTTCCACCAAAAACCAGATTTCTACCTGATGTCAAAAAATAGTGCCCGATTCACCCCGCTCCTCCAAGAATTGCAAAAACCGAAAATTGAAGGGTATTATATATATATGCAAAGGTGTAACCTCACATGGATGTTAATAGGCAAGTATAATTGTTTTTTTCACTTCAGAAGCATATACACACAAGTTTTTTCATGTCAGTGTTGTTGCTTTGAAAGATGCCCATAAGCACAGTAATCATGAAAGGAACTCAAAGCCAGAGTCCAGCATGGATTATTAATTACAAGCCGCTTTTTTGCCATCAGTTTGTTTTGGTCAGTGCCATCATGCGACGCCTGTGTGATGTCACATTCGCGCTTATGCAGCACTGGTGATTACATCGGCACGGAAACTTCTCACACGAGAAATTTGCTTGCGCCTGCAAGCAACCTGCAAGGTTATGTGTCACAATTTTTGCTCTGCTTGGGTTGCACGTCATTTTGTCAAATTCTGTCCGGATGGAGGTGTCGAAGATGCTTGCCAGCCAATACTGAAAGCCATGTTAAATTGCATTCCACTTGATGCCATCGAAACTTGCTGGGTGTCATCCCTATGCGTTGAGTAAAGAAATAACATCCTTTGTTGTTCTCAGAAGTTTCACGTCGGTATCCTTGACATTTTTTTTTTTTTTCTCAATAAAAGTCCATTCTATCGCTATTTCTGGGTATGTTGATGCTTTTCCGGTAGCAAAAGATAAATTTGTTGAGAAAATTGCATGTAACAATTTTTCTGCCACACGATTCCAACCTATATGAGACAGGAAGAGGGCAGAGTAGGTCAGGGATCAAACACTGGTTAATGACATCTTTGTCAAAATCAAGAGAAAGAAATGGACAGGGCATGTAATGCGAAGGCAAGATAACTGATGGTCCTGAAGGGTAACAGACTGGATTCCAAGGGAACGGAAGCGTAACAGAGGGCGGCAGGAAGTTAGGTGGGCAGATGCGATTGCGGGGATAGGGTGGCCGCAACTGGCACAGGACAAGGTTAAGTGGAGAGATATGGGAGAGGCCTTGGTCCTGCAGTGGGCATAGTCAGGCTGATGAATTCAAACCTGTGACATTTACACCAAAATGACTCTGTGATCACCGTTTTGAAACGAACAGCGGTGCAGCCTATCCTCCAAGATTTGTGCCAAAAGTTGTGTCAACACACCACATTTTACTTGCAAAATCAACCAGTGGTGACAACGCCTAAATTTTATTTTCGTCTTTTGTAGCTTATAAAAGATCTGTTTTCAGTGAAAGTAGAGTACCTTGTCATTAGAATGCGGCAGCCTGTAGATACAGGCCAGCTTCAATTAGCCCTCAGTGCCACTTTAATCTTGTGATCTTGTAGTCTTAACAATAGATGTCATTATGACCATAAAGGCAGCTTTAAGAAACAGGAATTTTAGTTCTTTTCGTTTAGCCGCCACAGAGGATCAATGGTTATGGTGCTCAGCTGCTGACCCGAAGACAAGGGGTTCCCAGCTGCAGCGGTCACATTTCGATGGAGGTGAAATACTAAAGGCTCATGTACTGTGCGATGTCAATGCATGTTAAAAAACCCCAGATGGTTAAAATTATACAGAGCCCTCCATTAATATGTCCCTAACAGCCTGAGTCGCTCTGGGACGTTAGACCCCCATAAAACCAAACCAGTTATTTTCTCTGTTGCAAAGCAGCTCCCAATAAACTCAGCACTGCCATCAATAACTGCAGCAAAAGTTTCTTTGTGCAAAATGTTCAAATGCTCTGAATCTCGTCACTGGATGGTGCCAAACCGGTTTGAATTTTTAACGGGAAATATCTGCAGCATTGCATTAAATCTGTCAGGACGTTAGCAGCCAGCTGTGACAAATGTATATGCGGCATTAATACAGGCAATGTACCATACTAAATCTATTTTTTTACCAGCAATCCAAAATAACAAAAAGTTAGTCAAATGACTGCCAGAGCACACAAGTTTGTCACAGATAAAGGGGCTCCGGCAGTGACATATTCAACAAAGTTCGGGGAAAAAATAAATATACATGAGAGATAACACTGTTTTTTTTTGTTGTTGTTTTACACTAACTACATCATATCCTTCAGCTCTGTCCCCAGGGCAATTATCTTCTCCCTCAGGAGTTTAGCTTGGTATCGCTCCATGCACTGTCTGACATAATCTGTGTACTCTTGTTTGCCTGGCGGCAGCAGATCGACAAGTTGCTCCGGTGTCAGTGCATCACTCAGGTAAGACAATACACCTTCCATGATGCTCTTGTACACAGCTGCCTTCTTTTTCTTGCTGGCTGCTTGAAGCTTGTTGCTCACAGCTGTGTACAATGACACCCACTCACTGCTGTCTTCCGGGAACTTGGTCTCCATAAAGCCCAACACAGCACTTGGGTAAGACTTGAGGAGGATTGACAGTGCCTTGGTAGGAGGCAGGCAAAGAACCTTCACAGAGATGTAGTTCTCGGACTCTGAGAGCGAGAACTTTTCCAGAAGCTCGAGGACCTGTGACCGCAAGGAGGCCGACGGCAAGTCAGAGCAGAGCAGTGACTGCATTCGCAACAGCTCGTCCCAGCAGCTGGAGCAGATGCAACACTCTGCGAGGTTCATCGTCGTCGAGTACTGGTTACAGGTCTTCGTTATGGCCCGTCCAAGGAAAGGGGGCAGTTCCAGAAGCCATGGGTGACGGTTCCCAAACAGAGTCGATGACTTGGTGTGGACCAGCTGCAGAGGTGCTTGCTGGGGACTTCCAGAACCACTGTACGGCGCCATTTTGCCCAAGTAAGTTTTGACAAGTGTGACTAGAAGGTGGGGATAGGCCTGGGCATTGGTTCGCTTGCTGGACAGGGTGGCCTCGAGGAACTCTCTCAACAACGGCACGCAGTGAGGCTCAGCCTGAGGACTGGCATGCTGAAGGATAAGAACAATCTGTTCTGGTGACATCACTCCATTGTTCTTCAGATGTACAAGCAGAGAAAAGTAAACATCTGGCCTAGTAGCCTTGATCATTTCACCAAGCTGTGTGATGCTCTGACTCCAGTGAACAAGATCATGAAGCTCTAGAAGGACAGGCATAAGAAACTCTTTGGAAAGAGTCTTCAGTATACCTTTTGCTGCCTCCATATTTCCATCCCGCAGCAGCAAGTGCACAACCGCCAAGCTGTCTGCGGCATGGCCCTGACCTTGTCTGTAGGCTATGTTCTTCTTTAGCAGGCTCAGTGCTTTCTCCGAGCAGAAGGCTGCGATTCCAGAACAAAGGACAAGCTTGTGCAAGTATTCTGGGCACTCGTCCCAGACAATTTCGAGTATGGTATTTGCCAGTGTTGGTGACACAGGCTTCAACTTTTTTGCGGACAGAACAGACTGGTCATAGGTAATCTTAATGAACTGTACCACAGTTCTTGTCAAGGTGTTTTTGTTCACGAGACCTTTGAAAAATAGCACTCTATTGACAACTGTTTCCAGGCATTCTTCTGAGAAGCTGTAATATAATGCTGCCTTGTCTCTCTCAGCTGCCAGTTCACTCTTCAGAAAAGCATCCCCAAGAACACAGCATGCATCAGAGTATGCAGAAAGCAACTCAGAACTGCAAGAATACCTGCCCTGCAGTGAGATGCTGAGGTTCAGAAGACAAAACCCTTGCTTGACTGCATTTATATAGGATAGCTCGCTTTTATCACTATGTAAACTGGCTGCTTCTTTAAGGTCACAAAAAAACTGATTCACAGCAGGCTTCATGAGAGAATACAATGTGCATGACGACTGTTCCATAAGGTCAAAGGCGCTACTTGCAGCAGCCAGGATAAGATGCTGGTCCGACATGAGTAAGCTCTTTAGTCCCAGAAAAGGCTGTAAGCCAACCATTAATGCTGGCTTTCCCACTACACTCCTATATGCTTCAGAAGAATCTGTAGGCTCGAACGGAACAGGAAGTGTGTACGTCTCCAAGCTTGTACTCGTAAGAGCGTGAAGAAAAAGTGCGTCTACCACCACACTCGTTGCTTCTTTTGAGTACCTGTAGATACTCACAAGCCGTGGGGTACCACTCAATTTGTACAGGTAGCCACATTTCCCAGATGACACAAGGCAGGCCAATGTCTTGAGTTTGGTGAAAATTCTGGAGTGCAAGGCAAATGAAACAGTCTTCGGGACAGCTGACATGGCCTCAGTAAGTGGATGTGACATGCTGTCATTGATATAGTACGGCACCCAGTGGAATGCTATCAAATTTCCACCATCCTTTGCGCAGAGCTTCCTGTACAGCAGCGTAATTGCAGAGACTTCATCTGCTGACGAAATGAGGTCAGTGTCAGGATCAATGATGACACCAACTTTGCAGGCTGCTGGAGGATTGACCCTGGGACCAAGAATAACTATGTCTGAATCTTCATTCTTGTGGGACTTGCTTGCAGACTTTAGGGTTAACTCCACTGGGAAGCATGCAGGATGCAAGACAGCCTTCAGTTCCTCCTCTCCACTGGCATCTGCCCATTCTATATTATCTTCAGATTCAAATTTCAGACTTATGTGGCTTTGGTCATCTATAAGGCTGCTTTCTTTAGTGCTAAATGACACGTGCTTCTTCTTCTGGCTGCCAGTTGCAGCTTCTGTGCTGGACTCCAAGCTTTTCACTTCGGCTTCCAGCCTGATTTTGAAAACGAGAATTTCGCTGTGAGAACAACAAGCCACATGATCCTCACACACATTAACAGAGGTTGGGTGAAAGCTTATCTTAAGCGTCATTAACCGTTCAAAGTCATTGTACAATTGCCTTCTCGTCTTGTCGTATTGCGCTTTCAAAACAAACACGCTGATGGCGTCGCCTGCTGCCACCAGTGTGGTTCCCGACTGACGGCAGCAACCGATGCATGACACACCGTGCCTCTTCGTGGGCAGTTCGACTATTTCGAGGCGTCTGTCGGGAGTGCCATTGCATTGAGGCTCCGAACCGGCCTCCCTAGTCTTTGGGACCTGGTTGCAAGGTTCCACCCACCAATTGAAGTAAGCGCGCACGTGGAGCACGTCGACGGAGCGCGTCATCTTTTTCTCCAGAGCCAGTACAAAGTTTGCGCCTTCACAGAACTCGATCATCTGCACCTGGTCAGTGGTTGGGAACGCGAACAGCAGAAGTCCCTTCGAGTTGAGGTCCCGGACCTCGACGCTCATCCTGGACGTGGCAATGAGAAGCTTGTCCTTGGCTGCGCACATCGCGACGATGTCCTTGTCCTGGGTAACGAAGACGTCTTGAGAAACGAAGTTGTGGCAAGCCAGCATGCGCCAATTGGCGCTATCGGCCGGTGGTTTTTTTGCAGCGCTTTTCATCGCTGGAGACTTGTAATTCGAGTTTTTTGCAGGTCTTCGCACTCAGCGACTCGGACAGCAAGATTTTAGTTTTCAGCAGTCGGGTGTGCACCGTCGCCAGCAGCAGCGCCTAATTTCGAAGGATGGACGATTCCAGGAGCCATGTCGTAGAAGACCACACTAGTGTCACCGTCCTGCAGAGCGAGAGTCACTTTCGGGGCAGGTGGCAGACACGACAGAAGGTTTTGTATCGCTTCAAAATTCAGCATGACGTTAACCGAGATGGGCAGCAGCACCGTCGACTCCGAATCCTTCGTCCGCTTGCCCCGCAAGTAGTGCGTGTTACAATCTTCGCAAAATTTCGACTCGATTTCCCACCAGTCGCTCGATTCGCTCAAATAATTGAAAACGTTGCTTGCAATACGGGCCTGCGCTTCTGAACTGCACATCTCAAACGCGTTGTCGGTCAATGCAGCTCGTTTCGCCTGTCCAGCGATCAATGCTTCGCCAGCTTCGCAAACACCCTGATAGCAGCATTCACTGCAGAACACTACTGACGATCGTTAAATTTGAATTGGGCACTGAGAGGAAGTTAAAATATTTGTATTATTTGAAACCTATTTTTTAGGTTATTTGAGAATTAACTAGCCAGATTCACGCGCGAGAACACGCTACATGGGCATACGTTACTGCGGTGCTGCGGTTAAAAGATTAGCGCAGACCGCCATTTTAGTGGGTGGCTGCGCTGCAGTTGTTCGGTGATCGCCACGAGAGTTTGCGTCCAATCTGTGTCAAGATGAAATCGCTTCATGTCTTCAACCACGGATCATCGGCACATTGGCGCCTCGCATTCCTACGATTCATCCTGACCACTCTCTTCAAGTCATGCTAGATAAGCATACCCGTTCCTCGCTAGCAGAGCGCGCGCGGTCGCACACCTCACCTCCGTCTTTCTTTTGTCCCTTTCTCGTGTAGCTCTAGAAAGTGCCCCTCTTGGGGCAAGCGTAAAAAAGTCTTTCGAGCAGCAGCACTGCAGATGTCCTCATAAAGAAGGAGCCGTTGCATCTTGAAAGGAGCTCCTTCTTTACCAGCGCATCTTGCAGTGACTGTTTTTCTCGGCGTCTCCGATGGACGTTGGTGGCGATCCCGCTCAGCCCGAATCCACGGTGGTGGCCGCCGGCTCCGAGAAAGCGCCAGCCTCACCCCTGTCCATGCGAATGTCCAATCGGACGATAGACGAAGGGTTGGACTTTGGGCATGGCGAAGGTGCGAGCGCTGGGTCCAGAACGTCAACGGCAGCTGTGGCGGCCAAACGCGCCGCCGACGATGCGTCGCGCGATGAGTCTCCGCCGGCCAAGCAGGGCCGCTGCGGCGGTGGGTCTCTTTCGTCCGACTCCTTCGATCAAACAAGAATGTCTTCCTTTTGCGAAGAAGACTTCCGGAACGACCACATGATCGACGGCTTCGGCGAAGAGAGTACCGAATTCCAGAGCGGCAGCGCGACAGGGAGGGAGCGCCCAGCCTTGAACTTCGACGTCCTAGGCGAGGTTGGAGCAACGGGTCGGGGCGAGGAAGATAAGGACGGCGGCGCTAACGGGCACGAAGCCGGCGGCAGCTGCAGTGGCGGCGGAGATGACCAATATGAGGAAGCGAGTGACAGCGACATCTCGGACGACGAGATCGAAGCGATGCTGGAGGCTGGCATGCGCTCGCCCAGGCAGGAGGGAGTCGAGGAGGACGATGACACCGCGCACGAGGTCAAGGAGAAAGTTGTCCTCAAAGGTGAGGAGGTCCCCGTCGCTGCGGGAACAGGAACAGGGTGGAAACGACTTCGACCGATGGTGCCTTTGGTTTCATGCAAAGTGGCTTCTGTGGTTCATTCCAAGCTCACTGCTACCTTAACATAATGAAGGCCCGCCACTGTCATCGGCTGCTGCGGTCTCCGCCGCGTTTTCAGCCACTGCTAATGGTTCCGCGAGCACGATTTCTATTGGTGGCAAATTAAAGGGTGAAGCGATGCAGTTTGAGTGAGCTTGTCCGGTGCAAGCAAATTTTTAAAAAATCTAAGGACTTTCTGGTGACGTAAACAAGTGATGTTTTGACCGTCATCGGCCCTTCGTGTGTTGTAAAGCCTTAAGTGATAATGTGTTGTACTGGAAGCAAAGAGAGAGAGTAAAAGCTAGTTGCTGCATAAGGCTTCTTTACTTTAGGAGTGAAAGTTTAGTGAGAAGTGAAGGCTCGAACCTGAAGCACAACGTGTAAACGTCATAAGAACGATTGAACATGACTTTTTAAAACCTGAGAAAACCTTTCATCACAATGTTCCTTAACAACTTAGTTAACCTCGGAAAGACAGAAAGAAGTGCTTTTTTACCCTGCATTGCATTACGTATTTTTTTCTGCCACTGTTGCATCATGCAAAAGGGGCTGTCGAGGTTGATTGAATAGAAAGCTTATTGGTCTGAGAGAGGAGCCTCTGCCTGCATCAGACCTGCAGACTAGCGGATTAATAAATTTGATGAAATCGCACCATTTCTTTTAGCGCGGGGGCATGATCACTTTGATGTGCTGCCTGAAGGCTGGATACAAGTGACACACAATAGCGGGATGCCCGTCTACCTCCACAAGCAGTCGCGAGTCTGCACCCTGTCCAAGCCATACTTCCTCGGCCCAGGTAGCATACGGGTACGTGCAACAAAATGATGGGGTTAGAAAGTCTTAGATTCTTTGTTCACTTTTTGCCACCATGCTTATGGAGTTTGTGCCTTGATTTCTCAGAAACATGAAGTCCCCATCTCTGCCGTTCCCTGCCTTCACTACAAGAGGGAAAAGGAAAAGGAGGAAAAATGCGCTGTCACAAATGGTGTCTCGGAAGGAAGTGGCGATGGTAAGTGCATCAAAACTTTGCACCATTGTATATAGACTGCACATAAGCCTTCTCTGCTTGACACATAAAAATAAAAAGCTTGGACTTTTTTTAACACAAAGGCATAGTGTTATCACCAGATTCTGAAAAACAGCGTTGAATTTGTGGTTTCGGGCGATCCTCCATTCTTTGTTCTGCATAGATAAATTGTATGAGCGCAGCGTTGGCCCAGTGATTGAGCATCACCTTGCATGCGAGAGGTGCGGGGTTCGATTTCCAGTGCCGCCAGATACCCACCGGTAATACAGTCGGTACAAGCTGCCTCTGGCCTGGTGCTCGGCTTATTCAGGGTGAAATGCTTGGGAAATGGGTCTGTGACCCCACCTTGAGCTAATGAAAAATACCTTGTGCCATGGCATTCTTTGGCCGCAGATGCCCTTGCGCCATAAAAAATCACTGTCACAAGATGGATTGCATGTGGCATAATAAATAGCATGATGCAGCCCAAGGCATAGCTTCCGCTGCGTGGGTCAGAGCAGGTGGCAGCAAACAAATTAGAAAGATGCACAGGTTTCTGCTTTGTTTGTGGTATGAAACATGGCATCTGCCATGACGTTAATTAACTCTAGAACGTTGCTGTGAAAAAATGTTCTGGAACAGTAGTTTTTGAACCGATTCCTTCTAGTGTACGGAGTGGCTGACAAGGTGAAGAAAATTTGCACCGCACCAGAGTACACTTGCAGTTGCGCATTGATGTTGATATGAATGAACAAAGAATGAACAAGTCAGGTATTCACTTTTCACTGAAACAACAAACAACTCTGTATTCACCTACTGATAATAATAACATTTTCTTTACTATTGCAAACCATTTCACACGCCCACAGAAACAGTGAAGTACCATTTTTGGCACCAAATGAGGACTTCGCACATGGAGCGATATCTGTCTTCTGGATTTGGAGGGAGGAAAACCAGGCATAGGAGCTTACTAAATATGCAAGCACATGTGTTTGGTTCTTAGTTTCATCATTTTGTTCTTGAAATGATATTTATGATGCTTCCATTATATTTATGAGTGGCATTGTCTGGCTATCTTTATTCGAAAATTTCACAGTGGCCATGCATGCAGCCGGCTTAAAACGACGCTGAGGTCATCTTCATCTTAGTAAAAATTGATTGCATGGCTCTTTCTAGCTATGTTGATGTCTGTTTGGCAGCTAAGACAAATTTGTTTCTGAGAACTGCACTTAAAATACAGGAGCATATCTTTCCCGCGACTTGGTTCAAACTCGTGATGTCAAGACCCAGGACTCTCTGATCACTGCTCAGAAGGGAATGATGGTGTAGCCTAGCCTCAGAGATCCGTGCATTGTCTGCTTCCCCGTTGATTTGTTTCCCTGGATTGCATAGGACAATCACTGTGAGTGTGTTGCAAATGGCAGCGGCATCTGAGCCGACCTATGGTTTAGAGAGATGGAGTTGAAGAAATGGTTGAAATGAGAGGTGGTTTGCAGCAGAGGATTTGAGAGGTGGTAGTAAGACATGGTTGTGAGGTACACTGTTATAGAAAATGTTTCATTTGGGGAGTTACTGATACACTGTTTTGCATTATTCAGCAATGACGAGAGTGGCCTTGTGATCCGTGTAATATGCTGAAGGTCAGGGTCAGGATGGTGCTCACGCTCTCGTGATTCATGTTGGTTGCAGGTCTTGGGGTCAAAACACATTTTTTACATGTATATTGATCCTGTGCATGATGGTTGGGGTCCTGTGTCCAACCCACCTCGTCACTTCACCTGTTCTGCTTATGCGTCTCGCTTACCATTGCTGGTCCTCGGACAACATGCAAATCTTGTGTTGTCTGGGATGCATATTTTCCGAAAACTGAGCGAGTGGCACCCCTTGCCCACAAGTGGCAAACGCAGCGTTGGTGATGGCGAGGATGAAGTGGGGAGGGTGAGTCTTTCCTAACAGTGAGTGATCATAAAGGTCATACAAGGGACTACTAAGTGACGAATGAGGAGGAAACTAGCGCGTGTATTTGCAAGAAGTGTCTGTTTCTTTTTTTCCTGGATCTTTTCATTCATGTGCCATTTGTTGGAGTGTACATTTTGTCTTTTCAGGCATGCACAATTTGCCATAGTGCACGGATTTGAAAGCGTTGGGTCAATAATAGGTGCCCCTGTAAAAACTGTTTTGATGTCGCCACAGTTCGCTTGTGAAAACAGCTACCTTCTTTGTCATAAGAATGTGGCAGTCTGGTGACAAACCAGCTTCAGTTTGTCCTCACTGTTCTGCAACAGGTTCTGCTTTTGTTTAGTGCAGCAGGTGGAATGAGAACTTTGGATTAGCCTTGTGGCGCTGACTATAGCGTCTTATTTGCTTGCTCAGCATTTTTTCTTGACATTTTTCCATGTTGCAGTGAGTCATTTGCACTAGTTACAAGCAACCATATTTGCAAGCTTTGTAACCTCATCACTCTATCTTAGTCATTGTCACTTCGGTTATATTTCCCTTCTCTTGCTGCTCACTTTGCCACTCTAATAAAGTACTGTTATGCAGTAAAAGAGTGTTAATTCAAATTCAAGGGACTGGAAAAAAATGTGAATTATTGAATGACACCGAAAAAACTAAAAAGGATTGATTGCATCATGGTTAATTATTTGGTGAAAGTCTGGCCAATGCTTGCTTGCTTTTGAGATGAGAAGGATGTGACAATTGCTGTTTTTCACATTTCCGTCAATGCTTTATAATGTGCATAATGTCGAGAGCATCAAAGCAGAACTGCTTCAAAATGGTAAGGGCTTCTCCGGCATCCTTCATGGTGCAAAATTGTAGCTACGGAGCTCCACCATTACTGTGTCCCACCCCTCACGAGCACCAGCATCACATTTGAGGAGGCTTCACTGCACAAACTGTGAATGACATGTGACGAGCAGTTTCACCGGAAGAACGGAAGGACCGCACGAACGGAAACGCTTAGTAATGTTGCAGTGGTGAGAACAAAAAACTGAGATAAAAAAGACCAGCAGCATTCCAATCAGTGCCAGAAACGGCACGCAGCTGGGCTCAGTTGGCTGGCTGATGCAGGCTGGTGCTAAGCTCAAGAAAAGCAAAACAGAAGCTACACGATCTGTTTGTTCTTGGAGACTGGGTCGTTCGTCACCACACCTGCCGGTGCACGCACATCAGAGGCGCGCAGTTGACTGCAGCATGGAATTCATGTTTAAGTAGGCCTATTCGGTCGGTCTCTTGCCGCGCCGGTCATACCTGGAAATGGCGTCCCCTTGGGAGCCCGTTTGAATGAACCAGTGTGAGACACGTAGTGTCTGAATTAGCTAGTGAATGATGCCATAGCCGTACATGGGTGTTGGCTGCGACCGTGTCAGCAGTTTGAATTATCCTGATTTTCGAAATAACAGGGTCGAATTAACAAGCTTTTGCTGCATTTTGTTTGAATCATAGTTTGCTCGTGCTCATCTCGTCCTCTCAGTTTCAGTTGGAATGATGTCAACTCGAATTTTTTAGCAGTTTTTTTTTTGTCTCTATTACATATCCTCATCAGTTTACCAGAAGTACTAAAGGCCGTCACCAATGTATTCGTACCTTTTAGATCCGTTGAAACTTTTGCCTTTCACACCTTCACGTTTCTCAGCTGGCTGTGGGCATTTGCTTTCCTCACCATTAAAAATTTCTCTTGCAGGCGTTCCAGACAAGCTTGCAGATCTGGCGGCTCGGATCCCCACTGCGAAGGTTGAGAGTGTGAAGGAGAGCCAGAAAGAGCGATCGTTAGGTAACACAAAACCAGAAAAATTCCAGAAAATATTCAGACCTATGTCATAAAATTTTCAGGCTAGGAATGTGCACACTACTTGCAGAGCAGTGCACCTCAATTTCTGCTGCTCACGCTGGGGGATCAACATCAAAATATGTGCAAAGGGCGATCAGGTTGCTAAAAAGGGGGAACCTGCAGCTTCTTTGTGGGGCACCTTGAAATAGTTAATAAGCATATATATGGCCCTTTTTGTACTGTGGTTCAATGCTTGTTGGTGCTTAAACACGCAAAACATTAGTGGTGCACATAGCAAACATATTCACCTCATCCGGTTGGATGTATTTTGAGTTCTGCATCACTTCTGGTAATCGAGAATGGATGCCACTTCTACAGTTTAATTATGAAAACACTGATTCCTGCAAGCAAATTCTGATGTTCTCGTTTTTATTTTGAGTGTGGTATTCTACACTAAACACTTTCACTAATTGCTCAAGTAGAGTCATGATAACTTTGGCCCAAGCTTACTTTTTAAGCCTGCTGCCTCTCTTGCAGATGCTGTAGCATTTCGGGAGTACTGTGAAGCAGTATTTGAATTCCAGACTGTTCAACTGCGAAAGTTCAAGTAAGTGTTTTGCAAATGTGTATGTTTGTGGGGGGGGGCACGCTGAAATATGATTGCATTAGTAATTATGGGGCTTACAGTGGTTAAACTGAGATACAGCAGACGCGCGAGAATTCTAATTTGGACGATTTGCGCTTTCAGTTAATTTAAACAAATTTTAATATTTTTGGTTGTTGGCTGACTGTATATTCAATGTATTTTAAAGCTGCTTAATTTGTTCTGCAGTTTCACTTAATTTGAACTGTTTTTATTGCTCCAACGTTCCCAGTGCACGAAAGAGCAGGAACAGAGGTTGGGTATGTCAGGTTAGTGGGGCCGCATCAGGTGTAAGTTCGTTCCCTCCAACCAGTTGCTCAGACATGGTCCTGAAGTTGGCAGGTGTCAAGGTCTTACACGGCAAACTATCCTGCGTGCAAAAGCAGGTGTGACAATGGTCGGTGGGCCCTGTCATCACATATTTTTATTTTCTGACCTTTGCTACCAGCCTGGGGCGACAGACTGTTGGCTGCGCATGAGCCAAGCCTAGCTGCCCGCCATTTTGGATGCTGGTTAGCATATCTGTAGTATTTTTCTTTTTAAAAGGCATCTTATCATTCCGGCACCAATGTGCGTTCTCCTTGCTTTTGTCCACATGGTTCTTCCTGTATGCCTAAACTGCGTACTCATCACAAGTTGTTCGCTGTTTATGCTGTGAAACCGCCTCACATGGATGCCGCCGCTTGCGAGGATGCATCACCGCTACTGCATTGCGTTATGATTGATTTTATTGTGCTTCTAACCTGGTCATTGCGATTCAAAGGACTATAGACACCAAATTTTTGCTTGCATGTTTTCTTCTTTCTAAGATGTGTTAGACATCAGCATATATGGATTACTCCATGGTATACCCCTATGACCGCTAAATCCTAATTTACAGTTGAATATCTTCTTGATGCAGTTTGGGTTTTGGTTTCAGCATCTGAACGACGGCTGTGATGTATCAGGAGTGTTCAGGTCATGTGAGTCATGGAAAAAAGTGCAAATTAATCACTGATACATAGGTTTAGGTCACTATAATGGATAAGCTAGCCTGCTTCAAGAGTTGGAATTACAAAAAACAATACTGCTTTGAAAGGTGAGATGTCCATGTTTACCTCCCTACCCCTCTTGCCTCATCCTTACAAGACCTCGTGCGGGTAGTACACACCTTTACTTGCCCTGATGCACTACACAGGAACCTGTCTTCACAGCCTCAGTCAGCGTCGAATGCAGGCAGTCGCGCCTGCCTCACCTTTTTTGCACAAGACCCCTTCCATCCGATGTCAGAAGGCCTTCTTGAATAAGCTCCTCACCCATGCGGCTTATATGCCCCATATTCTGGCTCGCTGGTGTTGCTACGATGCTAATGCATGGCGGCATGTCCCACCTTCTGTGGGAGTGCTCTGGCTTCGCCACCGGACGTTCCGAGATCACACCATACCGTTCGTACTACCGCTCCCTTTTAGCAACTGACTATAACATCCAAATGGTGTTTGCAAGTTATGGCTTCCTTAGTGGCCTGATAAGAGCAATGTGAGGTGGCTGACGACCGTGCAAACATTGAAGACTGCCCACTCCTCATTACCCCCTCCCATGGCCATGCGTCTTCTTTATCTAATAAAGAACTTTCAACTCAACTCAATGTATCAGCGGTTAAATTGCTGTTTCTTTCATGACTCACATGACCTAAACACTCCTTAAACCTCACAGCCATCATTCAGTTGACGAAACTGAAACCAAAACAGCATGAGAGAAGAAATTCTATTATAAATTATTTAGCGGTCGTAGGGGAATACGGCGTGGTGGTCTGTGTGTTCTAATGTCCTATGCATCATTACAGAGCCAAAAACATTCAACTAAAAATAGTCCTTTAAGAGAAGCAAGGTAATTGCTCGAGAAATGATACAATGTTCTTCGCACTTCTTCTAATGCATTGAGGGGAATTTTGCTAAGCAGTAATTGTTATGAGCATCCATTTCGGTCCAGTGGGTCCAGCAGTTGTTCACAAAGAAAGCTGTATTCTGTATTTTTCTAAGTTGATGAGAAGTACATCCTAAGTACATCCTGGCCTAGAGGCTGAACCGATAACAGTTGCAAGGTAGGGCTGTGCCAACTAGTAAGCTAGCCCACATGGTCGGGAGACGGTCAGGTGAGTCCACCGTCTTTAGGTGTATAGCTTTATGGTGAAGCGGTTGTTAACTTGTAGCTACATGGCCGCGCTATGGTGATTGTTGACCATAATTGCTCCCTGATTACTAACCTCGCATTCCTTGTTCCTCATCTTTCCTCAGAACATGGGCGGGCCGTCGTAAGCACAAGAAGAAGCTGAAACAGATGCAGCGTCCCACGCTTGTGAGTGACCAAACATGACAACAGAAGTCATGGTCAGAGTTATAATGCGATGCATTCGTTACATTGATATTGGATTTCACTTTTTTTTAGCTGTTGCACAAGGTTACAATGAGAATGGCAGGTTGTTTGTAGATGGAGTGGACAAGCAAGCACTTGGTTTCTCATTGTGCACATGTGCAACCTGTTCACTGTGCGTGTTTCTTCTTCACTGCTGTGGCCACACATGATTTGCTTGGGAAACTTGTGTGCTTGTTTGTTCATTGTAGCTGAGGAAGAAAAGGAAAGTCAACATTCATGCAGCTAATGCGTTCACGTGTGATTGTAATGTGTGTATTGTTTCGATTTTGTGTTCATCTGGGAGGAGGAGTTACATGCATTAGTATAAATTATTATCATCATCCTGACTATCCCATTACAGAGCAGATGTCCCTCCTGTGTCTCTCCAATTAACCCTGTCATGTGGCAAAATAATTTTATGATTACAATATTTAAGTGTTGCATGAATAAAGAATTTTATTTTAAAGGGAGAAATGAAGCTTTGTGAAGACTGAAAGGGGAGCTGAGAGGGGGGAAAATGGCACAAGGTGAAGTGGCAGCACTGTTAGTACTAAGAAACAGGAATGGGGGGGGGGGGGTCATCTTCTGAGTTGGCTATTTGCAGTTCCAATTCACAGATCTGGCTATTATTTCATTCATTTTGTTGATGTTGATATGGCTTTATGTTGGTCTAGATCTTGCTGCTCCTACTGAAAGCTCAGTACGCTCTAGTCGTGGTCACTCTTGGGTTTAGGTGGTTTTGCTCACGCTATTAACATGACAGCGTTAAAGGGCAACTGAAGAGGCTTTATAATTCAACGAATTGAAAGGGGTCAAATGTGGGAAAGTTGCTGGTAAAGCACAGGAAATCTTATTGTGTTAGCATTTGAAATGGTGACATAATCCCCGATTAAAGCCGCGTCAGCATTCAGGCATCTCTGCAGTGCACATTGATGGGCAGAGGCCGGATTGACAATGCCACGTACCGCGACACTACGTTTTCAGCAAAGAAACCGTGGCTTCAAGAAAGAAAACCAAAGCCACTGAAGGTGAAGCCTGCGAAGCGTTGTTTGGCACCATTGAACGAAGCACGGCAGCATGTGGGTGAAGGCAGCAGAGATCTGAAATTTCGGCAACTATGACGCCATCACGAATTTCCCCGCACTTCGGAAGCTCAGTGAGGAGAAGCCTGAATGTCATGTTCTTAATCAGCAATTACGTCACCATTTTGAATGGTAGCGCAAAACTACTTGGCATGCTTTACCTAGAAGCTTCATACATTCTAATTCTTGAATCGCCTCGAATTCTCTAAAAACTATTTCAGCTTCCCTTTAAGGCTCCCATACTACAGAAAACCCGGCGGTGTCCTGAAGGCATTGTTGTGTTCAGAAACCCGCGTCACGTGTTAATGTCTGGAATGAAAGTAATTGAAAAGAGGACTTGTTAGGTGAATTAAAGATTGGCGCATGTCTCAAACAACTTAACTTTATAAAGTAATTTATTTTACTTAAAAGAAAATTTTAATATATTTTAGTTCAGATATGAACCTAGAGTCAATGGGTTGCTAGACAGGCAAGCTACCTAGTAGGCCGCATAGGCATGTTGACTTGCCTGAGGTACAAGAGGGGTGATATATGTGTGGTGTTGGCTTAATGTGAGGCTTAGTAATGTGGTAATTAGAGGAGTGAGCTTAAGTGTTAATTAGTGAGATACTGAGCAGAGTAACATTATGTGTGCAGTGTGGAAGAGTTCAAAAACAAATGGGGAAACTGTGTTGTGATAATTGTGAGAAATGCATGAATGTGAACACAGAGCAGTGGCTGTGTTTGAAGAGAAACTGCTAACGCTGTTGCATCATGCCTTTAAGTGGAGCTTAATTGTCCTCCTAATTTTTTTCTCATTACATTATGGTGCAAGTTGGCTCTGATACCAGTGGATTCTTTTTTTTCCTTTTTATTTTCATTCTGTCTGCATCTAGCCGGAAGGTACCAAGCTGATCACGTGTTCACTGCCACCTACATCAGATACAAGCCAGATCACTAGTGGTCACTCCAAGAGAGGTACGCCTTGACTTTATAAGCATGTAGCGCTTCTTTGTTGTTTGTAGATGCCTTCGTTTAAACTCACTCTGTAAAGTTGGGTTGAACTCGTTTTGAAAGGGATGTGCATTTATCGTGCTTATGGTTAATGTGTTTCAAAAAGGCTCCAGTTCTATTTTAAGGAAAAAAATAGGAGTTAAAATCACTTTGGCTATTCGGGTGAATCAGCGTGGTCACAAAGTTGTCGCCGGATTAAAAAAGTTATAAGGCAGAATTTTGGAGTTCTTTATTATTTGTTTCTTTTTTAATGAATTTCAGAAGAGAGACTTTACATGAATATATACATGGTAAAGGGAATGTGAGATTCAAAAAATGCAAAAAAATGTATGGAGGTTTTACTCTAACAGGGAACCCATTTGCAAGAATCAAGTATTTTGTTTTTGGTATTGGTTTGTATATAGCAAAGCGTTCAGTCATGCAAAACATGAAAGCTAGGTAAAGCGTTGCCAAATGCTATCTTGTTTGGCCATTGGTATAGTATGCTGAATTTGGCTTGTACTGGAGTGTTTTGCTGTAATTCTCTGTGGCAATTTGGGTAAATTGGCTGACTATGGGAAGATCCTAAAGTGGTGCAGTTAATTAGTGTTTGTGCATATTTGACTCTATTATTTCCTGCTATTACAGTCGGGTTTTTTTTTTTTTTTTTTTGCTGGGTGGGGGTAGAAAGGGTCTAGTTTTTTTAAGTCAGTGGCCTTCTGTAAGGCAAAGAGCTTAAGGTACCAAGCCATAGGCATACTATTCCTTGTCCCCCCCCCTTTTTTTCACCTTTTGTTTTGCTTTTTGTGTGTGTGTGTCAGGGTATGGAAGACCATGCAAGACTTCATTGATGTTTTCTGCTGCTTTCCCCATGCTTGTAGAACTCATCTTAGTCTTTCTTTCAACTTCTTTCAGAATTCATCATGAATCCAAGTGGAAAGTCAAATGTGTGCATTCTGCATGAGTATGTGCAACATGCCATGAGGACCCAACCCCAGTATACTTTCAAAGAACTTGGTATGTTGTTCCCAACTACTTGTAGTCTTATCAACTCTTGGTGTGTTCTAACTTCTCTAGTAAATGACTATGTTGGCGACAATGCAGGCAACAATTGCCTCGTCTCATGCCACATCTTCATAAATAGCAAGGAAAGCAGGCCATAGATACCGTATTTACTCATGTATAACTCGCCCCTGCGTATAACCCGCACCCCTAACTTCGAACTCCATGGGGGGAAAAACGCGTATAACCTGCACGTTTACCTGAAACAAAAATCAGCGCTAGAAAGATACAACAGCACACTCAGCGATTATTTCGTTTTCAGAACAATTATTCAAACGATCACCACCATGTCACTGGTTATCCGATTCTCAATCGTCACCGCTCTCACTGCTGCCATCCTAGGCTTCACCGCCACTCTCATAGACGTAGTCATCCTCTGAACCATCCAAGCTGTTACTGATGGCTTATTTTTTAAAGCTTTTACACACCAAGTCTGCCAGTATCGCTTTCCACACATCCACGATCCACTGGCACAGCAATGGAATATCGGGCCTTCACACGCGTCCTGTCGGTGTGAGGGCGTGAAGGCCGTTGGCCATCCACTGGGCATGCAGTGCCTTCACGTGTGCCTTGAACGGCCTGTTCAGGCACACGTCTACTGGCTGTAGCCTGGACGTCATGCCACCAGGTATTATAACGAGGTCGGTGCCAGTCTCGGCGAGGCGAGCCTTCACTGCATCATTGCAGTGGCCTCAGAAGGAATCCAGTACAAGCATCGACCGGCGTGCCAGCAAGGCACCTGGTCTTCGTTCCCAGATTATTCGAAGCCAGTCACCGACTAGGCCACTTTTCATCCAGGAATTTTCTTCCGCACGCACAATGATTCCTGGGGGCAGTGGTGTGCTAGGTAGCGTAGGTAGCGCCTGTCCCGGTTCGTTGTTTCAAGACTTTTTTTTCTTCCTCCAGTCATGAATGCACGACTCGTCGACATCATGCTGTCTCGCAGCAGCTCTGCTGCCTATTTCTTTGACAGTGGCTTCAATCTTTAGCTTCTGTTTCGCTGTGAAACACTGTCGCACTTATGACACCAAAACAAAACAGGCAAACAGTGCAAACTGGGGTGTAGTACACGAAACAGCGCCTGACACAAGGCTCAACAGCGCTGTCTGAAGAAAACGTGGCGAATGGCGTAAGGAAGAATAAACAGACTATGAATGTGGATTTGGCTATGTCTTTCATTGGCCCCTCCTCGGCTTGACAAGCATATAATGATGGAGATGGCGGACTACGCAGGGGCCGCATGTTGTCGTGAAGCCGACACCCCCCTCCCCCCTTGCAAAGAAAAAATTCGCTTTTTTTTTCCCCCAAGTTTTGGTGCGGGTTATACGCAAGTAAATACGGTATGTCCTGCATAATCTGCATAAGTGCAGGCTTTGCTGTCTAAAATGATGCTTTACACCTGAAGCTATCACTTGAAAACGAGTATTCTTAGTGCAAAATTTTTTCGGAATATTACAACAGTCATCTGTTGCCCTTTAAAGGTATATCTGCCATAAGCGCAGGGTGATTGGTTCTTTCAATACTTGTGTTCTTTCCCTGCCTTGTTTGTGTCGGCCTTCTAGGCCAAGCTGTTCGCTTATATGCAGTGAACTAAGCTGCTTATTAAGTAAGCACAAATCGTAGTGCGCACTTCATTATGTAAACCCTGCATAGCAGTGGTCAAGAGTCTGTCCATGTTGCACTTTCAGAGAGTTCAAGCATGCCGTACGGAGCTACTGTGGTCATTAGTGGAATCGAATATGGCACTGGCTATGGAAGCAGCAAGAAGCAGGCTAAGTCTGAGGCAGGCAAGTGGTGACCTTTTTTTTCTTCATGAGCTTGCTCTTTTCTGTTACTTCCTTCACCATTTTTCATCATAAAAGATTGGAATGTCATCTTGGCGCTGTTCTTTCCATTTTTTAAGCAAGTTCAGCAGAACTTGTTACCGTTCATCTGCTTCATCACTGAGTTATATTTAGTTATGTTAAGTAGGCTAAAACATAACCAGAAGTCATTGTCTGCTTACTGCAGTAGTGCTGGCAAAGAAATCTTTCCATAAATTGTCACTAATGTATTTCTATATGCTGCAAATCACAAGCCAAGGAGTGTTACAAGCCCATTTTCTTACGGGAAAAGCACATCGAAATTCATCATTTATGATGTCTAATGATGTTGCACAAAAAGTGTGCAAATCAAAAATTCAGAAATTGGTATGCAAAATCACATGCTTTATAATAAAAATGGGTATGCCCATTAAGAATTACCGTTGTTGCTTTTAAGCTTAAGTCATTACTCATCCTTATTTGCAATAGTTTCGAGTTTGCTGAAGGAGTGCTGTTCTTATGCAGCCTTCAGCAACAATTTATTAGTTTGCGTAAAGGTTGGAGGTTTGTGTTGTGGATCAAGTAGGATTGAGACCATGAGCCAAGGATTCATGTCTCAAAAGTATGCAGTATATTGCAATTGTTAGGCCGCACAAATTTGTCTTCTTTGATAAACGGCCTGTGCAAGAATTTTTTTTCCTCTGACTTGTCTGCCTCTTCATTTCTCTGTAGCTAAAGCAACTCTGGAAATCCTCATCCCACAAATGAAGGACACAAATTTGAAGAGTGAGAAGAGCGAAGATTTCTTTCAGGACGTTGCTGTAAGTATGGCAGCCTTACTGCAATGTTTTTTGTTGTAACTAGACCTATGTGAATTTCGAATTTTCGGTTGTGAAGCAAGTATGGATACAGTTGAACCTCATTATATTAAACACAGATATTATGGTTTGTTGGCCACATCGAATGTTTTCTAAATATTTTTTGAGAAGCACATGCAATTTATACTTCATAAACCAAACAACGTTGGCCTAAAACAGATATATCAAACTCCCCAGCGCAGAACAATGCCCAAACAGGTGCCAAGTAGCGGGCTTCGCCACGCTACGTAAGGGACTGGCGCCGGTGTGGCAAGCGTTTACACCATGGTTCACATCTTTATATCCCACTTGCCAACAGTAGCACGGAAAATGCAGCAACGTGGAGGTTCGGTAGTCAGGTGGTTGGCATGCACCTCCCCCACCCACACACACACACACACACACACACACACACACACACACACACACACACACCCGTGAAGCGAGGCATGAGTGGTTGTAGCCTTGCAGTAGCCATCCTGCAGTGCTGCTGTTCAACTCTCGCGGTCAGAGTCGGTGAAAACGATAGCCTTTGTCCTGGCATGTCATTTCCCACGTAACACTTCCGTAATACGGGAAACCACCTTAAGCTGACATTCGGCGCGTTTGCGGCCTCTGAAATCGCTGAGTGTGCATTCAAAACAGGCGTAGAACGTTCTCGTGGGCTAGTTGGTTCATTTCTTCCCACCTTCTATTAAGGGTTGCCTGAGTAGCTGATTTTTTTAATGGCGCTGCTGTTGCGTTTGTTGTTGGTTAAATTTTATATTGCAGACTTTTGGGTAGGCTACATCAAACTATTTTACGATTGAAAGGCCTCACGGTAATTTGAATATCAATTCATTCAAACAATTTTTTAGTCTTTGAGTTGTAGAGATTGAACTATATAAATTGGAAAGGTGGCATGTGCTCAAGAGTGCACAGCTTTTGCTGTCACTACATGGCCAAGGATTTGTCAGATTACCAAGATTAATGCAGTCCATGTGTATCTGGGTGTGGCATGATGTGAATCTTATAGCAGGGCTTCATGCGCATACTGCTGTAGTTGTCTGTGCAGCAAAATTATGGATTGAATTTTAGTTTGAAGTTTCTGCTCTTTTTCTTGCAGTTTTTCGATGAGATTAAAGTGGAAGATCCGCGTGTGAATGACCTATGTGCAAAGACTGGGCAACTCTCTCCGTACCAGATACTCCTGGAATGCCTGAAAAGGTAGCCGTACATGATTTTTTTGCTGCAGTTTCATTTTTGGCATCAGATGTAGTGTGACCTGCATGATTGATGCTGTTGAGTATTGAGTGAGTGCAGTTTTAATTCTTTTACAGCTACGGTGGTTGGTGTAAGTGTTGGAGCCATATTTTCCTTCTTTCTTTCTTCTTTTTATTTTTTATTGTTTTCTGTTTGGAACCAGTTTGCAGTAAAACAATTTTTTCTTTTCCCCATTTCCCCCCACAGTGGCCTTGTGCCTTCCTCTTAAAATGAAGGACTTTCAGTCAATCAATTTTTTCTTGTTACAGAACAACCCGGCTGTTATGTCCCCTGGTGTTGTGTTTTCCTAGCTGCTATGTTTTAATGAGCCATTCCCTTTCCAGCGCCCATATAAGCCCACACAAAACATACTTTACTGTTAAATTGCAATTTTGGCAGTGTTTCCTGTTGATATATTGCAAATTTAACCTAGCGATGGTGGTTTACCCCTGGCTGACATTTTGATCGCCTGCATTTAGCATGCACGTAATTGCGACAGCACACCATCTGAAGCGGGGCTCTACACTCATTGGCGCTTGACTGCCGCTGTGTTCGGTGACTCCAGCCTGCTGCGCCCATGCCGACATAACACACACTTGGCGGTCTTGTTTGTGGCTGTTGGCGCGGTTGTGTTGCCACTGTCGTGCAAGCCTGATGGCTTAAGAACAAAACTGTGCCGCGACAGGCACAGTGCAGGCAGTGTTGTAAAAGATGCGGTTGCTCGGGTTGGCTCTAGGCACTTGTTTTCTGTCGTCCTGTTTTTTTCTTGTTCTCTGCAGCTTAAAGAACGCCATTTCTAGAACCCAATAGGCAAGGATGTTATAGGGTTAAGTGGCCATTTCGGAAGCCGCAGAAATGCACATATGCCGTATGGGTGATTCTATGCTTGCTCCCTTCTCGCCGTTGCTTCCCTTCCACCAACAACTGTTCAGGCCGCCCAGGCAGATGGAGGATCATTGTAGGGCGGCTTAGGTGTTTTGTGCATGCAAAACAACGGTGAAAGCCACAAGCCTTGCAAATTTCAAAGAAGCATGTTGAGCTTACAAGAAATGAATATATATATATATATATATATATATATATATATATATATATATATATATATTATATATACAGTAAAACCTCGTTAATTCGAAATCGCTTAATTCGAACTTCCGGTTAATTCGAACTGACGGCCGGGTCCCGGCAAAGCCCTGTGTATTTCAATGGGTCAAAACTCCCGATAATTCAAATATGCCGGTATCCACGTCGGTTAATTCGAACTAGGCGCCGATGGCTGGCATTGCTCCTCGCATATAGAAGTCACCTCGTAGCAAATACAATGCGCTGAAAATTTTAAAAAATACAGAATGACGAGAAAAAAAATAAGCCAGCACGCATGTCAGCACGCACGAGGTGAGACGTGAATTTCGTTGCCCGAACCAACCCTCCGGTGCATGCCGTAGCAGGTTTTCGCTGCCGGAGCATCGAAGCATTGGCTTGTCTATTTTTGGCTGACGCGCGGTCACGCGGGTAGCCACCCTACCGCGGGCGCCGCCTATGCTCCGGCCACGGTGGCTCCGGCGCAAGCCGTTGCCGTTGCAGCAGGTCAACTAAAGGACTACCTTGCCGATTACTCGCTCAGCGATGTGTTCAATGCAGATAAAACCGCGCTTTATTTTAAGTTGCTGCCGAACGAGACTGTCAGTTACAAAGGCGACACGTGTTCAGGCGGGAAGAGAAGCAAGGAAAGAGTGACGGTGTTGGTGTGCGCAAACGCGACTGGCACGGAACGGTGCCGCTTGCTAGTTATAGGCAAAGCAGCGAAGCCTCGCTGCTTTAAAGGGCTAAAAACTCTCCCTGTTGATTACACTTTCAACAAAGTCGTGGATGACGCGAGCAATTTTCACGGATTGGCTGCGCACACTTGGCAGGAAGTTCGCGGCACAGAACAGGAATGTTCTGTTGTTCGTCGACAACTGTTCAGCCCATTGCGACATCAGCGAACTGAAGGCGATCCGTCTGGCATTTCTGCCGAAAAACACTACGGCTGTGCTGCAGCCTATGGACCTTGGGGTTATTAAAAACCTCAAAACACTGTACAGGCGCCACCTCCTATAGCGGATTCTTGTGTGTATGGACAGCGGCAAATCGTACGACGTCAATCTCCTCGGAGCCTGCCACATGCTGGCAACATCGTGGAATGCTGTCAAGGCGGACACAGTCGCGAACTGTTATCGAAAGTGCGGCTTCATTGAAGGCCCAGAAGCCTGCAGCACGGCAGAGCTGGATGCTCAGTGTGATGACTCCGTCGCGCTGCACCCTGCCTACGCTGCTTTATCGGAGGGTGTTGACTTCCAGAGCTTCGTAGACGTTGACAGCGGCGTGGAGACATCGGGGCCGTTAAGCGATGCCGAGATTATTGAAGCGGCCTGCGGTGACCAGATGCCGCACAACTCCGGCGCGGCGAGCACAGCTGACAGCGACGACGACTCCGACGGAGGCGACGATCCATTGCCACCCCCGAGTGCATGTGAAACAGCGTCAGCACTCGATCTGGCTGCGCGCTACTTCTCCGCCGATGATATTTTGATAATTCGGACGCTGCGTTGGAGCTGTTGGGCAAGTTGCAGACGATGCTTGTCGAGTCACGGCAAAGAAAACGAAAACAAATGCGCTTCACCGATTATTTTTCTCTTTGATATGCTTTGCCAATCTGCTGTTAAACATGTTTTTGAAGCATAGTGTCATATTTAATCATTAAGCTTGCTGCTTACGTGAATGCATTTTGATGTTAGCTCCAACCGCATAAACAAATTAACTTTATTTCCTTCGACATTCGGGCTCTATGATTTTAATTCGTGCAATTGCCCGCCGCAAATGTGTAGTAGCGCATAGTAAGAGATAACGATCTCAGATATGCCTGTTTTAGCTTCGGCACGTGCTGCCGGGCGTGAAGGCCGCTTTTTTTAGCGCCCGCTCGTTAATTCAAACTCCGCTTAATTCGAACAATTTTCCGGTCCCCCTCGAGTTCGAATTAACGAGGTTTTACTGTGTATATATATATATATATATATATATATATATATATATATATATATATATATATATATATATATATATATATATATATATACACACACACACACACACACACACACTTATTATATTAATAAAAAAAGGTGTAAGATACTAAGTTCCCTGGTTGATGCGTGTTTTTCTCTTCTTCCATGAAAAGCATAATAGCAGGGTTCTACACTAATCAAAGTGTGTAACTTGGTGTTGGTGTTGAGAACTTTCCTGCATGCTGGCTGTATTTAAACAAAGTCACTCAATATTGTAGCCTGTTCTTTTTATGTGCAGTTAGTAATAAAACTAATTTAAAGTATTTTTTGCAAATTTTGGCAATAACTAAAACTTGTTGCCTTGTTGTGTAGGTGCTTGTGCACACATCACAGACGGGCATATAATTTGTGGGCCTTTGTGCCAAAAATAATGCAATGCCAAAAATAAACCAATAAAAAAAGTTTCTATCTTCAATAACTCGGAATTGTTTGAAGGCCACTTGATCCATTTTCTTGTGCTAACTTCTTCTCTGCGCAGGAACTATGGCATGGGTGACACAGAGATTAAGCAAGAGATGAAGAACATGAAGCATCATCGCAACGAGTTCATCATGTCAGTTGGAAAGCACACAGCGAGTGTAAGGAGAACCACTTGTTAACTGCATGCTGTTATTCAAGTGCCTGCATGATTGTCTTGTATTGTCTTGACTTGGCTTGAAAGCTTTGCTGTATTCTTCTTGTTCTCTCTCTTAGGTAATATGCAGAAACAAAAAGGACGGTAAGCAGAAGGCATCACAAGCTATTCTTCAGGTGAGTTGTGTTCGCAGTATGCTTGAGCAAAGCAGAACCTGTTATCAAGTGTTGATTATTCACTCTGAATTTGATTGGAATTCCTGAAACAGTATGGAAGGCTGTCATATACAGTAGAATCTCTCGGTCATATGAATCTTGTGTCACGAAAAATATTCGTAGCATTCGAAATTGATATAATCCATAACGAACAAAATTCTTATGCGGAATTTACGGAAATTAGCTTACGGCTGATGGGGTTTACTGATGGCCGCGTGCCACTGCTCACTACTCACGGTGTGCACCACGCCACTGGCGATCCCTGCATTGGCAATGTACGGCCAGCAAGTACTTTGTGCTCGATGGCGTGGTCACGGCTCGCGCATTCATATCATCTGCAGTGGGGCACGTGGTTGTTGATAACATCCGAATGTCTGCCCCTTGCACACAATGCGCTCTGGCCAGGGCATTTTATGAATTCGTATCAACCGTGATCATATCATCAACATTCTACTGTAGGTTCAAGGCATTGGGGACTACTTTGTATATCCGACCTAAATTGTAGTAGAACCTCGATGATGTGATCACGGTTTGTACGAATTTAGGGTGGTACAAATTAGTGAAATTCCCTGTCTGGAATGCATTATTTACAAAGTGCATAATTTCGGGTAATCAATACATTCTCCTACGCCACTACAGATAACACACATACACGAGCCATGAACGCATCTTTGATCACTAAGCGCCTCCTGCACATTGCTGACGTGTGATAGCCAATCATGTGGTACACACCGTGAGCAGTGAGCAGCGGTGCATGACCTGCACATCGCAGACGTCTCAAGCTAGTGGCGGTGCACAGCCCGTACCATATTTACACGATTGTAAATCGACCTATTTTTAAAATTTTGAAAATCCCAACGTGGGGGGGTCGACCTAAAATCGAAACCAAATCATCGCACCTTAAATAAAGACGACTCAAACGAGGTATTGGGCATGCTACAGCATGGTTGCATTTTTGCTGGGCGGCTCCGTCGCATCGCTCTTGGTGCTGGCCTTGAGCAGCTGCTATGTGAACGCGCAGAACCGGCATCCCCACCCCTTGCACGGCGGCCGATGGTGGCTGTCGATAGGCAGCAAATCTGCACCAGCCCACTCCCCACACGTGGCTGCAGATTGCAGTTGCTGATAAGCGGCGGCGGCCGATAACGCATTCGCGTTCTACTCTTAATAAGCGTCGCCCAAGTTTTGTTTTTTTTCAACCAAACCGCACACTCTGCGCTCAAGGGAGTGTCGATAGTTGATGGCAAGGCTGCTGTTCCAGTCGCGGCGGCAGCACCACTCGGAACCGCAGCGGCGCCTGGGAGTGTCGGTAGCTGACGGAAGAGCTGACGGCGCTCACGCGTAGTTTCTATTAGGCTCTGACGTATTTGACTACTGCAGACCGCGTTTTACAAGTTTTTAATGTAGTGCTTCGTCAGTCGTCATTTGTGCTCCGGGTCCGGTAAGCGACCGGCGCTCGGTCACACCTACATTCAAGATGGCTGCCATTCTTTACGCTGAAGAAACGGAACAACTGCGCACCGGGTCACAAGTTGGGCGTTCGCAGCAGGTGATACAGGTGCGGCAGCTGCAGCGAGGCAAAATTTTCAGCTGTTCCACGCTATGTCATGATGCCGCTGTTTGTGAATTACGGGATTTCGCTGTGCAGTGACGTTAGAACGACGTGTTGTGGAACAGCATCAGCGATTACGGCGGCAGCGCTAGTGAGGACAATGGCGTAAGTGTGGACGAGTAATTCAGTGACTAATACATTTTCGTTTTGGAATGTGCCCACGGGCGCACCCGCGTGCAACAGCGGATAGCGGCTGGTGATAAGTGGAGGCCGCAGGATTGTGCTATCGCGTTCTATTATTAAAGGCCAAGTGTAAACGATCTCAAAGTTTTTTTTTTTTTTCAAAAATGTGATGTGGGGGGGTCAACTTACAATCGTGTAAATACGGTACATCACGTGGTATGCACTACAAGCAGTGAGTGATGACGGTGTGCTACCATTAATAAATCCCGGCGGCCGTGAAGAGATCAACATGAATGCAGTCCTTGTGCTTCTGCATATAAAATTTGTTTGTTTTGGATCATACAAACTTCGGATGATGTAAATATTTTTTTAAATCCCGTGACGTTCGTATCATTAAGATTCTAGTGTATTTGTGTATGCATACGAAGATACTAGTTAAGGTGAAGAAATAGATCAGGCCCATCAGTAGCCACTACCAGCAAGATTGCTTTTAAAATTACATTGCACTATACCCTCAAGAAAATTCAGTTAGCCTAGTCAGCTGTTGTCACTGTTTGCGTAGAAAAAAAAAACCATCCATGAAGACCAGCAGCCAGTCTGCTTATTTCATTTTTCTGATGATTGCAGCACTGTCTTCTCTGCTGTCTAAACCTTTATTTGGAAAGCTAGATCTGCACGTTTAAGCAGTTTTGTACTACTACCGCACGAGCAAGGCTAACATCGGTGCGAAATGCATTACTCTACTAAACAGACCTCAGGATGCAGTTCCCATGTTAAATTTGAGCCAGCAGTGTAACGGAAAGAATTCAGTTCAAATATACTTGTTATTGACATTTTTATGCACAATCTTTTGAACATGCAAAGTGTTTGAATCCATAGCCACAGTAACCCAAGATCTGTGCACAGAATATTGACTGAGGGGAGGGGTTGAACTTGGCACACACAAACTCAAAAATTGCTACACACTTTATGTAAAAATTAAATGCTAAACTTGCACACTATTCAAAGTTTCTTTAAGCATGCCAGAATATAAATATGCTGGTTGCTATGAGCATGTTTGTGTGAAAGAGAGAAAGGCGTAGGTATGGTTAATAAAGATTTTAGATGAAGCAATGTCCCTTTAATATGACAACCAAGACTGCTGATTTACTGGTAGGGGGGGAAACGATTGTCAGTCTATAGGCACTTGTTCCTCAGCTAAACAGTTGTGGTTTTGCTGCAGACATCCATGTTACAAAACTTGCTGGCATCTGACATGGAAAGGGTACATCATATTTTCAGTTGGGTTGAGGTGAAAGCGGTTCAGCCCAAGATAGCTATGGTCCTTTACAGCTGTACAGGTTCTTCACAAATGGCGACATTTGGTATTCGAGATGAGCAGGCAGGTGTTGAGTGTTCCTTTTCTTTTTTTGTTTGGTTTTACAGGGACTACATCCTCACATCACTTCATGGGGCTCCTTACTCAGGCTTTACGGCAAGGGCTCATGCAAGACACTCAAGGAGAAGAAGGCGAGTTCTTTTTTTCTGTTCTCACTCCTTTCTTTGGAGGGGCATTGAGGACAATTAGAAGCTGACCTGTTTTGACAGGGTACTGCATTCTAATCACGAAGAGACAATTCTCGCCGAAAATGGGGTTGTTGTAAAGCTAAAAAGATCAAAAAACGAAATACAGGTGTCATCATCACTGACTGGTATCGCAAGTAAAATGCGTGTGTCTATGCTGATTCTTTTGGCAGGGATCCCAGAGGCTACACTGCAGAGCCATTCATTTTGTAATGGCGACAACCTATCCTCATAAGGGTGTCACGCGTTTGAACCGACTGGCAGGAAGATTTTTGAGCGGTGGCTCTTAGTGCAAAAGCACTACTCCATACATACCATATCCGAGCAGCAATCTTGTCTTGCATGATCGGAATAACTCAGGCAAACTCAGGTTATTTCGGAGGAGCGTCGCGCAAGCTGCAGCCAATGGGAGGAAGCTTGGAAAGTTCGGAGGAGCATCGTGCCATCTGTAACCAATTGGAGGAGAGCGTTGAGCCAGCAGCTGCCGAGTGGAGAGAGGACGGTGAAGAGAGAAAAAACGCAGTTGTGTGTGCATGCAGTTGCCGGAAAGAAGAGGTGAAGAATGAACACATGCTTTCACACGTGTACTCTGCATAACTATGTTAAAACGCTACCACTTTTTACTAGCTCATTCCCCAAGTTTGTAGGCCTGCAGGTGGCACAGTGAAGAGAGAAATCCCCCTCTCCACTCTTGTGGGATAGAGTGGAAAGTGGAAGAGGGAAGAAGGTGAGAGGTACAGGTGGCTGGGGCAAGTGGTTGGTTCGAAACCCACCGTCAGACAAGAGTGGGTACCAGCGTCCCCTTGCCCGCTTCCTGGCTTATTTTGCTGTCACACCACAGCTTACTTTCAAATATTTGTGTTACACACTAAACCCGTCCTGTGATTTTTATTAAATACATTATTCTCAGTGATAAATGAGTCTTTTGCTGCTCGATGAGCGTCAACATGGCCAGAAAAAGCAGGAGAATCAGTTTCTATCAAGAACAGTCAGTGGAAGGAGTTGTCCTCAGTGTTAACCTGTTCTTGCTAAAATCACATATGTGCAGCGCTGTGGTTAAGCATCACATGACAAATATCAAGTAGCCTTCTGGAAAAAAATTAGCTGCAGTTTAACTACTGCTGAACCTGGTTAGAGAGCGAAAGCTGTGGTGTATCGGCCAAGTAGACGCGGCTTGGCATCTGTAACGTTGAATGCATTCCGCACACTGGATAGGCAGCGTGCCCGCCCTTGCCACCCTGGCAGGTGGCACTAAAATTAATGGTTCATTGCAAGAGGTTGGTCACCCAGTCAACGGTGCAGCCTATCCTGCCGCCCTCTACCGGTGAATCGAAATGTTAAAGGTCAAGTGGTGCAACACAGTGGTAGACCACATGTAAAGCCTATAGCCACACATGACCTCTGGCTCACTTGAAGGTCAATCGACAACGCATGGCGAAATTGGCTTTAGCTGGCGTAGTGAAGCTTTCGCTTCAAAACCTGTAATTCTTTAGATCGGGGACATTAGGAGAACCAGTTTGGCCCGATTGGGACATTTGGTCATGCATTCAACTTTTGCGGCATTAACATCGTAATGCGGATTGTGTAGCTTGTTGCGTACAATTCATCGAAACCACCAAAGCCATCATTTATTCTCAGAGAAGTTTTGAAAAACAAGTCGTGGTGCTTGTTTTACTGCATCAGCTAGTTAAAAAGACAGTTATAGTGGGAAAGCCAGTCCTCATTGTCTGAACTTAAAATGTGGAGAGGTGAGCCAGTTAGCGAATGAGGAGGAAAGTGCAGGTGCTAGGCAGTATTTTTGAGAGAGGAAAGAGAAGTGGCAATGAGTGAGAGCATGTAAACTTGTTCAAGCACAAGGGAGGAGTAGTTGTAACGTGTTGCAGAAGGGATGTGGGCTAGCATATGCTGCTATAACAGTAAATAATGGCAACATTACAGTGCAACTGTGTGAGCTCAAAGATGAATGTGTATATGCGTGTGTAATCACAGTAAATAAAAAATAATAAATTACGGAGGGCACTTAACACAACTCACATGCTGAAATGCAACAGCAATATTTTAAAATTTTATTTACTTTTTATTTATTTTTATTTTTTCTCTCTTTCTGATGACACACCTACTTATTAGAATACAGTCGTAAGGCAACGGCACATATGCTAGGTTCACCTTTGTTTGCCAAGAAGCAGCACCGTTGTGGGGGTGCTCGCCTCGCAGTGTGAAAGTCCTTTGTTCAATTCCCCATACCTTCAGAAAAAATTGTATTTTTTCTTTGATACCATTGTGACGCATCTGGGATTTTTGGGACCGCAGCTGCTGGTCACAGTCGATGCCGGGCTTCATTGCTGATGAGCCATGTAATGCTTTCACATTAAAAACCCACTGCGATTGGTGTGATTGGCGTGAAGTTTGATTGGTGACCACGAACGGTCACCAATCACACTTCTGAATAAAGCAGTTTAAAATAAACTACTGATCGCGTCGGAGGAAGTCGGGACAATTTGCGACAAGCGCCGGTCGTACACGATGTCAGCAGCCCGGCTGTCAAGTGTTTCTCAGGCAAGCGATCGTATCGGCGCTTCCTCGCACAGATTGCCGCACTGCGTTAACAAGCACGGGTACAACCGGTACAAAAGAGATGAGCTTATCTAATAGAACTAAAGTGTAGAATGCATTTTGTCATGAAAACGAGCGCTAGCTGTTCGTGTGCAGCGATGTAAACAACAGTATGAGTGCAGCCGTCCTCATCGGCGCACAGCTGGAGAAATTTCATGCTCATACGGTAAATGTTCATTGGTGTACTATTACCTTCAAGCACTTACGTAGACAGAACACGAGCTATTTGCTAAGCAAAGAGCAGGAAAAAGCGAGCGGCGGGTATCAAAATGAGCAACCACAGAGCCGAAAGCAGTCGCGCGGCTGTGGGCGGGGCGAAGTGATGGCGGCGGCAACGCCTATTCGTCGGTTCGGGCTGTGTTTGCGTTCCGAAGGCATTCCAAAATCTGGAATGTCTCCGCGGAGCTCCGTCGACTCGAGTGGCATCTGAACCGAATGCCGTCGAAAAATTTCGTGTAGCAGCGTAAGCTCGGCAGTCGAGCCGAATGACATTTGGTTGTAAGGCATTCGAAGCGCCCGTGTAGCACGGGTATAAGTCTATGGCATCTGAAGCTCGTTTTTTCATACAGGTTCCGAAAGTGCGCCATGTCAAGCTCTGATCTGCTCGACAAGTAATCATACAAATACCTATTCCCAGGCCTGACTTGTATTTTATATCGTTTCCCATGTCCCTGTGACATACACGCAATGGCAGGTGTGTTCAATATTGGCATACCTAGGCATGTGCAGATAGTGAATTTTTAGTTCAAAGAAAATACTAAGCGACTAGTTATTTTGTTCGAATACTTTCAAAGTGAAGCGAATATTTTCGAATCAGAGTGAATATGTAGTTTCTTACTCGAAATGTAATAGCGAGCCTAAAGATGCAATTCATTAGAGCCCAGTAGCATATGCCAGAAGATGTGATTTGCAAAATTCACTAAGGGAACTGCAATAAAAAAAATTAAACAAAATAAAAATAAATACTTTCAAACTTACATTAGGCAATGTTCAAACAGCAGCAAGCCAAAGTGCACCAAGCATCATAGTCTCAAGCTCTTACCGTGAAATTCTTTACATGCTGCTGATTCTAAATATAAAAGTTGCTGGCAGATTTTTTGGCCGTGAAACTTCAGGGCGCATTCCTTCTGATGCCGCAGTTTCTCCAACTTCATTTGCTTGGCATACAGTCACATGACTGCACTGTGCACGCGTGATCACGAAAGTCAAAAGATGTCAGCATAGGATGAGTTTAGACACTGCTCAGGTGCCGGAAGTGGCACGCGGCGCGCCATCGTATACCAATCGAAGGATGTGATAGCCACGATTTCTGTGATGGGTCCTGCATAGACCAACCTCGCAAACATTGCACTACTCTGGACGGAGGCTCTTCGTCGGCAGTGGCCAGCACAAGCGCGCGGGGATGTGAGCATGCCCTCTTGCGTCGCCAGATGCACCGCTGTGTAAAGGCATGGGGTGTGCTTTTCCTTGGTGAGCAGGTTTAAAAGAAACTCTTTCGGAGGCAAGTACTTTTGACCAAATACGCAAAAAGATGGCATAGAAATGCAAGGCAGCGTACCCCTACGCCAAAATCATGAGCGCAAGAAAAGGGTGTTGCTCTTCGAAGCAATGCCTAAAATAAATGGCGTTTCACCCCTCATCTAATTTCAGCTGTCAAAGGGTGTAAAGAATAAGGTATTGCTTCAAAGTTGGTTTCCAGCGACACCGCAAATACAAAAGCAAACACCGACAGAGCACTCGCCATCGGTCATGTTGGTACTAGTTCTGCATTATCTGTTTCGTCATCTTCATCTTTCTGGCCTTTCGTGCAGTGGGTGCAGTGCAGTTCCCGCCGCAGCATGTTCGCTTTTGCACTTTGGTCGTCAGGGTTTTGTCCCATCACATATGCTCATCGGCGATGTGCCGAGCAGCCACACCGTGTGCACAATGCTTGCCACCATATACAGCTGCGAGATCGCGTGGAAGTATCAGAGCACCTAGAGCTATGAGACCATGTGGAAGTATATCAGAACGTACAAAAGACCACCAACTGGTTCATCCAGCAGCTTAATCCATAAATTCTCAAACTTTGAAATACTTTGAAAATATTCGAGGTTTCCGAATATTGCTATTCGCTTCGAAGCCCGGTTCGCATACCGTACTATCTCCTTAAATTTTCAAAACGTTCAAATATTCACACAACTCTAGCAGTCCCCATCGAGAGGCCGAGAGAGTCCATTTGCATAGTTTCGTTTTCAGAGCTTCGGCGCCAGCCCACAATGACGGTAGCTATCAGCTGAGCATAACAACCAGCTAGCCATACTGCACGCCATTTGGAATGGTGATTGGCTTGTCACTGATCTATTTTGTTGTTTTTCTAAGGGATCTTGCTGCTGCTGCGCCAATGTGCACTTCAGTCGTTTCCGTTGGCGTGGTATTTTCATGCTTCCAGTGCCGAAACTCCATGCTCGTTATGTGCTGTTAGTTGTTTTTTGCGGTGAATCCTCCTCAGGTGTGACTCCACTTGCGAAGAAGCTCCAGCACAACCGCGACTGAAAGAAGTCGCGGAGACCTTACCATTCTGTGGAGCAGTTTTGCTTCTGACACTCCCGATAATGTACATGAATGAAAGTATTTGACGAAACTGTGAAAAATTGCTGTTGTCGCGCAGTTTTCATCTTAATAGGAGATGGCCATTGCCAATTTTTTCACTAATTAACTTTTACTCTCACATGAATGGTTTCTGGCAGATTTGGGGGTGCCATTCGATCCTGAGGGGCCAGGTGCAAGTGCATACCTGTCACCACACAGGAAAAGCTGGGATTACGGATTGCGCTATGCTAACACCCTTTGACACTTACATACAAATGGCATACAGACCTTCTTAATAAACACAATAGTCCGCCAAGGAGGGCAAATAATGCTCATGGCATTCTTTTTTTTTTTTCTTGTTTTAATGTAACGCATCTCAGCAATGGAGAGGGTATTTTTCATGTTCACGGCCTGTGTAATTATTTTACCGGGCCTTATTGATAGTCGGGTTTATGTTGCCTTCTGATGTAGTAGTACTATTCTATGTGTGGTATACACCAGAAGACAGTGTGCCCAGGGCAGTGTTTCAGTGTTCCTGGTTCACCTCACCTGAGATTTTTTTTACTTGTTGGCACCAGCAGCCCTTGTAAAAAAAAAAGCTATTGTCCATTTCAGGCATAAAATGTCACTTGACATTAACCGCTTGCATTGAAACCTCATTTAAACTTTCTGTTCAAACTTTCTTCAAACCCCTTCTGTCCACGCCAGGCAAATTTTTAGCCAGTGCTAACACAGCTTCATTATGCACAAACTCCACCCTGAAAAATGAATGTCCTGTCCTGCCCTTTTGTGTTCTTGTGCCTCTCTTGTCATTGTTCCTTTCGCGCTGTCCTGACATCACACTAGTAGCTGGGCACTAGTGCCCACCACTCAAAGGTTTGCAAAGCCAGTGCTTCCAAGTTTTGCAACAGACCTGTTACATACAGTGACATGTGACATTTAACTGCAGTTTATAATTTGGTGCTCAGCATTTCAACCCTTCT
Organism: Amblyomma americanum; assembly: GCF_052857255.1. Classification (NCBI taxonomy): domain Eukaryota; kingdom Metazoa; phylum Arthropoda; class Arachnida; order Ixodida; family Ixodidae; genus Amblyomma; species Amblyomma americanum. Next base: position 48,707,614 of record NC_135498.1, read on the forward strand.
TTCTCTAGTCTATTGTTTTTATGTGGAAAGCAAAGCTGAAAGCCTTTTTTTTTATTTGCTGGTACAAACGCAAAACCGCATGAGGTCTTCATTAGCTGGCAAAGTGCCACTGTCTTTTCTGATGGACAGTTGCCTAGAGAAAGCATTTTGTGTTTTAGAGCTGCCGGTGTGATTGCTCGATAGATTTAAAAACTGCCATTTTTTTCAACAATGGTGGCCTTTGTTGTGCTGTTTGGTAATGGCACCTTGGTTCACTCGCGTTGTAGCTGACATAACTGGTGCCAACAATTGCTGTGCAGGAGGAAGAGCAGCGCATTACGGAGTTACAGAGCAAAGCCAGTGCCAACAAGCCCAACCTGTCCATCCTCAACAAGCTCAAGGAAGAGATGACAAAGCTCAAACTACGAAGGGTGAGCATGGTTACACTCACCACTTGATTAACGTTAAGGGGAATTGTGGAGCACTGCGTTTCGTCTGTACACTGACCTTGGAGGGGGGGGATTATGCTGTTGTGTTCACTTTTGCTTTTATTCGTAATTTTTTTTCTTTGTTTGTCGCTGCTGGCACATGGCTTTATCTTTTTGTTGTCTATGCAATCTCGCTAGATGAAACGACAGCATTCATCGCCGCCGCGGTGGCTCAGTGGTTATGGTGCTCGGCTGCTCACCTGAAAGATGCGGGTTCGATCCCGGCCATGGCGGTCGAATTTCGGTGGAGGCGAAATTCTAGAGGCTCGTGTACTGTGCGATGTCAGTGCACGTTAAAGAACCCCAGGTGGTCGAAATTTCCAGAGACCTTCACTACGGCATCTCTCATAGCCTGAGTTGCTTTGGGACGTTAAACCCCCATAAACCAAACCAAACCGAAACCACAGCATTCAGGTACAATCGCTTCTGCAATGTTTGATTCTGGTCTCGAGGCTGTAGGAACGTTAACTGCAATGTTGTCAGTCGTTAAATGTGTAGAGCAGGACTGAGAGCGCCAACCATTTTGATCTCAATGAGCCTCCAAGTGTCACTGTCGTCACTGAGAAGACTCTTCTTTCAAGGGCTCTAATTCGCCCAGTTAAACAGTTGGAAGCCTTCTGCTTTCTTTCTGACTGCCGATTATGGTCACCACCCATAGCGATAACGAAGAGAGTAGTTTGTGTGAATTATGGTTTTGCGTTGTTGGTTGTTTTTATCTTTCCTTTCAGTTTCTTTACAGCATGTCTGTTTTCTGAGCTCGATCACTGGCTTGATATTTCGTTCAGTGTCCCATTTCAGTGGTGTCAGTGTGCCTGACTAAAGCATTTTTATTTTTTTGCCACTCTTCACATTGCCGCAGGAGGCCATGAAGCCCATAGGCAAATTCACTCCTCAGGATGTGGAGTTACCATCAACATCAACGGCGAACCTGAAGATCGTTGAGTTGTGACTCCACAGCCGCGACAGTGTTGTAGTCAAAATGTTCTGGTCACGCAGCTTTCCGGTTGTATGTTGCAGACACGACTTCTGTACAAGCATTCCACCTCTTTGTCATGGTTGTTTCTTTGATTGTCTCCAACTATCTCCCTGTACAACGCTTTTGCAAAACCTTTTTCTTTTACTACAATTATTTTTTCTGTCTGCCTCATTTGCTTCCTTCCCACGTGCACTGTTGTGGTTATGATGCTGCAGCACACAAGTATTTTCGTAGCCTGTGTCACAAGTTCTTTTAACAATTAATGCAGAGGAACAAACAAGTGTTAACAGGCCCATAAGTCACAGCCATCTGATAGCTCCACAACATTTTTTTTTCGCGGGCATCATCTTGCCCTTCGTGCAATTTTCGCTGTCGATGCTGGAACAGTCAGAACTCTAGGGGACGGATTTGCTTGCTCATACTGCGAATTTTATGGGTGTCTCGATGCCCTTCTTTAGCACGTTAGTCAAGATTCACCTGAGAGTCTAACCTGTTTCCGCCCTTTTTCCTTGCTTTGAATTTAAGTTTCATGATTCTTCTGGTCATGTCGTCGTGAGTGTGCGCAGCTATGAGAGAGGCATCATCGAGCTTACTCGCATGAATGTCGTTCGCGCTGAGCTAGCCAGCCCAAACATTTTTATGCTTCCTTGGCACTCCTAGATTATGTGTAGGAAGTTGGTGATGCAGTTTTTCTTGTCAACCAGTGAGGGGTGTGCAGAAAGGGTTTTGGGAATTATGGAGACTTTTTATCTAAACCAGGAATAGGGTTGTAAACAGTATGACTTCTTCTCATACATGCATAAATATAGTATCTTTTCTTTTGAGTGTTTTGAAATGTTGGCAAAAGTAAATGGCGCAGCTGTCTGTGTGTAGTCGCAAGCACAAGAATGCTTTTTTTTTTTTTCCCCCTTAATGGTCTGATCCAGTGTGAACCTGTGAAATGGAATCTTGGTCGTACTTGATTATTGTTCCCTGTATCAAGCTTATTCTTACATTCTACTATGTAATCACAGTGCTCAGGAAAGCATTTTTAGGCTTATTTTTTCTTTTGCCTCACGTAGGGATAAAACACCGAAACAGTTCTTCCTGATTGAGTGCCTATGTCATGAAGAAATGCACACCAAATGGTACTTTTCAAGGTCCGGTTGTTTTCATGAATGCACCAGTCAGTCAGTCAGTCAGTCTAGAGTCACTAAATAAAGACTAAGTCTTTATTTAGTGACTCTAAGTCAGTCTGTCTGTCTGGGTCATTACATATACATATAAGGAATGGTGCGAAAGTTCTGGTATGAGAACATTTTTTGTGCCTGGCATTCAGTGGCTGGTTTGCTTTTGTTACTTAAGCTGCCTCATTCCGTCTCTCTCTTAAATGTGTGAAACTGTGTGCTTGTGTTTAGCTCTTTGTGTAATTTTACTTCACTCGCTGTCATATTCAAATAGTGAGGCTCACAAGTTCCAAAGTGCTTTTAGGTGGATCACGGATCAGATGTGACAGGCTTTCTTTGCTACCTACTTTTAAGAAGTGTGCTCAGGGGGCACTTGCAGTCTTGTCACTGTTGGGGATGGGTTTGTAGCAGTCAAGTCATCACCTTCACTATCTGTCAGCTGCCTCAGTGATGGCTACCCCATTTATGGCAAAGACATTAATTACTCAGTCAGAAGACACCATTTCTGGGCCCATGGGCTGTGTAAGGGCATGGTGGGGGAACATGTTTTCAATGTTTATACCCGAGGTAGGACTTTTTGCGTATGGCAGCAGTAAAGGTGGTGTCTTGGCCCGTAGTTGCAAAAATGCTGTTTTGTGCGATAATGTTGTTGTGCACAAAAATGGCATAGTTTCCACCCTGGACGGAAGTAGCTGTGTTGGGAATCGGGGCACTGTATGCCACTTCATTTTACCTAGTCTTGTAGCTTGTTGCCTTGTGTTTTTAATTGCACTCTCTGTTTTCTGCATATTAACACTTGTCCTTTCCTTTTTTCTAACTTGGAACTTAAGGTTTGTGATGTGTAGTTAGTTCTCCAACGATGTGAATGGTGTTCTTGCAAAACATAGCCATGGATGGTACAGAGAACTGCATGTGCACTCTGAGAATGGCCAAGGCTTGAATCCAGAAGTACTGTAAAATTATGACAAATTCGCATTCTAATAAAGAGAAGTCGGTTGCTCTGTTTTGTGCTTGATGCACTTGGAACTTTGCAGGTTTTCTGCTCAAATGTTTCTGATAGCTGTTTCGGCTTCCCTCTGACTAGAACTTGCATTGGCCTTCTCGCTGGTACAAAGTGTTAGACATGCGACTGGAGTGCAGGATTGCTGTTATGAATAACGAGCTTTTTCCACACCCTTTCGAAAGCCCAGTCAAAAGGGGTTTGTTTATCAGCAAGAATATCTGCAATAGTACTGCGCAGTATGAGTGAGGTGTTCTGTGCAACCTGAGCCGAAGATTTAGAAAAAAAACTATGTGGTAACAATGACACTATGGGAGTTACCATGTTTGATTGCATGGTCGTGTCGCTGTTGCTTGCCTTGTGTTATCAACAGCTGCCAGAACACTGAACTGCTTTTACTACTGTATGTAGTTAAGCTATTACAGAATTAAACCACGCAGATTTTCTTCTGATGCAGATCAGTTTTTGACATGGAAGCTACAGCTGTTAGTTTTATTCTTTGAACACAGGCCAGGTCTTACTAATACTAAAGAAAGAGAGAGGGGTGGCTTTATTGACAGTCAAATAAGTACTTATTTTGCTCTTGTCCACCTGGCTGGAGAACATGTTTCATATTAAACTGTTTTCTTGCTTTACTTGGAATGCCTTGTATACTAGAATCTGAAAAAGAAAGGGATGTGAGCAGCTCTTTTACTTTTCCAAGTTAGGGTGTGTCTATTGCTTTGATATTTGATGCAGTCACTTTTTGTACATTCCAATGTATCAGCCTTTGAAGAAGCAATCATTGTTTCTTCTTTTTGTTGTGTGTGTGTATGTGTGTGTGTGGGGGGGGGGGGGGGGGGGGGGGAGTAATTTGTCCTGTTGTGCATCGCTGTTGAAATTTGCTCCTTTTGCATGTATTGGTGCAGTCTTGAGTGGTTACTGCGAACAATAAAGGTTTCTTTCCTTAACTTCATTTCTCATAAACAGGAGCAATGCTCAAGACAGTGGTTACCTGATTCCTTCTCATGAGCCTTGTGCTGACGCGTTTTTTTTTTACTTTTTTGTGTGAAAGGAAAAACTGATAAAGAGGCTCATGTACACAGTTGCAACTACGGAATGGTGGTCGAAATTAGCCTGGAGCCCACAGCTGTAGCTTTGTCATAATTTATGTGGAAATGTAATATGTTAAACCCCACATACCATGGCTGAAGGGGTCTGTGTTGTAAAATCCGTCTTCTTTAATTTTTTGCCCTCCATCTTTTCAATTAGCTTTTGTTATCCAAATTCACTTTTTGTTCAATGCATGTCACCTACTTTCTGTCTCATCAGGATTTCCTTCTACACTTTGCTTGTATGTTCACAGAGGTGATTGAAAAAAATTTTATCCCTGATTTACTTACGTAGGTGTGCTAGCACAATATGTATGGACTTTTACGCAGCTGGCATGCACGGGTTTCGTCCTTTCCACATGGCTACAGCTGTCGCGAAACCGATTTTCCTCCTTCACCAGGACACACAATAGGTTTTTCACAAGTGCTAGCAGCATAAGACAGCTACGCACAATTATGTTTTATTAAAGAGACTGTGGGGAAAATTAAAGCTGGCTTGTATCAGTAGATTGCCATATCCTTGTGACAACGAGGCTACTTTCACCGAAAAAAAAAACGACCATCTAAGCTAGAAAAAGAAAACTGAAACACAGATATTGCCGCCTCTGGTTTTCTTTTTGCAAGCAGATTGCAGTGACATCGTCTTTTTTCTTCCGCATGGATCCCTGAGGGTTGACTACAGTGCCGTTCACTACAAAAAATTGACCACGGAGTCTCTTTTTCGGTCTTGGCCTTAACGAGTTTTAACCAATCAAAAGAAGTTCCCCTTTTAACTTTTCTCAGCAATAAATGCATATCTTGCTGCTGAACAAAAATTGTCATCACCAGGAAAAAAAACCTTAGAATCAGTTTTTACTGAGGCCAGAAATTGTATGGAGTTGTCCAGAGTGTATCTTTAAGAGCCGTGCAGGTCCATGGCAGTCTTCATAGAGGCTAGGCCTTTGCACATATATGTTTGTTATTGAATGCTCGCTAACAACCCCTCTCCACCCTCTTTATCCTTTTATTCCTTGCCTTGTTGCTTCTCGTGGCATTTCAAGTGCTTGCAGAACACCCATTTTGGTTGATGTTGTCCTTGCTGACAGTATTATTCACTTTTCTGTACTGCATGTTTGCAGTGAGACAGTTACATTCTCTTTTAAATGCTTTTACATTGTTGCTCGTGTTGAATTATTGGGTGGTTTTGCAGTTGTCTGTTGGGGCTCTCCTACTTTTAATATCGTGAATAATGACTGAGGGCGATTTCTGAGCCCTTTGACTTCGCCAATTCTACATGCATCCTCTTCTATCTCTGTGCTCTGGCAGAGTGCACATCACTGCAGTCTACACACTGAGTTTTTGTTGCCAAAAAAGAAAATATTGCAATTTTTTTATGCAAATTCAGTAAGCTATCTTGATTTGACATTTCCTCCTCCATTCGCTGTAATCAGTCTGTAGCCATATTTTTGAAGCAATAAGAGTGAGGCTATTTTCAGGACTATGCGCATGTGCATTAATGTGTCTTAAAGTGTTCCTTGTGCATATATTTTGTTAAATATTGCTTAGTTGTTGCCTCAGCATTATATACACTTTGTGTTGTGTTATAAAGGTAAACATCTTCGACAGAATTCTGTTGTGCTAGGGGAAAACTGGTCCTGACATTCCGAGACCAGTTCAGATTATTCTTCGCGGGTAACTTGAACAGTCAGCAGCAGCCACTTTTAAGCATTTCAAACTGAGAAAGTTGGGTGTTTTGCATGGTCTGGCACCTTTGCACTGTTCTTGAGATGTCCACAACAAGACAGAGCACTGATGCGCAAGTTGATTGTGCATCGCTGTCCCGAGATTGCACCTCAGTGGCTCATGTTGTTTTTACCATGAACCCCTGTAGGTGCCTCTTGATTAATGCAAAGATAGATGATCACATTAAGCGTGGAAGTCCATTCTGCTGGCCGCTGGGAGCATTGCTGACTGCGTACACCCACATCTTGTATCTTGTAAGTGGTTGCTGCAGATTGTTGTGGTCAACCTTGAAGAAGCAGCTGAACCTGCCTCAAAATGTTGGGTCCTTTTTTCATGGAAAAGTTTGTGTAGAGTAGTTCTCGTCTATATCGTGTTGTGCCGATCATACATTGCTTGGCTGTTGCTGTGTTCTTTTCGCACGTTATTCACGATGTGTTTGTGCCCTTTTTACATTCTGTTGCTTTGATCTTGTGTTTGGAAGCCTTTGTGAACTCCTTTTCTAGTCTGCCCAGTACTTTGTGGTCAAGCCTCTGTAAACGATCACAATAAAATGACATCTGTTTGTGAATATTGTATCAAATTGTTTGGACAGCTCTAAATTGCAGTGAAAATGCAGTGACGGGTGCAAAAATCTTTCCTCTGTAAATCTAGGTATGGCCAATGAGGTATAACGAGAATATTAGCACGACAAAGTAAGATCTACTTGTAAAGCAAGGCTTTGTATAGTGTGGCAATGGTGCTGTGTGCAAACGATTCTTGCTTGCAGAAGCCTTATAGTGTAGCCCATAATGGTAAATGTTTTGGTAAAACGCAAACACTGCATTGTGTGGTGGCTGATGCGTGTTTAGGTTTTAGTGATAGAAACGCGACTGAAGAGTTGTTCATTAATGTTGCACATTCTGCAAGAAATTCGCTGTCTGGCGTGAGAAATTTTAAGGTTTTCTTTTAGGTGCTGCCAGTTTGTGCCAATCCAAGTAGCTTAATTACTAGAGAAGCTGCTCTGTCAAATTGGCTAATGCCCAAGCACAGTAAAAATATCTGCCTGACTGGATAAAGTGATCCGTTGCAGTGATCCTATTCCGCATAAACCCAACTTTGCCTGTGCAGTGGCACGTATGTGCCCGCAGCTGTCCCTTCGAAGCTATCTGCACAATGCACATTTAGCACCGGCCATGAAAAGCGATCGCACACTCACGGAACCTGATCACCGATCGCGCAGTCTAGTACTAATAGTACACTGTAACGATCCTGAAATGAAGTTGGTCACCGCAGTTTATTTTTAAAAGCCAGTTGTTAGCAACACGCGTGTATTATCACTATGATGTGTTCCATATTTACCTGTCCGGGTTTTAGAAAATTCTCTTGCGCAGACTAGTGGCCTCTTGGTGCTCAACTACTGACCTTGAAAGTAGCTTATTATAGCCTGCATTTTTCGATAAATAATTTGACATCAGAACTTGCCTGGATTGTCCGGAATCCTGCGAAAAACTGCAGTTGGCTACAGCAAAATTTTCATCACATCGAATGGAGCTGCCCGATTTGACTAGCTGCGCCGCTCAGCTCGATGAAAGTTCTGCTGCAGCCAACGAATTTTATACAACCCGGACAGATAAATACGGAACACACGGTACAATTTCTTGCGCATTATTTAGCAGTTAGTTAATGAGCATCGAGACAACGGAAAAATTGCTTGTGGAGATCGTATAGTACAAAATTGTATACAAATCATCGGTGCAGTTTTTTTTTCTATCTCCACTTTCCAAAGGGCTGAAAATTGAAAATTGGTTTTTGGGGAAAGGAAATGGCGCAATATCTGTCTCACATCTCGGATGACTGGAGAACGGCCACAATCAGGGCAACTCAAGAAACTGGAGATAGAACATCTGTTCTAAATTACTGTCTGATATCATTAACCTCAACAGCATGCAGAATTTTAGGCCATATTATTCATAAACATATAACTGATTTTCTTTAAGCGAAATCATTTTGTAACTAATGCACAACATGGTTTTAGACAAGGGTATTCCACTAATACTCAGCTAGTTGAAACCATACATGATTCTGTAAGGGCAATAAATGAAGGAAAGCAGACTGACGCTATATTTATGGATTTTAAAAACGCATTCGACAAAGTTTCGCATAATGAACTTTACAAACTAGGTAATGTAATAAAAAATGACACACTACTCGCGTGGATTTCAGCTTAACTCAAAAACTGCCGCCAGTTAGTGGCATTAAATAATTCTTCCCCTATATAGTTTCGGTTGATTCTGGTGTTCCCCAGGAGTTAATTTTTGGGCCGCTTCTTTTATTGATTTTTATCAATGACATTGTATCCAATATCTTTGTTTCACTCAGATTGTACACTGACGATTGTGTACTACAATTGACGACTGACTAATACTAAGGATCAAGTCAGGTTAAATGAGGATTTTGCGAGGGTATTATGTTGGTGTGACCGATGGCAAATGTGTGTTAACTATAACAAAACAGTGTTCACATGCATAACACAGAAAAGGAAGCCTCTCCTATTTAACTATACTGCTAACAATAATTACCTTTCTGAAGTAAATAGCTACAAATACCTAGGTCTTCATATTTTCAATAACCTCTCCTGGATAGAACACACTGATAACGTCACCGCTAACGCCCTTCCCAAGCTCTTTTTCATTCGACATGCTTTGAAGCTCACGCCCTCCATGTTACGTTTGCTCAGTTATAACACATTCGCCCTCCCCCCAATGTTAGAATATGCCATCATAAGCTGGGATCCGTTCACTAAAACTATAACACTGCTAAATTAGGGCGAGTTCAGAAGAAAGCAGCACGGTTTATTTACAACTCATATGGTTGTACATCTCTCGGTCATCTACTTAGTCAAAGTGGTTTGCTTCCAGTCTCTCAAAGAAACCCCATCTGTCGTTTGAAATTCTTTTTTCAACTAATCAAAGGCGAATACAATATTAACACCTCCAACATTTTATCGTAGTCATCTGGATATAACAAGGCAGCGGCACGATTTTACACTGACACCATTAAACGCGAGAATTAACTCCTATAAGTATTCCTATTTCCCCAGAACGATTACAGACTGGAATAATCTGAGTAATGATGCTGTATCACAAATGTCACTAAAAATGTTTGAAGCCCATCTTTAGTTTTCTTACGTTTTTCTCCCCACATGATATTTGTTGTTGCATTTGTATCGTGTATTTTGCATTCCTGTTCCTTGATTTGTTCTTTTGTATAATTGATTTATACTTTTATTTTTTGCACCAATTAATAGCGTGTTTATTGTTTCCAGCGTGTGTTTACTTGTATATTCTATGCTCACCCTGCCAAGGTCTTGTAAAAGATCGCAGTATCAATCAATAAATAAAAATAAAGGAGGGGCTGAGAGAAGAAAGGAGCCGCATGTGCCGGAATAATTTCGACCACCTGGGGATCTTTAACGTGCATGACATCGCACAGCACGCGGGCGCCTTTTGTGTTTCGCCTCCATCGAAACGTAGTTAGGATATGTGTTTAATGAAATCCTTTGTGTGCAGCTGGCACTTCATGGTACAAACGTCGTTTTAATGCGGTTCACAGCTTCTGTTGCAGTCATAAATTTGACAAAGAATGCCCGTGAGGCCTCCTTCGTTTTCATCCTCACCGCAGTCCGCACGTCGAAATCGAAAGGCTATGAGGTCTTAATTTTAAATCAACTTGAAGTCGATTTCGGCCGCATCCGAAGTCGCATCTATGGCGACCGCGGCGGTTGGCGGCACAGATAACGGGGAGTAATGGCGCGGAATTTTCGCACTTATTTGTGCATAATTTATCATTTCCTGCCAAAATGGGGCTTTTAGCAGCATGCCCTACCACCGACACCATGCGCGCACCACAGCTCGAACACAGATCGGTTGAAACTGGCGGCTAACAACTGCGGATTCCAAGGCGCCAGGTAAAAGACAGCAATTCACGTACGCCTGATCCAAACTCCTCACGTTTAGGCATGCTTAACATGTAGGTGTCATTCAGCATGATAGGTCATGTGCAACTTGTTTCGCGTGTAGTTTCGTTGACGTACTCGACATGATTGTTATTAAACATGTGCTAAATGGAAAAAAAATAAAGAGCGTTGTGTTGATTGCTGCCGCTTTCTGTCAGAGATGCCACAAGTTTAGCAAGTCAGTTTGCGTAATTAAATGTTAAAAATACGGGCAAATGTATGTTTCTTTTTAAAACACATTGATACATGCTAAATGATGACGCGTTGACATATGCTGATATCAGCTGTAGCCATCGCTTCCCGTTCGTTGCATGGGGGGGAGGGCCTATTCAACTTCCCCGAGCGTAAAATAATTAGCCTGTGCTTCAGTATGTGAAAAAAGGCGCTGTTTGAAACTGTATTGCATGCTAGTGGTGTTACACCGCAGTTAATACTTTGCAGACGTTGCTTCAAGTGAATTTTATCTCTTGTATATCTTTAGCGGGTATAAAAAATCATGATGGATCAAGAAGCCGGCAGTTCAGCCCGGAGGGAGCCCCTCTACATTGAATCACACGCCATCTACTTTCCGCACACTCCATACCAGTCCCAGAAAATGGTCATCATAAAGGTGAGGCAAGCAGGGCTTCCTTATTTTAGTTTGCTTTTGCATTCATCTCTTGCAGTGACAATTGGCATTACTAAAATGGGCTGTACTGATTATGTGTTTCAATGGAATTGAGCATGTTGTTGGCGTTTCATTGGAATTGGGCTATTCATAGCTTTTGCGGTGAAATTTCTGAAGAACATTATTGTATTAAATTATGTGCAGCAGTCATCCGAAGGTTTGTTCATAATTTGATTGACTCCATGCCATTTTTGAATTGGCTTATTGGCTGAAGAGATGCCACATCCCTCTTTTGCTCTTTTTTATTGGCTGAAGCCTAGGGCATAGTGTCGCACCAGCCATTAGCAAAGGGTGAGAATGCAAACATGGAATCGATTCAGGAAGGAATCGTTATATTTTACCGACCCTGGATGTCTTAAAAAGCATAGCAGGTACTGGCACACTTTGTAATCTCCGTATGAATTTAGAATCTTGGTCCAATATAATATGCTTTTGAGCCATGACATGGTGAAAAGTTACTGCTCATGTTCATTCTTCCAAAAGAGCAGGGCATGGCCAGCGATACCTGGGCAACTACTGTTCTATGGAGGCTAGAAATCAGGCAATGAAAAGTGCAGCGAGTGACTGAAAGAAAAGGGACAAGTGTAAGATTAAGAGACAGAAATTGAGCGTTGTGGATTAACGGCCAAACGGGAATTTAGGATATTTCTTAATTGAGGGTAGCTGAGAGTCGAGAAAGAGGAGATTCTGAAATTTGCACAAATAACATGATCGTGATTGGTGCAAAACTTAAATAATTGGATTTTATTAGAGGCCGTTGGCTGATAATGCTGATCGGGACTATTTCATGCCACTCTTTTCATGAATATTGCTTAATCATTCAGGTTGTCAATGTGGCTGTAGATTTTTCGATGTGGTGACTCCATTTCCTGATCTATACATTGATATTTAACTGCAACTGCACTCTTGAAAGCAGACACAGTGGAAAAATGCTCTCTAGAGGATTCCTTGTTGACCATTGCCTTGTGCTTTTTGTTATTGCATTTTGTTTGATTTTGCTGTTCTTTCTTTTTTTGATTTTAGCACATTAAAAGTGCCTAGCCTCATTGTTTAAACATAAATACCCGTGAACAATACTCTATGGTGTGAATAATACATAAACTTTTGCTTACTTTCATTTTAGCTTAACTACTGCTGCTTCAAACGTTGGGCCCTTCAAGTTTTATTGATGAGTTCTTTTTGCTGCATGGCTGGAAGCCATTTCATCTTTAATTAATGTAGCACACTGTTCAATGGTATGCATGATTTAATGAATTACCTAAAAGTATGCTTACGAATTCAGTTACACCTAGCAAGACTACACATTGTGACATGATGCTATTGTATAGTCAGAGCACCTCTTGGTGCACCTATTGTCTCTGTTATACATGCAAAAACTACACCAATTGTCTTTCATAATTGTTTTGTTGCACCAGCATAGCAAACTTTTCCTGTCTTCAGCAGTTTTGCTATTTCACTCTCCTGGGTTCTAATAGTTGGCAATTGGGGAAACACTCATGCAAAATCCAAGTGTGCCGCTTGGTTATTTTTGACTGGTCGCAAATGGAGCTTACAAAATCTATGCAGCATTGTGCTGGGTATATGACCTTTGAGTGCTCGTTTTCTTACATTACTGTCAGGTCCTGCAAGGTTTGAGGAACAGAAGAAACTGCCTCATTGAATCGCCCACAGGTAGTGGAAAGACTCTGGCTCTTCTCTGCTCGTGCTTGGCTTGGCAGCAAAAGAAGAAAGGTGTGTGAGAACGTTTCTGTAGTTTACTAATTGAATGCTGGCCTAACTGGATCCTAGCTCTTGGTTTAAATATCTGCTTTTAGAAGCAGGAGGATGTATCTGGACTTGCCTTCTTGCATTCAAAGCTTTATTGTTGCTGTTTTCACTGATAGCAACATTCCAGCGGCTACTGCCATTAGTAAACAATTAATTACTTGGCAGTAGCTCGTGACATAGCATTCTGTCAAGTGCCACAGGCTCTTTTTGCATTATGCTCAGATCACACAAAGTAAGTTATGTTTTAGAGGTGCGAAAATTATGCATAGATCTGTAATTTTTTATGATTTCTTTTTTCTTGATTTTCATCTTGACTAAACTATTGCATGTTTATCTTCCAGAAATTTACCAGGCTCAGTTGGAAAAACTGAGGCAGGAGATGCGAGGTAGGTTGCCTTGTTTGGCTTTTACCCCATTCATATGTTTGCCCATAGTATATATAGCATGTCTCTTGACTCAGGTTCTCTGGACTCATGGCAATAATTCTAAGGCACAGCTCTAGCTGCAGTGATATGATTCCTGCACCAACTGTGCAAAACTGTGCTATGTGTGCACCAGTGAGTACCGTAATTACGTCTATATTATTTCATCCAGACATTAGCAGTCGTTCGGGCACCGTTAAAACCGCATCCCTTAAGTCTCGTTTATACTCCGATCGTAGTGCAAGCGTGTGCCTGGCTCGGTGACATCATTTTGGCCAAAGCGAGACCCTCCTCGCTCCAACCGCACTTGACTGCTGACGCGTTCAGCGGCTTCACCGCACTTCGGCCGCACTGTCGGAGACTTGGAGCATGTCTCTATCTCACGCTGAGTGCACCAGCTGCCTCTGACCTGACCAGACCTGTGCCTCCTCTCGTCGGGGCCGAGCTGCTGAGCGAATCTACGACAGATAGCGTGTCGACCATACAGCTCATCATCTGCACATGCGCTTCTCCAGGCGCAGCCGTTGCGCTGCGTCAGAGTGGTTGGACTGTAGGAGGGCCGGATCTGCGCCTGGCGCGGCGTGACCAGCCTGACGTGACTGACCACAACCGGTGCTTGCCCGTCGGACTATAAACGCGCCTTTACTCCGCCCAGAACCACCATCACTTTGCCATTTACGCTCAAGTGCCTGCACTAAATGGACCAGAAAGAAAATAAACATTATCACGATGCTTGTCTGTGGCGCAAAAGCGAAACTAGAGTGCATCCTAGCCGGTGTCTTGCTTCTTGCAATGATGTGCCGCCCACCAGCACACCGGGTGACAGGGACTGTTGCACTTCATTTGTTCGTTTTTGCTAGGCTTAAAGGGACCATGAAATGATATTTACTGAGGTTAGGGAAAGCGCACGAGCAATCGGTACCCCATCACTTGTCACCGCACTGCAAAAATTTCTCAACTGTTTTCATTAACACCGAAAGTATCGTCATTTAAAAATGATCGTCCTTTTCTCCCCCATAAACTCATACATGCTGATGCCAGAGAGAGAAAAGAAAAAGGTTAGGACTGCATTTCGCAACGCCCCATCCCACCCTCGTCACTTGAACACGTCCATTGAAAAGGCTTGCTCAGTTTTCCCACTCAGGGTCAGAGTGGGAGAGGTGGCTATGCACATGGGGTGAAGTGTCGCCCTAACAGATTGCCAGCAGCAAATTTTAAATATTATTTGTAATATAGGGTTCACACAGAGGTTTTAAATATGGCTAAAACACAACAACCACCTCTATAGATTTATTGCATTTGAATATGATCATCTGTATAATTTCAGGGTACCTATAACGTGCTTAACAATGGAGCCCCGGAGAAAGCGCTTTAGACTAGCCACCGTTTATCGTGAAACGTTGTCACCGGTTATAGTCGACATAACTTCACACTGAAATGAAAGGACAGCTGGTTTCTGTTAAACTTTCGTTAGCAAAGCGAGCGAAAAAAATGAAAAAGTGGAAAGTCACCTCGCATCAATGGCTGTGGATCGTAAGCGCAGGGTTTGAGCCATCGGCAAACCTTTACAGCCAGTGATGTGCCACATCACATCTTTATATGCACTTATCTGCATGTTAATTCTGATTCCTCAAGAGGTCCCACTGTAGCTTTCCACGTCAGTACCTCTGTCTGCAATACATACCCTGATGCATTTTATTCACTGACAATAAACTTGAACTTGATTTTGCAGGGAGTGCCAGTAGTGCTACTGAAAGTGCAGACTGATTTCGGCAGCTGTTGTTTGGTTAAACCAAATGGGATAGGTGTATTTGGATGCGGGAAAAAAATGTATGGCTGCCTTCTCAGAAAAAGTTCATTGAAGCGGAACCTCACTCGGAAAATTGTTCCTTGAGGGGTAAAATAATTGCATTGCCTTGTATGGTTTGCTGAAGGGGAATCAGAAATACTTTGTTGTGGCAGAAATTTGGCTGTAGTGGAGTTTGATTTAGTGGCGTTTGACTTTATCAAGGGAAATGCCTTATATGTGGAGTTTTGTTGGGGGCTAGTTGGTCGTATACTGAGACTGGGGAGTGCTAGATTCTTGACAAAGGGACAGCACCACATAAGAACACCACGAGACACGAGCACTCGTGTCTCGTGGTGTTCCTATGTGGTGTTGTCCCCTTGTCTATACTCTGTCGCTCCCCATTCTCAGTTATATGTGGAGTCAACTTTTTTTTTTTTTTTCATAATCAGGGGCTGTGAATTGGGGGATCAACTTATACGCGGCAGTATACGGTAGCTGGGCAAAATGTTTTTTTTGTCTACTTTTTCTTCAGCCTGTATACTCTTCCCTACACTTTTCATCAGCTTCATTGATGTGCAAGTGTTTGGCACGAATGGTGGTACACATCAGGGTAACAGTCCTGTTTTGACTTGGGAGCTGTGTAACGTGATTTCAGCATAATTTCGTGAAGCCCGGATTGGGCAATTTTGTTCCTGCATGTTAGCATGATATGTGTTTGTCCCTGCATCATTGGATCAAACCGCAGCGGTAGCATAGTGGTCTGAGCATCCACCTTGCATGCGGGAGGTGCGGGGTTCGATCCCCAGTGCCACCGGGTACCCACCGGTGATACAATGGGTACAAGCTTTCCCCTGGTCTATTGCTCAGCTTATTTAGGGTGAAATGCTTGGGAAATGGGTCTCCATCTTGAATAGAAGAAAGTACATTGTGCCACGACGCTCTTTGACCACAGATGCCATTGTGCCATAAAAATCCATTATCATCACTAGCATCATCGGATCTGTGCCTAGGTTGCAGAGTGTCATGCAGTAACAGTGCATTGCTCCTTTTTTATTTTTAGCACTGCACTATTGCATGTTCACTGGCATAATGAATGCACTTTTTCTTCCCTGAAAAGCTAACGAAAATTTTGAGGTACATTCATAACACAGGGCAATTACACAGGGTTAGCAAAATTTTATATTTTGACATCCAAAATTACGGTTGCATTTATTACGACAGTGCATCCATTATGCTAGTAAATACAATGCTTGTTGATACTATTTCCAAGTCATCACTAGCATATTGTGCACTGTGGTCTGCGGGCATGCAATTAACTCCTGTGCACTACAGAACCTCTTGTCAGCGGCCCTGTGTTTGTTTATTTTTTTACCATTCCTTCCTTGCAGCCAGAGAGCAAGAGGCTGACGACTGCTGTCACTATGACCCAAGGCGTGCAGCAACGGCACTGGGCAGTCCTACTTGCAAAGGGATCAAGGCGCGTACAGGTGTGGGCATTCCCACTTCACCAGGACCATCATCGCCGGCTCTTGGCCGAGTGCATCAACACATCACTGCGGCTAGTCAGCCAGAGGCTGCCGCCTTGGCCAACAAACTTTCCGCACAAGTGAAAAATGTTTCTGCAGCGGGCAGTCCGTCAGGTGTCGTGCCTTCTAGCGACACGAATCAGCTGTCAAGCCAGGCACTTTCATCATCTAGTGGCCAGCCAGGTGTTGTGTCCGACCAGATTTCTGTTGCTGCAAATCAGCCTCCACCGTCGGCAAGCCCAATGCCTGTCTTGCCTGCTGCCCTCGCCTCTCATCTTCCTGCGGCCCTCGGAGGTCTCCTGCAGTCACCACCAGTGCCAGGCGCAAAGTACATTGTGGTTCAGAACAATGCTGGCCAGGCACTGGACTTGAACACGCTGCTGTCTCTTCCCGAGCTGAAGACAAGCAAGCAGACGGTCATTATCCAGGCACATCGTACGACTCCTGCTAAGCAAGAGGCAATAGGTTAGTGTGAAAGATCTTTTTGTCTTTTGCTTGTGTTTGCCTGATCTCATGTTTTAAAGGTACACTGAGGAGAAATTGGAAGTTGACTTGTATCGATAGAATAGCAGCTCCTGATCACAAAAACGCCACTCTTATTGAAAACAAAGCTCTTCTAATGTAGAAAATGGTAAGAACCAAAATACAGGTATCGCCACCACAGGCTAATCTCGCAAGTACACGCGTGATGACTTCCTAGGACAAGAGGCGCCACCTTGGAGGAATTTTTCTTACTTCATGGAAACCACGAATCTCTGAGGCTGGCAAAGGAAGGTTGCGCACCGCACCGCTAGCCGTCGGAAATCACAGAGCCTGCGTTCACGTCACGTTGCACGTCACTCCGTTCTGTGACGTCATAAGAGTTGCTGTGACGTCACAAGAGTTCCCTGAGTTTGAATCAGAGTGGCGGGAAAAACTTTTTCATCTTCGAATCCAAATTACTTTGAAATCAATGCATCTTTCGCACCCGGACAAGCGGCAACAAAGCCATGAAATGCCGAACTATCAGATTTTGCTAAAAAAAAAAAAAAATTGATAGAGTTCTCCTCAGTGTCCCTTTAATTAAAGAGCTAGTGTCACAGAAAATCTGGCGTTGTTGGCGTCGTTGACGATGAGCGAAAAATCCTCAGAGAAGTGGCCTAGCAGGCAGGTGGGCAGCCTAGATCACATAATCTTGTGGCGTCATCGAAACCTGCCCACAGGGTTGTGAGCAAACTGCGCACAGTGTCAGGTGGCAGTTAAGTTAATGATTTGTTTCTAGAGGTTGCGCGGCAAGAGAAACTTGGGTAGCACAAGCTCCTCCGGTGGCAGCACGTGCCATCACAGGGCAGTGGTGCATTGCTTAACCGCTGCACCACCGCGCCAGGATTTGGTATGAAGACTCTCAGGGATCTATGAATGTTAAGTAGAGAATGACCTATTTCTGCATATATGGGCATTAATCGAATAAAGCTATCGTGTCATACCTTTAAAATGTTAAAATGGAGCTTAAGTGTGCCCTCCAATTTTTTTGTCCAGTCTCTGGCAGTCTTGTTGGTATGGCTATCTCTTTTCCCTGCCTGCACACTCTTTCTAATGGCTACACACTACTGCGTCATCTGCAAGTAGTGCAGTGTCTATACGTTACTGCTTCATGTAAATGAATGAAAGGATGATGAGGGGACTTAATGATATGTCACTGTAATTCTTTATTGGCAGTTCAGGCACTTGACATAATTGAATTTCAGTTTTATTGCTGCTTTTTTTAGTTTTCCACAGGGGCAATTATTCCTGTTTGCATCCGAACTTTCGACACTTCAAGAAGATGCTCAGTGTGCCCTGTTTTGCTGTATAAGTGATAAATAAAATGGGAGACGGGGTGGGATGTGCTTCATGTTCCTCATAACTGTTACTTCTTGTCTTATTCAGGTGCTGTTTTAATACTGAAAAGCATTTTGATAAATACTGTATTTGCTTGCATAATTTTCACAGTAATTTGCATAATTTGCACAGGCTTTAAATTGGGGGTGCGCAAATTATGCGGAGGTTTTGTGAACATGTCCTGAAAAACTATTTAAAGGTCATAATGTGCAATATATACTGTATATTTCCGCCTATATGTCGACTGCCCGGCTCGCTATAAATGCACAACACAATTACAAAGCAAGCAATCAGAGGCAAATTGAAATAAAAAGAAATAAAATGCTGCCCTTGCATGCTGATCGGCTGATAAGCGACAAAACGAACACCAAACAGTTCGATAGTTTCGGATTCTGGCACGCGCTGGAGGTTCATCCATGAAAGCGATCACCAGCACTAGTGAGCTGGGTAAACGGCGCACAGTTTGAGTTTTTGCTTTTGTACTGGAACAGATTTACAAACTGAGCGATTTTTTTCTTTTACACATTGAGCTCCATGCAGTATCCTTCTAGGAATCTGCATTGGCATGGGGCGCGTACTACCCGTGACTCTGGTAAGACAATTGTAGACCACGTATATAAGTTGGCACCCCGTATAAGTCGACCTCTAATTTCGAATGGTCGTTTTGTAAAAAGAAAAGATGTAAACTTATGTGCAGCAACATATGGTATATTGCCGGTTATGATCATTGAATTCCTTGGGAGAGGATGCGGTATGGCGGGTGGCTGTTGCTGTAGTTTTCTTTTCATTATAATGTTGTTATCTTTTCGTGGCTATTTTGCTGGTGCGACTTGTCTGCACTTGTGTGTTGGTGCATTTCGGGAGAGCGGGTTGTTATTAAGGCGATCGGGTCCTTAAAGCTATTGCTTCGGAAATCCGGTCATGCTTCCCACCCGCTTGCTTCGAATATGAGATCGCTCTAGCTTGGCCTTAGCAGTGACACCTTCCTTGGAGCGGCATCCTCTCACTAATATGGGAGTAAATTATGCGAGTAAATACAGTACATAGTGCAGGTTTTCAGTGAGCTTTTTCTGCATGTATAGTAACACCAGTGCAGTTTTTTTTTCTTTTTTGCATTCTCAACCACAATGTGCATACTGTTTGTGCAAGATTTTTTATTTTTTTACATGCAGGTGAGCCAAAGACGCCACAACCACCTAAAACTCCTGTTCAACTGCCCATGGACGATGATGATGATGACTTTAAGCCAGCTAAGAAAATGCGCCCGTCTTCCAAAAGTGTTAGTATGGTATTAGTCTTACCGCTATGCCAAATTGGCTACTACCTGTTCCTCTGGCTTCACAGTATACTAAAATAATTGTGCTTCCTGTAACATGGTGTTCTGATGGTGTCTTGCATGAAATTTTTAGACGTTGCACTGGATAGGGTTCGGGGAGGGAATTGCTCTATTTACACGTAAATAGCAGGACAACGAATGTGAAAAAAATTTCGAATATAACATGATCTTAGCCTGTTCAAGCTAACAACAGCTGAGGGCGCGGGAAAAATGTAGACGACGCGTAAGAATTACGGGAGCGACGGATACATCGGTGTAGTTTGAGAGACACTTTAGAAATGTTCACATCTTCGAGCGCTGCAAAGCCTCCTAGTGCGTTAACACACGCAATGTCCTTTGCCTGTTGACATTTTATCCTTGGTTGCGGCTGCAGGGCTGTAACGTTAAGAGTGAACAAATTATTTTGAGTGTAATATAACTCTCAGAACTGATGAATGACTTCAATCACTGCCACCTGAGCAGTGCCAAATAGATGACAGCAAAAGCTATATGTCGCTCTCATAGAGGATATTATAACATCATTAAAGTATATGTAGCCAAGCTAGTTGTTGCTGCATGCTTAATTAGAATGAGGCGCAATATAGTCTTGTTATTCTGAATATGTTGTAACTGTTACCTTGTTTGAAATCTGCATATCATACCTGCCAATTCTTTTGAATATTCTGTAAAATGTATGAATATGGACGTGTATTGTGATTTTACGGATCTTGCCTCAGATTTTACGGCAAAATAAGTTTTGTATGTGAAAAGCTTTTGAAATTCTATTAAAACCAGGCTGTTACTGGTGGTACCTTATGCCGCCATAAGGTGCGAATATTTACAGTCTGTGAAATTATCAGCAGCAGCAGCTGTAACATTCTACAAAAATGTCTACAGTAAAACATCGTTAATTCAACCCAATTCAATAAACGCTTATTCCTCCTCCTCAACCTCTGTTATTTCGGATAATCCGGACTGCCACCGTGGTCCCAACAATTGCCTGTGTAAGTCTATGTTGTCAGGAGCTTGTTTATTCGGCCGTCCGGGGGCTGGTGTCGGTTGGTTTTGACGAGCTCCCGGAATGGTGCCAAGTCGAGGTATGACATGCTGGACAACCGGTAGTCCATGTATTCGTCTACAGGCCTGAACTGCATATTACATTGTTTCTGGTGCCCCTCTGACGTGCGCGCAATGGCAGGTGTTTTGACGATCGGCAGGCTCCTGGCAGTAGGCCGATACAGAGTCTAGCCACTTAGTATTGTTTTCGGAGCTTCGCCGCCAAATCCGGAGTGATGCCAGCTATCGGGTGCGCTTATCAGTCAGCCAGTCGAGCCGCACGCAGTTTAGTATGACGACTGCATTGGCGCGGACCTTTTTTCTTTGTTTGTTTGTTCGCTATCGAAGGCGTCTTACCGCTCCAGCAAAGCTCTGGCACCAATGCGCGCTTCCCCCAATTCTGTCCGTGTGATACTTCGTTCTTCCATGCTCCAGCACACCACTGTGCGCTCGTCGTGTGCTGTTTGCTGTTTGTGCGTTGAAGCCTCCTCGCGTGCAATGTTACGTGTGAAGAAGCTCCAGTGCTATCGGTTTGCACTAAAAGAAGCGACGCAATGCAACATTTTTCGTTTCAAGAAAACAAAAACGGTGTGTAGCTGCGCATAGTATTGCCATGGAAATCACTTCAACTGCCTCTACGTCATGAAATACACAAACGGCGCCCGCATTCGCTGCGTTAGACGTGCGAGGTGGAAACACTAGAATCGCGAGGCGACGAGTCAGTTTCCGAGTACAACTGTGGACAAACAAACCGATAGATGAGCGCACGAAATGAGGCAGTTTTTCCGACTCCCACCCTATGCGCAGCAGCGTTGTGCGATCTGTGGTGGAGATGGTGGCGGCTGCTGCCGCACTTGTGTTATCAAAGCGATTGTGAAATGTCTCCATGTTTACAACTGCAGGTAATGTGGATCTACTGTAAACTTTTGCTAGGCTATTTCATCTATTTTACTTTTAAATTTGGTTTCAGTTCTGCACAGTTCTTTCAAGTATCACGCGAAAACTGGTTGTAATGAAAATCTGCATATAACGAAAGACTGTGCACTTTACTCTCCTTTGTTATACCCTGGTTTAACTGTATGAGATGCGATTTGTATTCCCGCTAGTCGCAGCTCAGGTGCTTCAGGTTCCGATGGCAGATGCCGCGGCTAGCAACATCTTTTCCTTCCATTGTTATTTTATTAATAAATAGCCTTTAACAACGAGGTTTTGCTGCTTGCCGTTCAGATTACGTGTAGTTCGAATCAAGGAGAGCCTTTTGAAGGCACTTCGTGTTGACGGGACCAAAGCTCAGTTTTAGCAAACTGGAAATACTAATTAAGCGAGTTGAAATTATCGAAAGTTGGCTGTATTTGTGTTGTCAGTTGTTCAGTTTTGTACTCATATGCCATGTCTTCCTCCCCGTGTAATACCCTCAATTGAGGGTATCATGATGATGATGATGAGTGGTATGATGAATGAATGACAAACGAACGAATGAGATGTAAACTGCAACCTTTATTTTTTATATATAGCCCATGCAGGCCAGGGTGGTAAGCACTGCAGCCCAACCAAACCTGGAGTCTGCGCTGAAGAGCAGTGCCACAAGTGTTAGTGCAGCCATCGACCAGTTGTGCCAGCAACAGCAGCATCCTTGTCCCACGCAACCAACTACGCCTTCCAAAGGGCCCCCAGGAATAGCGGACATGCCAATGGAGAAGTGAGTTGTCTGGCTTTCCATTGGCCACGCAGAGTCCTTGCAGTCCTTATCTTTGTTGGGACAACTCCATCCAGTTATTGTTCTCAGCAAAAATTGATTCTCTGGCTCTTTTTGGGTATGTTGACGTTTGTCCAGCAGCAAAATACTCATTTACAGCTGTGAAAATTGCATTTCATAATTCTCCTGCCACTCGATGCAAACTCTGTGCATTTACACCAAGGAGGATGGGTTGCCGTTGTTAGGAAGTGTGTGTTTGTGTAGCCTAGCCTTTTGGATCCATGCCCAAATATCGGTGTTGGCGCACACATTTTACTTGAGAAATTGGCCGGTGAGGACAACGCTTGTATTTATTAATTTAGTATTTTCTAGCTTTCATAGCTTCATTTTCAGTGAGACTGGAATCTTTGGGATTAGAATGTATAGTGCCCTGTTGATACGGGCCAACTTAATTTGTCGCCTGTGTTCCTTTAAGCCCTAGGAGATCTCTTTGTTTTCCTGAGGATTGGTTTTCCTGATTTTTCGGAAGGAATATTGAAACATTTGTTAAGTTTCACCGCTTGTAATATAAGTGCTTAGCTTGCACCTCACCATTACTGTATATGCTCATGCTTGCACCTCACCATTTACTGTATATGCTCATGTAAGGAAATCACCCCTCACTCTTTTCGGCGAGAATTTGAATGTTTTTTTAGGCTGCTAGCTTTTCATAGCACGTTCTTCAGTTTTCGTGCCATCTGCAGCACCTTGGCAGCGCACCAAGATGCTGCGCACCCTTGACAGAAGTGGCAGTGGCTTGCTCTGCGCACTGCTACGCCCAGCTGCGCACCCAGCTGCCCTTCTGTATGCTCAGAAAGCCGGTGAGCGCTTGAGCATCAGAGCATAGCGGCTTAAGCCAGAATGCTATAAAACATCCTCTACACTGAAATGCTATGGGGAAGCAGGACCGTCAGGCACGCAAGCGATTTGGTGAGCTCAAGGTAGGGAGCGAAAGTGCATAACCCCTCACCACATCTAAGGCTTAAACATTCATGAGGTTTTTAATGTCGCGTAAAAAATGCGCACCTGACCTTCAGGTTTGATGTTCAGCATGTTCGCTTTACCTCGCTGAGATTGGCCGGTGCTGCTGGGTATCAAAATCGTAGGATCATGCTGTGATACAGTAAACACCTTTTGAAGTGAACAGTGCTTAACACCGACGACATAAATGTGCCTGACCGCATGCTTTTAATGATGGATGGATGGACGGGCAGGCAGACGGACATATGATATGAAATTTCAACTCTCCCCAAAAAAAATCCATTTAAACTTTTTTCTCGCGTAATGAATCGTCCCCTCAAAAGGATGTCAGCTTTTCTGGAAGAGAAATGGGTTGATTTTGAGAGTATATACTGTATTTAAGCATGCAGTTTTCTTTTACATGCCGGTATACCAGCATTTTGTGCATAAGTGGGCTGCTGCTGTTAAAACACAGACGTAGCCCTCTCATTTTGTTTTCAACAAATCACATGCCTTCAGTATATGATGACCAATGGAATAATATGCTTTGACTTTCGTGAAGCTTTACACAGTATGAATCCCTTCTGACACTAATACAAACAGCACCCCTGTTTAAACAAACAGCTCATGACACTGCTAGGTTGACATTTAATCACCTAGTTTTACTTTCTTTGATGTTTGCAAGCATGCTTGCATTGTCTTCGGTGCTTTGCACATCATATCTTTTTTCTTTCACATTCTAAATTCTTTTATTATACTGTAGTAGAACCTCATTACGTTCCCATTTCGTGCGATTTCCCAGTTCATGCACTGAAAATCATTTAGGAATAAAAATGCTCCATAGAGTTATGCTATTCTTAATGCAGGAATGCATTCGACGGCTACATTTTTGTTGCTCTTTGCCCACAAGATTTGTCTGTCTTGTTTCCGTCCATCCAAAGCTGCACTTCTAGGTCCTGCATTAGTGCACAACGAGCTGCTTAGTCGAGGTTCACAATTCTCGTTTCCTGTTTCTTGTAAGTGTTTGTTCACAAGATTGTCGATTTCAGCTGAGCCAACTACCGAGGGTTCTAAATTACCGCTTGCAATAAAGATTTTGCAAAGGCAGGGTTGAGGAGCTTCCAGCTCCTCAGCACAGGCAGCACACAGTATGCACAGGCAACACACGGTATGCTGTTCTCTGCACAAAGATGACCAGAGGGTGCCATGTGACACCCTCTGAGTTGAGTGCTTGCCTGCTGTGTCGGAACCAATCAGTGGGTGCACACTGGTGGCACGAAAGTGTATATTACCCAGGGCTCAAGATGGAATGGCACTTTGACTTGCCTCTAAAAATTTCACTCGTTGGCTGTGTTTCCATGACCTAACGCAATGCTTTGACATCTGTGGGACCTTGCACAAGTGCTGCTGCCAGTCGCCAAGAACGTGATCACCTTCGAAAGCAACAGGTGAGGCCTTTGCCACAGAAGAGGGCTGTCAAGAGGAGGAAGCGTAGGAGGAGGAAGCCTAGAAGGAGGAAGCGCAGAAGAGGAAGCGTCAAGTGAGATCTTTGACTACAGAAGAGAGTGAGGGCAAGAATACTTTGCAAGCGAAAACATGGGTCAGCACGCATGCATTCCTGCAGTGGGTTAGTCTAAGCGTAGCACTGATTATGCTGCTACTTTTTCTTCTGGATGCCAGGGGCATGCGATATACATATACAGAAAACCAGAGGCAATCAGTCGCAAGGGTGGCTTCTCTGCTCTGCATTGGTGCAATGGGACAAAGCATTCTATAGATGGTGATGATACGCGAACATGTGAGCAGGCCTATCCTGGTGACATATGCGGCAGTCAGCTGCCAGAGTGGCTTCTCCGCCATGCATAAACACGATGGGACGAATCATTCGAAAATGATGATGATGTGCTAACAAACGGGCCGAGCCTGGAGGCACGCGACATCAGCACTAGTGCCAGCTGTTGTCACCTGCCAAGCTGCTAGCGTGGCTTCTTTGCTGTGCATTAGTGTGATGGGATGAACATCCAAAAAAGGACAGTGACAGCTGAGATGTTCTGGCTACTTTCGCCTTTGCCGGTCGCTGGACTGGTTATGTGGAGAAGTTTCTTTCACGCTTATGACTACTCATATGCAGATAGAAGTTTACAAAGTACTAGAAAAGCGCTTCAGACTTTGCACCTTCAAGCACTGACAGGCTGTTTTAAGGTTGAATTGTCATAAATGTCTTGTGTACTTTTTTCTGAGTCACATTTTTTCAGTCTTAATGGTTTGGATGATACGTTTTTTGTTTATAATACACGCCCCCCCCCCCCCCCCCCACACACACACACACACACACACACCTGTATTTTTATAAAAGCGTATCAATGGGGTTCTACTGTATTTGGTGAAAATTTTCTAATACTAGTACGTGAGAGTTAGTTTTAATATATTCTCAGCTGAAATCTTTTGAGTGAAAAAACTCACAGGATGGTTATGAATGTGGAGTGCAAATGTTTTAGCTTTAGCTGTGGTGTGAGAGCAAAGAATTTTTATATGCAGTGTCATAGCCTAAACTACTAGGCTCCTCTCCGATGCTCAAGCGCATGTACTGCAACACACGTCGCCTTGTGCTCAATGCCCCTTCTGCACATTCTCACCGGCTTCCTTATCGTACATACTGCTGCAGCACAGTCTAGGCGTGCAGCCAAGTTCACCAAGCCAGCTACCATTGCCAGTGCTCCCTTCAAACATAAACACGCTGTGTAGTTACTGGCGCGCAGCATCTTGGTGCAGTGCCAAGGTTGGCACTGCAGACGGTGCAAAACTGGGGAACAAGCTAAGTACTGCTAAGGCTCTAAAAATATTATTCTGTTTGAAGAGGGGATTTTCTGACGGTAAAGAGATGACAAGCACACAAAGCAGCTAAGGCAGGTCGGGCAAGCACCACGGGTGCAGACACCTCAAGTGTACCAATGAACACGACAGTGAAACATGACATGTCGCCCAAAGTATTCCTGAGCCATTTGGCCGAAGTAAACATGCTGCTCCTGCTCTTGAAACTGCAGTTTGGCAGTGCCAATGCTACTTTACTCTCTCTTGATTTGATCTACACTTCTGTAAAGGACTTGTTACTGGTTAACTATCACTGGTAATAGCAGGGACATGTTTTTTGTTTTTTTTTTAGAGTGGGCAACCATAGCCGTCTGTGCCTTTGAGAATTGCATCTGAAGGCTTCACTTGTGCATTTCATGCTGTATCTTGAAACTTTCATTGCTCGAAACTTTACTGATGAATGCAGAGCAAAGATTTTCTTTGAGCAACTTCGCGAGGGGGCATGGGTATCTCCGCCACTGCATACAAAATTATTCGTACGATGCCAAAAGGAAGGAAGTGGATCTGGTGTGGGTCCCGGCCCACGCGGGTGTTCCAGGGAACGAGGCCGCTCACCAGTACGCTCGAGGTTTTGTTAGAGCCGGTGAGGGGATCTCGGATCCGGATGTCCCCAGGGACTAGACGCTAATTAGGTATGTATCGGGCCATAACCAACTATTACAGGGAGCTTAGAGCGAGCCTGCCTCCTCTGCACGTTTCTCTGGCCGCGAACAGGCTACCACGTAGAGGCTGCTGCAAATGCGGTCGCAGCCAAACCCGTGGACGTATTCCAATATCTTTCCCGATTTGGTAAATCTGTTTTGTCAGCTGTGCAACGAGCCTGCCACCTTAGACCTTATCATCTGGGACTGCACTGAGGATCCGCCTTTGGCAGATCTAGTCACATCTCCCACGCTTGAAAAATGGGAAGCTGTTCTCGCCAGCCCGGACCCGGACGTTCAGTCCCAGGCCATGGCAAGAACGCAGGAGGTCGCCGACAGACTTAAACTGCCAACCACCTAAACTGCCAACCACCTGAAGCGGCTGGAGTAACCCAAAAAGATCTTCATCTTCTTGACAATAAAGTTCTCCCTCTCTCTCTCTCTCTGGAGCTTTCAATGCGTGTAGTCGCGGTCACGAACAAGGTGACTTGATTGCTCATGTACAGCCTACTGTAACATAAAGCCAGAAATATGTCCTATAATCTATGAATGCAATTGCTTGGAATAGCTCACCGTGAGCATTTGTTTGTTTATACAAGCATGTCTCTTTTTCTTTTTCTCTCTGTTCTCATCCAAGGGTACCCACAATCTACTATGGCACAAGAACCCACAAGCAAATTGCACAGGTGGTGAGAGAACTGAAGAAAACCAATTATCGTTATGCCAGGTAAGGCATGTTTTACTTGCCTGTTTGACAATAAAATGTGTGGCTACATTTGAATGACTATCTACGGTAGAACCCTGCAGTCATGTTTTTTTGTGGGCGGAGCAGAAATGTGGATGCTAACGAAAGGGTTCAGCTTTAGTTAAGGACAATGCAGCCAGCCATAGAAAGAAAAATGATAGGTGTTACATTAAGAGACTTGAGCGGGCAGAATGGGTTAGGGAATAAACGCGTGTTAATGACATTCTAGTTGAAATCAAGAGGAAGAAATGGGCTTGGGCAGGGCATGTGATGCGAAGGCAAGATAGCCGCTGGTCCTTAAGGTTAATGGAGTGGATTCCAAGAGAAGGCAAGCGTAGCAGGGGCTGGCAAAAGTTCAGGTGGGCGGATGAGGTCAAGAAGTTCGCAGGCATAGGGTAGGCGCAGCTGGCAAAGGACCGGGTTAATTGGAGAGACATGGGAGATAAAATGACCTGCAGTGGGTGTAGTCAGGCTGATGATGATGATGATGAAAAAAAAGTATTGGCCTGGAAATATAGTACCTGAACACAGTGCAGGAAGAAATTGCATGTCATTGTCTGCTGCTTTCTTTTATTTCTTATAAACACAGTGTGATTCTTTCGGATGTTGCAAGGCTTTGTGGCTCTTGCTTTGCACGCGCAGGGTGTCCTAAACACCCTGTGATGGCTCTCCGTCTGCTTGAGCAGCTGTTGGCGGTAAGGACACAGCAGTGAGGAGGGAGCACTCATGGAACAGGCGAAGTTGTAACATACATGCGCTTCTGCACCATTTTTGCAGCAGCTGCTTAGATCCTACACAGTCTTAATCTAGAAATTGTCTCTCTTTAAGCTGCAGGCGAAAAGAAAAATGGAATGCCCACCTGAAGTCATTCTTCAGCCAGACTGCCAGAGAGTGGAACAACTTGCTAATGGAAACTGCTGTGCTTAACACCCCTGACCGCTTCAAGGCATTAAGAACTAATCGCTTAATACATATGTGAGCTCACCCCTCATGCAATGCCCTCTTGCGGGCCTTTGAGGTAAAAGTAAATAAATAAATAAGCCTTGGAGCCAGCCCGCACAACCGCATCAAGTGCAGCACTGCTCGTGCAGCGTTCCTTGCTTCATAGTTTCGATTTTCCACCTTTGGTAGTTTGCACTCGCGTCGCAACAGCAATGGCACTGCGCCAACAGCCGCAACAAAATTCATGCTGCCCGTAGACATGTATTTATTTATTTTATTGTATTTGTTTTAGTATTACCTCGGAGACCCTAAAAGAGGGGCATTACATGAGGGGTGTGTTAGCTTGGGCGCAGCATACTAGAAATTGCCAGACCTAGTGGCAGTCAAGCGCCGATGAATTCCACTGAATTATCTGAATTATTGGAGTCCAAAAAGTCGGTCGGCTACTGTAGTGGAAAATATGAGAGTAGATTATTCATGCAGCAAAAGAATACAGACGGCTGGCAAGGAAAGTACACTTATACCTAATTGGCCGCATGACAATTTTACTAGCCTACTGTGAAAGGGAGGCACCCTCTTTCGTCAAATATTTTTCGTGTTAGTTTTCTGCAAAGGAGGATTCTGTTTAGTGGAAATGTAACAGAAGCAGCAGGAGTGTCTTCTATAGCACCGTGGAAGACAGACTAACCGATTCAAATCTAAGTGTAAAGCATTTAAAATGTCTTGCAATATGCCTATGGTCTGACACACCTGGAACCTGTGGCTCACTGGAGTGCACACAGAAGATTGTGGAGCAGTCAAGCTGCAGTTTTCAGGCGAGCAAATGTGCTTGCACCTTGCCTCTGTCACGCGCTTGATGTTCAGACTGCCAGCGTTTTGCAGCCGCAGCCGACACAACAACGTAGTGTGGGTGTTACAGTGCTCACTTCCCTCCCCACTGTCTTTGATCTTCAGAATGGCAATCCTGTCCAGTCGAGAGAGGACCTGCATCCACCCAAGGGTGTCGAAGTCATCCACCAAGAATGAAATGTGCAAGGAGCTTATGGAGCAAATGGTCTGTTTTGCTAATTTTCTGCCTCTTGTTTCTCTTTGTTGGCTTTGACAAGGGACAGGGTTAAATTGGAGAGATATGGGAGAGACCTTTGCCCTGCAGTGGGTGTAGTCAGGCTGATGATGATGAGTTTCCTGCAGTGTCATGTGAAGTGCAGTGCTCATTGATTATGTTGTGAGCATCTTTAAATTCCCTACCTTTTATAGGGCTGGTAAAACATGCTTTGTGTAATGACTTTTTGCTGTAGTCAGTAGCTCAGTAAGAATAATAAGGTTAGCGAAAGCTGCTAGTTACCATTGGTTGTTTTATGCATGTGATCGAGTTTCACGGATGCATTTGCAAAACAAAGTACTTAGATTGTGCTGCGAATAATTGAGTAGGGAATAGAAAATGCTACTCTCTTAATCAAGAACGTCTGGAGATAAAGTGTTTAATAATAATAATAATAATAATCTTTATTTGCCATCGTACATTTGGATGGGAGGACGGCGGGAAAAAAGCTGCTCGCAGGCAGCTTGACCAGCCCACAGCCCGTTTTTTTTTTCTTTTTTGGCAGAAGAAGCACAACAATACATCAAATCTGTACACAATTTGGCACAGTAAATTAACATTCGCTACAGTAATCGCGTCTTGATCAAAAAAAAAAAAATTCCAGTCACAGTACAAACAACAGAATAACATGAAATCACAGAAAATGAAAGTATCCGAAATCATGAACTATACATAAGGCGGAGATTTCTGTAAGGACATGAAAATAAATCAAACCCATCTAATTTGTAGGTGTTCAAAAGAGAGGGTAACGTGTAAGATAGGCGCTGTTTCCCGGTGTTCAGACGAGGAGTAGGAACTAACCACCGTTCTGCATATCTAGTGGGGTATCGTGGCAAATTGGTTTGCAGGTTTGCAAGACCCTGTAAGCTATTCAGATTGTGTCTTAATTCTGTTTTGATCTTCACGCTGAGTCGGTATTTATATAAGTTGTATATACTAATTACCTTGGCATTGTGAAAAAGGTCTGCAGTGTGGGATCGGTGTGATGTATTATAAACATGACGTATGTATTTTTTCTGTAAAAGATGTATGCGCTGTAAAATAGACGGTGCTGCGGTTCCCCATACGAGTTGACAATAGTTAAGGTGCGAGTAAAAAAGTGAGTTATATAAAAGCAATTTGGTTCTCGTTGATAGCTGATATTTTAAACTGCCTACCAAGCCGGTGATTTGAGCTAACTTTGTTATGAGATAGTTTATGTGATCATTCCAAGACATATGGGAGGAGAAAATTACTCCAAGACACTTGAAACTCTCCACAATTTCTACGTTACGGAAGTTTAGTACTATGGCATGATTGTAATGTTGTAGCGTGCGGCAGCCGAGCGGCCGCACCAAAGAACCAGCGAAGACCGGTGCAGGACAAGGAATCGGCGTTTATTTGTCTGACGCTTCTTTTATATGCAGCGGTTGCTTATCAGCTGCTGCTATCAGTGCGCGTCATGGCAAAGTGACGCGTCATGCACTTGACGCTATCACAATGATGTGGCGGGATGATTTTGTTTATTGGCCGAAAAAAGATTGCTTTGGTTTTCTGTTCATTTATACGCATGGAATTATTTGTTGCCCATTTTCCCAACGCTCTCATTGTGTCGTTACATGCGGATATTATTTCTGAGATATTTTTTCCGGAGAAAAAGATGCTCGCATCATCCGCGTACATAATAAATGTTACTTCAGGGTTTATGTTTATAATATCATTAAGGTATAGATTAAACAGCAGTGGTCCTAGTATACTACCTTGTGGTACACCAGCGTGGATAAATTTAATTGCAGAACGGGCATTATTTAGCTGAACCACTTGCTTTCTCTGAGATAAATACGACCTTATTAGTTGTAAGGCAGTTCCGCGGATGCCATATCGCTCTAGTTTTAGCAACAGAATATTGTAGCCGAAAGTGATGAAAATAGGTCTCAGGTGTTTGTGCACCTTTCTCGCTCTCTACTGCAGTACTGTTCAGTTTGGTAGAGATGCGTTTCACAAGCACAAGGACAAAACGGTACATTGATAAAAATGTGCGGTCAATATGTGCACAGTTGCTCTTTTTGTCATATAATTTGCAGTTCATTTGGCAGCATTCTGTGCAGTTGAGTTATTTTTGGTGAGAGAGGGGTGGATCAGTTCTTATTGTTTACTTTCTTAGTAATTCCCTCTTTGTTCATGTCTCAGGTTATTGTATGCTTTCTGTATATTGACCAGGAAACTCCCTTTCCCTCAAAATGTGATATGTTATGAAAGTTTCTTCATTTCTCTCTTCATAATGCAAATTACAGTCGGTGATCAATTTTTCAGACTCCCTAGGGACCGCAAAAATGTAAAAAAAATTTGAAATTGGGCATTAAAAAAAATTTAATTTAACCGAAAAAATTTCTAACTTATTTTCAATATGTCAGAGGACAGAATCAGTAGTTTGTGCACATTCTGAAACTTCTCACGACTAAATCCCGCCGCGTGTCGTATAGTACATACGCAGACGACGGGCAGCAACTGCTTTCATGAGCTCACTTACGACAGCTGTACTGCCTTCGGCATGTCGACGATGAATGCATGGGTTTTGACAAAGTTTACAATGCAAAAGCGAACGCGCCGCTGCGGAGCTGCACTGCGCCCACAGTACAAAGGGCTCTGAACGAGAAGGCGAAGATGCGAAGATGGTGAAACGATAAGAATCAACAAACGGACGAAGCAAACGCTTCGTTGACATTGGTCTCCATAATTAGGCCTAGCGAATAGAGCCAAAATTGGCATCGTAACCAGCGATATGCACTGTGTGGTGGCTTGCACATAATGAGACGCATCTTGCCTGCTATCAAAACGCCAGTTGTCGATGGTTTTACGATAGAAAATTCAGGGTTGCTATGCATTTTGCTGCGAGTACATGCACCTCACTTTTAAATGCATCCCCATTTTCTTCCGTGCTCGCTTTTTCCTGAATGCACAGTTGAGTTCCGCGAATTGTGACTACTGTTCAAGTCTGTGCGGCTGACAACGTCCAAGAATGGTACAAATTTTGAACGACGTGAGTGCCATGTGTCGACTCATGGAGAATAGCAGCCCCACCATTTAAGAGGCTCCCTTGAACCTAGAATTTTTTTTATCAAGTTTTCAATCTGCCTTATAGTTTGAATTACCGAAGTTCCACTGTACACATTATATAGCGGCTTGGATGTCGGTGGAGGGTGCAAACGAGGTCCGAAAGATATAGCAGTCAGTTGCGATGTGTCTGAAATTTTAAGTGCTCTTATACATTGGCTCTATGGGCCGTGTCGTGCTGCCACGAAAAATTAGAGTAATCAAGCTTGTCCGAAAAATCAGGGGTCCAAATTTTCGGCCATCAACTGTATTGCCTTTGAGACGCATTTGATGTTCCTCCTCCTTTCATAAAGAAGCTTCAGTTATTGTGACACTGGCCTTTTTCAGTGGTTTAACGAATACTTTGTTGGTGTACTTGCTTAGTGCTTTGTTTGTGCAGTTTTCTACATTGTGATTATTTAGTGCTGGTGCTCAAATTGCTTTTTTCTCTGTCTCTTGGTTTACATACTATCTATGTTACATTTTTATGAACTAGGTACTATCGTTCTCTACTGGACTTCATCAAATCAGCTAACCTTTTTCCATTCATTTAGATCATTCATCACACCTTCACTCATCATTGATGCCCTGGGGCAATAAATTTCGCTTTAAAAAAAAAAGTTTACGGGATGCGAGTGTGCGGGAAAACAATTATTTCAGAACAGTCACATAATCCAGTCGCCTGAAATGCATTAAAGCATGAAGGTACACACATGCTCTATCTGTTGGCAACAATTCTACGCAGCTGAGCCGCGAGGTAGAGCTGCAATGACATCTTATCTGAGAACATGCGCCCTGCAATATTTTGATTGCGATAGTACATACGGCTGTAGTGTAAAATGATGATCACTTTTGTTTCAAGCACGCTAGCGTGGAGCTAGCAGGGCAGTGATAAATGTAGTTATCAATTCAAACGCTGTGACTGACCAAATTTTCGCCATTTTTGCAAATGGCCAACAGTGTGGAAAAAGCTAGGGAATGAAACGATGTGTGTTTAGTTGTCCAACACTCCACTTTATTTGGTTTTCCTCGAAGAGACATGTTTGGAAGCTTACACCTTGTGACACTTCAGTCTGTGCTTAAATTTTGTAAAATGTAGCAGGAAAAAGCACGCTTGATGGCTTTATCAATGCATTCGTGCAGTGACCGCCAAAGCGTCGCCTATTTTAATAGTCTCTTTGCAATCCTTCAGAACCGTGTGCACCTCAGTAACCCAGCCATGCTGCTTGTGCAGGATTCGCCACAGTCTGGTGTAAGTGCACCTTTCCACTGGCTGCGTTCTTCCCCCTTCCCACATTGTCTCGTACATGTGCAGCATATCAGCGAATAAAATAGTTCACTGTGATTATCTTAAAGGTGTTGATAATGCTGAGGTAATTTTTTTCCAAGAGTCCTGTGCAGCTCGCTAATGGGAGTATTTAGTCCGTACTCTTGGTGGTGAGCTCCTTGGATTTTTACGCAACATGGGACTCGATCACTGCCTATGGATAAGTCCAGTAGTTATTTTAGACAAGTACCCGTCCTCTCGCTGCCTTTGCCATTTTCCTTTGTGACCTGTTTTCTCCTCTCTCTTGCTGTTACCAGGCCACAGGAGGAATCTTCAGTCTTTCTAATGCAGGAACACATTTAATGGCTTCATTTACATGTGTACTCCCTTTGTCCGCAAAGTTTGTCCATCTGATTTCTGTCCGTCCACCCAGCCACTTCCGTCCTCCGTCCTCTAGGACTCTAGGACCCGCGTAAGGCCACAAGGTGCTGCATGAACGAGGTTCAAAAGTTCTCGTTCAATAGTTCCCGTTTTCTGTTTCTCGTAAGTGTTAGCAGTAGCGTCAATTTGAGCTGTACAAACTATGCGGGGTTTTAAATGTTCACCTACAGTAATAAACTTGTGAAGGAAGATGTGCACGGCATCACAAAGGGGATTGTAGTACTACTGACTAGGCAGCGGCAGTGTATATTATGGCTCGACTCGAGTGGCGTTGGCGCCACATGGAGATGGATGCAGCACTCCTGATGCATCTTGACCAACTAGTGCGCAAGAACTGGCGGTGTGTGATACAGTAGCGATACGCACTTTGCTAAAGGTTGTGTCCGAGCTAGCATCTTGAACTCTTTCACTGCCTACTTCATCCCTTGCCTCATGGCACCGTTCCATGGCCAGTCCCTCACCAATTGTGCGCGTTCCATGACACTCTCGGTATGTGCTCTGCACCTGTACTGCAAGCTGTCCACTCAGGATGTGCTTCTTGCAAACGTGAACTCGTTCTTTACACTCCCGCTAGTTGCAATGCCCCGAATTTCACATGCAAACTGTGTTGCTGTAACCTAAGAACACAGGTCAGCATGCATGCATTCCTGCATTGGAGTAGTCTAGGGGTAGCACAGATTACGCCATTGCTTTTGGGAGGGGGAGTGCAGTGGCATTGCATGCTTGGCTGCAAAAAAAGGGCTTGCAGACAAGTGTGCTCTCAAAAATATGGCCAAATTGAATTCATAATGATTGGTAGTAGGGTGAAACAGTCTGCTATAAGTAATTTCAGTATGATTAGATTAAAATGAAGTTGATTATTTCATGTGCCCTTTCATGTGCCACCTACGCCACATGTTTTGTATTCACTAACTTAAATCAAGAGCCTGCTAACCATGCATTTGCGACACTGTCTGCATAGACTTCAGTGTATAAGAAACCCTCTCACTGCTTGTTTTGAGATTTGGGATGCCTCAGGTTGTCACATTACCTATGCAGGCAAATGCCCATTGAAGAGCTGCTTGGAAGTCGCTGGGTGCCTCGTTTAGTTGATGCTGCAGCTTATGCCTGGTGTGGAAGTGGACAGTAGTAGAAAGAGTGTACCATAATATTCGAGAGTTACTCATGCGTTGTCTGTTGAGCAGTGTCATTGATACTGCCATGCATGAGCACGGCATGGATCTCGGTTTCTTCTTGCAAAAACATGAATGCAATTGGAACAGTAGGGCATTTTCAGTTGACTTCAGTTTGCACGTGTACATGTGACCTCTAAGCTTCAGGTAGCTGGCTGTTTGCATCGGGTGGATATTCCAGCAGAGATTTGCTACTGCCATGTTTAAAAGAAAGTGTGATCTTTGCTTTTTTTTTTCTTTGTTTTTTTTTTCTTTCAGGGCTGTGGCTTTTACATAAACATGAAGAGAGCACCACCATACCCAACGGCCGCACGTGGCTGCATGGAGCCTTATGACTTGGAAGAACTCGTGAACGTTGGGAAGCGGCACAAAGTCAGTCTATGCACTGTTCTTTCATTTTGCAAGACTTCTTAAAAAGCATAAAAAGTAGTGCAAGCTAGCCTGGGGTGACAGTAAAACTTGTTGCAAAGCAGCGCAATGAATGGTGAAAGCTGTGACTGGCTGCACTGCTTGCTTTTTAATGGGAAGGTTTAGCTAGCTCAGCAAAATAGTGTGCCGGGGCACTGGCCCTCGTGTGTCACTCCATGTGTGTGTGTGGCATTAATGAGGAGGTTGAAAGTAGCTTCTCCACAGCCCCCCACTGTGATGTGTCTTGTAGCCTGTATTGTTTCTTTTGTCATCCAAAATTCGTTACTTTTCTGGCTCTGTGCCTGTGCATCGGTGCTCCGCTATTGCTTTGATAGTTGATACCCAAAGCAAATGGGTCTGCTATTCTAAAGTCTTTATTTGGCATAACATGAAGGCTACGATGAAGGCTAGCACATGAAGGCTACGATCAGTTGTTACCTTTATGCTGGTCACATGTGCTATTACATGCTCATAGTAAGCTGCCTGCGGGCAAGCAATGCCTGCTCTTTTTTTTTTTTTTAGACATCTCTTCTGTTGAGCAGCCACCTGCAATAATCATAGGAATGCTGTCTGCCTTATGTGCAGGTGCCAAGCGGTGAAATTTGCACCACTACCCGTAAAGCTTGTAGCAGTGCAATGTTTATGCATGATGTGCATCCGCTGTCATAAGTTTATTGAACGTTACTTTGGTGAATAAATTGCTGTCACAAAAGCTGCCACTGTGAAGCGCTGGCATAGAATTCTAGTGCCGCTTCTTAGTGATTGCTGAAACTACACTTTATGTGCAGCTTTGGCCTAGTTGGATTGCTGTTTCAAGACGAGCAAGACTGCAGAGTTGATGCTGAAACTTTGCTCTCTCTACCAGGTATGCCCCTACTACTGGAGTATGGATCTGGCGCAAAGTGCAGACATTATTTTCTGCCCTTACAACTACCTGATTGATCCCGTCATCAGGAAATGTGTGAGGAGGAAAGCCTTATCTATATGCATGTTGTGTGCATGAATGCATTTCTTTTGCACAGATTATCTCCTTATGTGTCCTTGTTTTGTTCAGTTTTTTCCCCTTTCCTGTGGAAAAAAGAAACACCTGACCCAGAAATATGATTACAGCAACAGTTTGTCAGGTGCACCTAACCAACGTGCAGGTGAAGCACATCTGAGCCATTGTTTTTCTATGGATGTGTCTGTAAGAAGAGTTCATGTTAACATCTAGATCTGGGTAATGCTATAGTTTGGTCACAAGATCTCAATGGCATTTTTTGCAATACTAGTGTGCATAACAACATATACACTAGTCATGAAGTCAGGCATTTTGATTTTTTTGAAACACAAAGGTTGCCTGGTTACAGTTCTTGTGGAAGCACATACAGTCAAGCCTAGTCATAAGGAAGAGGTAAAAAATTGCAAAATTAGTTTGATATAGCTGAAATCTATAATATAAAATTTCATCAGAAACACACACAAGTGCAGTGCAATTTAGTCAGTGAAAGGATGGCAACTCAGGTGATCCTTATTACAGAAATGGGGTGAGCTTTTCCTGAGTTTTAGCGCCCTTTTGAAGGTGCTCACTGGTATTCAGGAGGCCACAAAAAAAAAAAAAAAGCGCCAGTTAGGTTGGCTTTTCCGCACAGCACCGCCAGCACGCAGTGACAGCAAGATAAGCGTCAGCTAGAGTGGCTTCCCCATTTTACAGCTGTGATGCATGGAAAATTTTACATCAGAGCAAAAAAACAGTGTTAGGGGTTTAACTTAGTTAAACCTAATAGACATGTGAAAGCATGTATTATTCCTCATAATGGCAAAGCCTTTAGCGCAAAAACGAGGACGTGAGAGGAAGACGGGACAGCGCTATGAGTGAATAGTCCCAACTAGCCCAAGAATCAGCATTGTTGAATATTATTCCTCACTTGGAGTGGACACTTAAGCTCTGCCCTAAGGGTATGATGCACGATAGCTTTAGTGGAATAAGGCTA
Source organism: Amblyomma americanum (assembly GCF_052857255.1). Taxonomy (NCBI): domain Eukaryota; kingdom Metazoa; phylum Arthropoda; class Arachnida; order Ixodida; family Ixodidae; genus Amblyomma; species Amblyomma americanum. The sequence continues at coordinate 48,745,761 of NC_135498.1, forward strand.
ATATGTGCAGAATTGGTCATTCTCTACTTAGCGTTCATAGATTGCAGAGAGTCCTCATACCACTGCCAGTGCAACTGCGCAGCAGTTAAGCGATGCACTACTGCACTAGCAGGTGGCTGTTTCTGTCACAGCCACCAGTAGGGATTGTGTGACCCATGTTGCTTTTTGCGAGCAACCTCTCGTGACCAGTCATTAATTTAACTGCCACTTGCCTCCCATTGACTACAGCTGCGGTGGTGCTCCAGCTGCGCCATTTGCGCCATTCTGATACATTTACATTTTGCTGCGCCGGTTTGTTCCAAAAGCAACAAATTGATCAATATTGCGCCTTAGCTGCGCCAAAAAGAAGAAGTAGTCGCGGGAAAACATCTTTTTCTGTAATCGTTCAGGCTTTCAGTTGGCAACCTACTTAAATGTTTCTGCAGTTGGCAACCCAGGGCACTGGTCAGCTGCCTCATGGTAAAATTTAGCAGCCAGCTCATTCGCGTACATGGAGGAAGGAAAGAACTCTGGAGAGATGGTTAAGTCGCATTGTTTCCCCGCGTCTCCCCCCTACTTGGCCGCCGTCTCAATGCGCTTGCGCATGCGGAGCAGGTATTGCAGGCGATGACTCCGCTGCACCTAGTGTTACATTGGCTGCACCGTCGGCCAAAGACTCGCAGTAGTCCTTGCGAAAGCGCGTGACTTCCGGCACATTTTTTTGGCGCGCAGCTCAGATAGCGAGGGCCTTTCCCGAGTTTTCCTTCCTCCATGTTCGCTCATCATGTCGGGTGCATCATGTTAGTCAACTATGAAGAGGGCCAAGAAGCATCATCTAGGTTGAAGAACAAAAGATTGGAGCAGGTCTAGCGAGGTCAAGTTGTGTTGCAACAAGGGAATTACGGCATTGCTGATTCACTTCACGAACTTGATGAATTTGTGAAAAATTCCAGGAAGCATTGAGATAGTGCCAACAAGAAAAAAGAATGGTTATAGTGAACGTGTCCTTTAGACTTTTAGTGAAGCACGCTTGGCTGAACTTGCGTGCAGGACAGTGCCAGCATTAATAAAATGTTTTGTCTCTGTTTTTTGCGAACACCTTTCTTCTGTTTTTTTTTTCTTGCTAGCTACACATGGCTGAACCTGATCTCATTAGTAACAAACTCTTCTGGGTGACTCCTTTATTCCGTTCGTGCTGCTACCGTGTTGCTCCAGAATTATTGTTCTGATACAAAGGTGCTCCAAAATGAATATTTTTCTGCTCCAAAAATTGCTCCAGAACTTGAAATGGCTGGACCACCACTGCAGCTGGTGTGATGCTCCTCCGAACTTGCCCGAGCTTCCTCCCACTTGCTGCAGCTTGTGCGACGCTACTTTACCCGAGTTACTCGGGTAAGCTCAAGTTAGTTCGGAGCACGGGACAATACAAGGCAAAATTCTCTCCCGTGGTTAGTTCGCCTGGAGTAGCGCTTTCGCACTAAAAGCTACTGCTGTTTTCACCACCTCTGTGATAGTGGACATGAGCGCAGGATGTTTACTGCAAGGCTACTAGTTGGTACCGATGCTTCCGGGGCGCTGTCAACGGGTTCAAGAGGTGTGATTGTGTGCTGACCGCCGGGCTACCAGCCCTCCACGGCCCTGCATCTTCTGTGGTGCTGTTGGCCAGTGCAAGATAAAAACACTATAGTGTGAGATAAAATCTCGAATCTTGTCATGAACACTTGCCACAACACCACGAATCACTTTTGAAGTGCGGTGAAGCCTGCTACCTGCCATCCTGGCATGCGCACTTGGCACTGGGGAGTTCATTACCTGGGCAAGTGTCCGCACGAATATTTTTTTTCTTCAATGTCCGTGAGGCAAGGTTTAGAAGCTTTAGAGCGAAGCTGTTTGTGGTCACTCGTGCCATGAGCGGCATCATTGGTGTAACATGTCACGTGATCATCTTGCAGTCATGTTACTGCTGGTGTTGCTGGCAGCGAGAAGCTGTCTAGAGTGCACTCCGCACAGGCGCTGGTGGAGTCTGTTCATTTCATTGCATATGGCAAAAACACAAATCGCAAAAGCATGAGCAGCTGCGCCACTCAAACACATTATTGAAAAAGCATATTCGTAGGGGCATTCCATTAACAGTTATCCTTCGGTTTATCCCTCTCAGCTGAGCATCGACTTGACTGATGCAGTGGTGGTGCTTGACGAAGCACACAATATTGAAGATATCAGTCGTGAAGTCATGAGTTTTACAGTGACTCAAGACCAGCTTCACGATATTATCAAGGACGTGGAGGAAATGTGTGAGTCACTGATTTTTACCAAATGCAAAAAAAAACAAGAACAGAGCACAGAACAAGTGTAATGTGCAGAACATCCTATATTTACCTCCATTTGCCTTGCCTAACTTGAAAGGCCACAGAAAGTGCAGTGTATTATGTACGCAGCTGAAAATTGCAAGAACGGTGGCTAAGAGCATATGCAACGTTTTGCTTATTTAATTTTTTCGTAGTCAGTTTCTGGCTCAATGCAGTGGCTTATTTTTGTTTTGCTTTTGTTTTGTTTGTTTTTTTGTGTTAGCAGCATATTTTACCAATAAATTTTTGAAAAGTTTTTCACACACAGCTCTAGCATTTTTTTCGTTTGGAGTATAACCAATAAGCTACAGTTTGCATGTGCAGTGCATTGGGAACTCCTTGAAATAATTATTATAGAACACTCATTTTTCATTTTTTCCTGTTAGCAAAAGATTTAATAAGGTTTTATTTTATATACTAGTATAATGTCTAACCCATCATTACAAAGAAGAAAACATGCAAGCAAAAATTTGGTGTCTATACTTACTCCTGTAAGTGAATGAGCATTGGTGATGTAGAAATCAGATTGATTGCATTTGTGTAAATGGTGATTGTCTTCTTTCAGTGCGTTACCCAATTTTGCCCACTGAGCACACTGCAGTTGCGAGGGTGGTGAGTTTTCTTTCAATGATACTGGTAGTTCTCTGATGTTTCCGTATTGTAGAACTTGGCTTGGCTTCGTAGCTTTCACATGGCAGCATCATAACTTTTTTTTTTTTTGCACATAAATTGTTAAAGGAGCTTGCACCACATTAGAGTATAGGACACACAGCATGATTTTTTGCTGCTGACATGAAGAGTACAAGGACGACTGAAATGTGCACAAAGCATACAAGTTCTCTGTACAACCTATGTAATAGTCATTGCGATGAATAGGTGTATCTTGGTGGCGCACCCATAGAAATGTTGTGTAGCCAGAACTGGCAAGCTTACTTCTGTTTTCAGTTGTGACATGTGCTTTTCAGGCAACATGTATTTTTGTGCGCTGATTCTAAATATGTCATTTAATTTCATGTAAAACAAGTATTTGGGAGAGAGCATTGAAGAAATTTTGTTGCAGGGAACTTGCTGAAATGTATGCCATTGGTTTATTTTGACATCAAGGAATGTAGTAATGGAGAAATTATCATCCTGCCTTTAGTAGATGTTGGGTTATGGTGTTTTAAAAAATGTTGCCACTTCAGAAACAGGAACGCAAACTTCTCTTCGTTTCTGAAGTGGCAACTTCAAAACCTTGTAACTCAAGATTTATGGTAGGCAGGATGATCATTTTTCCCATACTGCATTCCTTGATGTTAAAATAAACCATTAGCATGCATTTCTGTAAATTTTCTGCCGCAAAATTTATTCAATGCTCCCTCCAAAAAACTTGCATAACATATTGCATCAGTGCACAAAGACTTGTGTTACATGAGATTAAGTGACATATTTAGACTCAACACCCAAAAATACCTGTTGGCTGAAGAAATCATAGTCGCAGCTTCATTAATAAAAATTTTTTTCTAAGAGAAGCTTGTCCCCATAAGGGGTAGGTGCACAACACATTGCTGCGTACTTAGTGTATGTCTTCATTCTGGCCCAAGACGTTCTTTTTGTGTGTTCCCATGCCACAGTCATTTCGGTTTGACAACCAACAACTGCCTCGCTTAACCAAGAACTATTTGCCAGTTATGTGCCACTGCTGAGTTTCTTTCCTTGTTTTGTGGATGCATATTTCACCAGTTCTCAAGTTCCTCAGGACCTCTTTTCACTGTTGCCATTTCATGCTTTTAAAATTGTTTCTCTTGTTCTCATTTTATGTTAATTTCTCTCTATTCCTTTTCCTTTCTTTCATGTCCCTGCATAATGCACAGATGTCCAAGCTCAGTCTGTGGATAACGCAGCACTCGGACCTCCTCACCGACTACAGGAGCTTTGAACAGTCTGGCAAAGTGTGGGCCGGCACAGAAATACTTGCTTTCATGACCGATGTCGGTCTGAGTCCAGACAAGTTCAGAGATTTCAAGGTCAGTGCATGCTGCAGTGTGCGACGCATGAGGGCTCAGAAGTATGGTAGATTCATTCCACTTTTTGACTGGGCACTGTTAAGCTTGGTGAGGGGACAGCAGCTCAGTATTCTTGCTGGACATTTCATGGCACTCTTTTGACAACATTCAAGACAAGGTGCAAGAAAGGGTGACAGGCAGGCAGTATTGACAGGTGAATTGGCTTTGTCTGGATAAGAGCACTGATAATGAAAAGTGTCTATCACGGGTATTTTAACAACTGTAATTACAGTCATTGACAGGCCTATGTACTTTTGTCAGATCTGTTTACATTTAGGAAGAGGTGTAAGTGTGGGCTGTTTTGTTCCCTTTTACAGTTTAATTCAAGGATCTTTAGAGAATTGCTCAAGCTTACCACTGGGACTAATTTACGTGATGGGGCAATTGTTCCAAATTCTGGCCTTCTGAAAAAGTTCTCTTCAGAGTGCGTTCTTTGGCCCAAATTGCCCTTCATTTAAATAATCCTTCAGCTAACTGACGACCAAAGCCATGAACCACATGGAAGGAAGCATGCACACCTGGTCATTACGTGACAAACAAAACTCGAAATTTTCACCTGTTCATCTTGTCAGTCATAGAAACTGTTCTGCAACACCTTTCATTATTTTACTTGGTCAGTGGCCGTAAATCTTTTTTCCTATGCCCGATCAAACGAGTATTCACCGGGCCCTCAACTCGAAAATTAGTATTCCTACTCCTTCATGTGCATCAAATTCATTTTGTCTCATATAGCCTCTACACTTCTTTTTTTGGTTCCCAGAATACTGTCACTGTCATCACAGCTGTCGAAAAAGATCCGGAGTTGGCTCGCCCCATGGTCAATGCAGCAACTTCTGCAGCTCTTCAAAACCTAGTCATCATCCTTGACTTCATGTACAAAGACAACCAGAAGTACCTTGGCGACTTCAGGTGAGTGGCTAGACTTGAGCATCAACATCATCGTCACCATCATCCCTGCTAACGGGTACTGCTGGTCAACGGCCTCTTTCAGTGATCTTGGATTAGCCCTGTCCTGTGGCAGCCGCAGCCACCTTATATTCCAAAATTTACTGCTACTACAGATTTAATGAAGTCGGTGAAATCCACAGCACTTCATAACATTGAAATTTCTGGACATCGAAATTTACCTCCTAGCATGCTAAGAATCCTCCGAAACGCATTGCACATCACTCACGAAAAAAAAAACTTCTATATTTGCAGTGAAAGTGGTTCTTTACTAATCAGTAGTGGCATTTGACGTCATTTGTATGTCCATTGGGATTGCATTGCGACACCACTTTTGCACCACAAGCGTAGTGTTTCTGCACATGCGCACATTGTCTGAGTAGGAAGTGAGGTTGTCGGGCGTTTGGTTTGGTTTGGTTTATAGGAGTTTAACGTCCCAAAGCAACTCAGGCTATGAGAGACGCCGTAGTGAAGGGCTCCGGAAGTTTTGACCACCTGGGGTTCTTAAACGTGCAATGACATCGACACGGGCCTGTGGGCTCGCCTGGCAGGCTACACTAACACTCGTGCCAGCCTCTCCTCTACTACCCAAGATGCTACGGCGAGCGGCGTGTTTTTCACGGTGATGATCATAATATTTCCATCTGCCTATGCACTCCGTATCTGCCAGTCAGGCAGCAGCCACTTTCACATATGTGCTCCAATGCGCGGTTTGGTACGTACTGCGCTCAACCACTCGCACCTGTGGTACAATTTTTCCTCATGTTGATTTCAGGCGTGCAGTGAAATTTCAGTGTCTACTTTTTTTATATTGAAGCTAAAAACACGAGGTGTTCTATGGGCACGAAGTTATGAAAAGCAAAATATTTCGTTACATAGACAATTTCATTACATTGAAGTTTGTTACATTGAGGTTTAGTGTGACCTCATCTGCCCACCTGACTGCTGTCCCCCCGCTACGTCATCATTCTCTAGGAATCCACTCAATTACTCCAAATGACCACTGGTTATCAGCCTTGCCCGTGTCGCATTTCCACTTCTTGATTTCAATAGCTGAAGTCAAGACACGAGCATCATGCATTGCTTGATATGGAACAGGCTTGCACACTTCAGCTTGAACTTCACTTTACTTGCAGGCTTGAACTGGCAATCTCATGTAGCCTTTTGGCAGCCAGCGCTGAAAACCACTCTTTAGGGTGAACATAGGAATAGCATTTAAGAACGCTTTCAACTTAGCCGACTGTCGAGGAGACTTGGCTTCTAGCAGCTGGTACGTTGTGATAATGTGGCATGGGTTAACAATATCTTCAGCTGGAATGCACTGCTTTCTTGATGTTTGTGAAGAAGTGACATCAAAACGGGCAGGCTTTCGTAAAGGATACTCGACAATAGACCATATTCACACTTTCAGTCAGGGGATAGAAAAATGTGAAGAATGTAACCAAACCCTATATATAGCCTTCATAAATTACGAGAAAGCATTTGACTCAGTTGAAACATCAGCAGTCATGCAGGCATTGCAGAATCAGGGCGTAGATAAGCATTATGTAAAAATACTGCACAGTAAAGACTGCACAGCCACCAAAGTCCTCCATAAAGTCAGCAATAAAATTTCAATAGGAAGGGTGTCAGGCAAGGAGACGCAATCTCTCCAATGCTATTCATTGCCTATTTACAGGAGGTATTCAGAGGCCTGGATTGGGAACAGTTGGGGATAAGAGTTAATGGAAAATACCTGAGTAATCTGTGATTCGCTGATGGCATTGCCTTGCTTAGTCGCTTAGGGGATGAATTGCAAAGCATGATCATTGACTTGGACAGCCAAAGCTGAACAGTATGCGGTCTGCGTGTCCCAATCTGTTGTTCACAGAGCCGGTAAGGTGTCATTGTTCTCTGCGCCCTTTGTGTTCGGTCATGGCCTCCTAAGCTCTTGAGTGTCTTAGTGACCTTGTGCTTTGTGTGTGTACGGAATTGTGCTCAGTGAAATAAGTACTCTATTCCCTGCAGAGCTGCCATGGTGAAGTCACCATCGAAGAAGAAGCAAACTGAGGTATGAGGGAACAGAGTAGATTCTAGTGCTCAGTTATCATTATTTTATAGCTTCTGTACTGCCAAGTCATCCAGTTGCACTTGTGCTCTCATATTATAATGGTTGAGAAAGTGCCATAGAGCATGCTATCATACATTGCCATGAGGCATCTGCTTGGTTTCCCATCGTACATGTTTATTGTAGTGATTAGGATGTAGTGGGGCCTTTTTCATCTGTAATGAAATCACTGAAGCATGCAGCCTGTGGAAAGATGGTGCCTTAAAAAGTGCATAATTAAAGATGAAAGTTGGGCTAGTAGGTGCTTGGTAAATACGTATGTAGATACGACATGGTCACCAAGAGACAGTGAGAAAGAACAGGACAGGAAAGAGTACTAATGCCATTTTTTTTACGAGGAAGGTTTCACTTTAATGTTTTATTTACATGTTTTCTTTCTTTTTTCTTGAAAAGCACATGTAATTTGAAAGTGATAGCAAAAAACTAGCATTTGAGAAGCTTTCTGATGAATAGAAACTGTTCAGTCATCACTCAAAAAACAAGACATGAAAAGGTATTGAGTTTATGACCGAAAAGAAAGATCTTATCTACTCTTATTTCAACTCTTATTTCACCTTAATACAGTTCAACCTCATTGATGCATTTTGGAAAAAAATGCATCATCCGGGGAAAATGTATGATCCAAACTGCTAAATTTTGAAAAATGGAACTATTGAATGAGGCAAAAATGTGGATTAGCATTTCATGGCACAAGGTCTGTACAGCTCCTTTTCTAGTGCTCGCAGAATTCTGTCCTGTTTGTGTTGTCCTTAATGTGGAAGGAACTTTGCAGTGCATTTGGTCCATCGACGGCAGTGGCAAAAGTAGTTGGGAACTCTTCCCCGTCTTTAGATGCTTCCTCCCATTGCAAGTGCGCACTGCAGGGAATTCACCTGACTGTAGCCATGTTCTAGCTTTTCACATCGCATCCCCCAGACTCGGCCTGTTCATATGCACCTCGTTATAGTTCTTGAATGGCTTATTCCCTTGCTCTTAGACACTGCGAAGAATTTGCTGCATTTCTTCATGCTGCTTCCCTACAGGAAGGGCCTGCTGATGTTGTAGCGCAGTGTTTTTTTTTTTTTTTTTTACGATCCGCTCCCTTAAACATAGACACTGCAGAGATGTGGCTACGGTGGGTGATTACTGCTGTATTTCAGCTTTTCGTGTTGTGTGGCCCTGGGTTTTGCCCACTCGTATATTTACTTGCGGATGGCCGCTAAACATTGTATATATCCAGTATTTGTCAGAATTTTTTATGTAGCAGCCGGGAAATTGCATCATCTGGGAATGATTATTAACTGATAGGGATATCACATGAACTGTCAACTTATCAAAGAGGTTTTACTGTAATACCAGACATGGTACGCAGTACTTGCTGTTCACGATGGACATAAAGTGCAAGGTTTATATTGCTTATTACCTGCTTTTTGACATTTTAAAAGCAGGGCACTCTGTGTGGCAATTATTCAGACTCTGTATGCTACGTTCATGAGCTTATTATTTAAATATATTGACAAGCAACTTGCCTTGTTTGCAAAAGAAAATTAATTTCTTTCATTTTTTTGTTATTTGCTCTGCTCTAATTCTTTTGTGGTGTGTGTCACGTGCCAGCTTTCCAGCTGGCAGTCAGGTGGTGCATTCAACATTCCTTGGACTCACAGTCTAAGCTTCTGGTGCCTCAACCCTGCAGTTGTAAGTGCCCTACTGCCAATATGCATCTGTCCTGAGTGTTGAGTTGTATGACAGTTACCTGCTGTGGTGGCTCAGCGGCTTTGGTGTTTGACTGCAGAGCAGCCTTTTTATACTTTTTTTATATGCTGCCCTGCTAAGTAGTGCGATGCTAAGCAGTGCATGTTTTTGTTCTGTGATGAGCATGCTTGTACGGCATGAATTTGGCCAGCATGTGTTGTTATGCTGGTGCGAGTAGAGAGGGGTGGTTGTATTAGTAGTTTTCCCAAGTTTCTTAGTCCAAAGCAGAAACTGAGGCTTGCATGGCACTCCCAGATAACAAAGTTTTTCTTCCCGTTTTTAAGGCGTAAGCCTCTCTTGGCTCGCTGGTGGCTTGGACGGAAGTTATCCGCACGAACTGTCAATCATAAGTTGTGTGCTAAATAGAATGAAAATGTAAAAATTGATTAAGGAACAGCTCTTAAGCAACATATATGTAATGAAATAAAAAAAAACAAATTAAAAAGCACAAATAAATTAAATATAGAAAATAAAAAACAATAAAAAATAACATTATAAGATAAAAAGAAATGACAAGCAACAAAAATAATTGCAGAAAATAAAATATAATGGAAAATAGAGGGAGAAAAAAACTGATGTGCTATCCTGTGATTTTTTTTTCTCTTCTGCTTGCCTTTGAAGGCCATGTCAGACCTAAAGGACAGGGTGCACTCCCTGATTGTTGCCTCGGGAACCCTGACGCCCATGGAGTCCTTTGAGTCGGAGTTGGATATGCCATTCAAGAGCCAGCTTCAGGCCAACCATGTCATTCCACGGGAAGGGGTGAGCAGAGCCTAGAGTTCAGATGTTTACAATTTTTTTTGTAGGAGAGCTACACTACGCTACCCAGTCAAACATTTCGCCGTGAGCCTGGGAGGCTGATAGTGCGCATGCGCGAAGTCATAGAGGAGCAGCAGGTGCGCAGCGCATCACGTCAGAGTTCGCCGCCGCCGCCACGCGAGGAGCCGCGCCGGCCCAACTACGCCCGCCGCCGCCACGCGTGAATGCACATGTGGGGCAACCGGAGAAGGGCAGCAGAGCTTGGCCGCTGCTGCGTGTGTGGGTCGTGTGGATAAATTGTGTATGTGCGGCTGTGTGTATAAAAGCTGAGGTGATACGAATCTGTGTATCACAATTGCTTCGTATGGGTGACAAAAAGGAGACGCCAGCCGGTGCTATGCGGCGGTATCAATTCTTCGGACCCAGAAGTCGTCGCCTGGCGCTTGGCCGCTCTGCAGAAAAAGAATGAACATCGGAAGGCTAAACGAGCGGTGAAGACGCCAAGAGGCGGAGCGTAACAAGCGGCACATAGCAGCTCGCATGATTCCTTCGCAAGAAAATCAAGATGAAGCAATGGCAACAGCACCATCATCAACAACTGAAGAGGAGGATGTAAAGGGCCGTCGCATAACTGACCACGCGATTAGCCCAGGGGGGAACTGCAGGTCTCGCTACATATATCCTGGCATAGCTGAGCTAAGCCACTGCCAATTTTTTAGCCCCTGGGAACCCAAGTGGCTTTCAGATGTTGCTGAGGGAACATTGTGTGTCTTGGTGTCTGTTCCTTCCTGACAATTGCATGCTGGATGAAGGATGTGGATGCATGGCCCCTTAAAAGGCAACCAAATGCAATTAATGATAGTTGACTGCGTTGTGAAACAGTCTGCTTTAAGCAAATATGGTATGGTTAGCTCCAAAATAAACCAGCTGAAAGAATAGTGGAGGTTGAGACATGCATGGGTTTCATGAAATCCAGCTTGGGAATGTCTAGGTCCTAGTTTGAACCACCAGTAACCAATGCCTTTCCTGATGAGGGAGTACTGCTTTTCGAGAGGCCCTTTTTAGAACTATATCTTTCCATATGAACACATCCTTGGTACCGTCGAGCACATTCAATTTCATGGATTTCTTGAAATCACGACTGATCAGCTTCTCGCGAATGCTAATCCGAGTGTCTGCAATCCAACAGTTGTTTGGATCCGTATATAATACGAGACAGAAATTTGACATGCTAAAATCTGGAAAATAACCTCTTATAATAGTACAGGCGTTTTTGTGGTACACATAAAAAACTTTGTTGAAGCGGAAGTTTGCTCCGAAAATTGGTTGTTGGGGGGGCGATAATTTCATTGTTTTACACTGGGAAATTGGAAATATACTTCTTTGTAGTGACGTTTGTCATGGTGGGGTTTGTCTGTACTCTGATTTGCAAGGTTAATTTCCACCCACAAGTGAAGTTTGTGAGCCGAGGCGCTAGCATAACTAGCAGGGCTAGCAGGACGTCGCTGGCGTGGCTAGTGTTAAACACTGTGATATCACTAAGATGTTTGGTCAGTGCCTGTGTTTTGGCATCTCACTTATAAAACATACTTTTTGAACTTATCATAATTAAGCCACAAACAAGAAGCATTAAAGATGTTTAAGATCATCCATTAACCAAATATATCCCTCTAGAATACTCACAAGATATCCGCTAATTTTTGTGCAGTGTCTTCAGCCTTGTGCACTGAAAGACTATGTTCTCTAGAAGGCGCGTTTTTGGGTAGAAATGAAGTTTAACTTGGTTTGTAAGAAATATGTTTGGGATGCAAGAATTGGATAAAACCCGATTTTGCACAAAGGGCCTTAGGCATGTGATATGGCAAGCACACCCATTCAGTCGACATTGTTGTGAAGTCTCTTTGACCCCCCTGCTCCTTTCCCCCTCTTCCTTTCCTGAATGTTTTGGTGGGGTGGTAGGTTAAGCATCCTGTATCGAACAGCTTTTTTTGTTCGCTGTGTTCGTATGTTTCCTTGTCTCTTGTGCTTGTCTATGTTTACTCTGTTCATTACAGGATCCTTTCCTGAGTTTTAGCCATGCGTGTAAAATGAGATATCGCAGGAGAGACTCATCTGTGTATTGTGCAGGGTCACATTCTGCGAATTCTGTGCTTCATGAGGCGTCCTTATGCAGTTTTCTCGCCTGTTTGTCCAGGTCTGGATAGGCGGCATTGGGTATGGTCCCAACAAGGTAAATCTCACAGCCAACTTTAGGACAGCAGAGACCTTTGAGTTTCAAGATGAAATTGGATCCATTCTTTGGGATATTTGTAAGGTAAGCTTCATAGTATTGTTTTTCATGTCTTTCAATCACCTTTAAAAAGGTTTTGTGTACAGGCATATTTGCCATCATAGCACATGAAGATATTAAGTGTTTGCCATTCTCCTGCTGTGCTCTCCACTGCCCGAGCAACAAAATAAGCATGACTTGTATATTGAGGTTCGAACTTTAAAGGGGCTTTGAAAGGGGCTTTCTATAAATGTGCAGTATTACTGGGATGTTAAAGGATACCGTTTAACGAGTATCCTCCAGCATTAATTTTTTTAATGTGTTTTGTAGAAGCAGAGTCAAAATCTGAATTTCAGCATCTTCACACCTTTCCCTCTCCTCTCGTCACTTTTGCACGCTCAAAGGTAAAAGGTAGGGGCTTCTCCGCCAGCCCCAATGTGGGAATTCCCCGGGGGGCAGGGCGCTTCCTGACCCTCTGTAGCAACGTTGCTGACTGGCCGCGGCCATGGTAGCTGTGAATGCCTGAAAGAATCTAACCAGCAACCATCTCTTTACAGAATTACACAGCAGCATGCGATGGAGGAGGGCGCGAGCATGAAAAAGTCGCCAGAAAGAACTGTTCAACTTTCACGTGCAATTGTGGGTTCTCTGCTGCGTTTATTATTTGTCTCAGGCATTCATGACAAGAGAATCTAATGACTAAGATAGTGTATTCACCTGAGAAGGTGTTTCTGAGCCTCTTTAAATATGAAATTTATATTCATTCCAGGCTGTCCCTCATGGTGTACTGTGTTTCTTCCCATCCTACGGCATGATGAATAAGCTGGCCCAACGGTGGCAGGTAATGATACTTCTTGGCCCTGATTTTGTAGTGGTAGCTACACTACGCTAGCACTTCGAGCCTTCAGCTTGGCACCCCTTGAGCTCCGTGGCGGCACCGTGGCTGGTCACGTGGTTGGTCATGTGGTGCAGTGCAGCTGCTGCTGCCGGCGGCCGCTGAAACCGGGTGGGGGGGATGAAGAAGGAACGCCCAGCGAAACAGAGCGGTGAAAGGCTGACTTGCAATTTGACTGAGGGAGTTCCACTCGGCCAGATGTAGCTCTCGCGTCACTCCAGGTTTAACCAGAGCTAAACCACAGCCAATTTTTTTTTCTTTTCATTTTGAACCTCTTTAACCCTTCGTCTGTAGGCTTAAATGTTTGTGCCTATTTATGTACTGGTGATGTTCATAAAATCAATGCCATGCTGCGGCAGCGCCGCAAACTAGTCGTCAAAGGATCCACTTGCATGGAACCACGTCGTTTGCTCTATCGCGTAAGGAGTTTGCTGACACAGTCGGGTGTAGTTGCTCGAACTCTGCTGTAAAGATATATTTTACGAGTGCTGTTACACAGGGCGCTTGCGCGATAACGAGATAGAAGAGTCTCTAAGTGTCATTGTGTGAGTTTTCTGGTGCCACCAGTACACAGAGAACACAGGACCAGGATGTTTCTACGCTGTAGTCGATCGCTTGCAGTACCATGGCAACAGAGTTATCAGGCACTGAACCTATATTTCTGAAAAGTTAATTTGTCTGGACTAGGAGACGCTATGTAAATACAAGGCACTATTTGTTCATGGACATTGCTGAGCACATGTAACTAGCAGGCATGTTGCAAGCACTAAGCGTGACTCTTTCTATAATGGCAGGCCTTGTTACAGCATTCATGTAAGGTGATACAGTCGAATCCCGTGGCAATGGAATTCATAGGACCCGTGAAAAATTTTCTTAAAGCAGAAGCTTTGTTCTCGTGAAGTCGGGCCAGAACATTGATATATCGGACTCGGTAGTTCCGGAACAATGTTTATTTTCCAAAAATCTGGCAGCTTTGATCTTTAACCGTTTCGAAATCAGTGCTTTAGCGTGGTTCTCGTGGTACTCCAGAAACTGTGTATGTATATTATGTATATTTGCGTAACAAACGCACTCACTACATATGCTATCAAAATGCTTCTTTCTTTTTCCCCACACGCATTATAAAAGTGCCCCTACTTTCGTCCGCACTGCCTGGAAGCATTTTGGCGTCGACTAGGCGCGTGCATGCTCATGGTAAATAGGGAACCTCATAATCAATGCTTTAGAGTTAGACAACATGCTAGAAATCCGGTTCCTCCAATTCTTCGAAGACGTTTTGCGATGCGTGGCACGCACGTACTGGCCGAGTGTCATTCTGTTAAGACTCTGCCTAGAATCGCTGTCACACATGCTGCCATTTACGCAGCAATGTCTGTACTAGGTCAGTGCCCAAGCTCACCAGGAAGGGGAAAAAATAATTAAACGTTATCATGATGCTTTCCTGTGCTGCAAAAACCAAACTGGAGTATATCCTTGCCGGCGGCAGGCTTCTTGCAATGAAGTGCTGCCCACCAGCACGCTGGGTGATAGTGAATCATTGCACGCTGTTTTCTCAGAGTCACAAATCCTAACGTGCTTCGCACTGAATCCTCAGAAAAAGCGCTTTGAAACTAGCCACTGCTTATCACTAATATTTAGCGTTTTAACCAGTTTCCGTCGCCTTGATAACTTCTCTGAAATGAATGCAGAACTGATTTCCATTATGCCTTCATCAGTGAAGGGAGCGAAACAGCCGAAATCCATCTTGCGTCAATGACTACAGTTCGCAAGCGCAGAGTCCGAGCCGTACGCACACCGTCGCGGGAAGTGGTGCACCGCATCGCATCCTTATTCGCACATCTGCACTTTACCACCGATTCCGCTGCACTAATGGAAGTGCTAACTAACTTGGGCAGCCGTTTTTGGTGAAACCTAACGAGATATGGGCATATGTGGATGCACAAACATATACACACACAAAAAAAAAACAGCTGCTTACTTGGAAAAAATTTCCTTGAAGTGGAACCTCACTCCAAAAATGTTCTTGTAAGGGGAAATATTTGCATTGCCTTGTATGGTTTGGTGACTGGTAATCAGAAATAGCTTTGCTGCAGTGGAAATTTCATTGTAAAGGCATTTGTTGTAGCTGGTTTTGACTTCTGAAAAATTTAGTTGTAGCTCGTGGAAGGTTTCTGGCTAGGAAACAATAATATTAAGGTCTATATTTGGGCCTGCCATTGGGCAAAACAGTCAGGCAAATCTCAGTGCAAGCGGTATTAAATCCTGCCTGGATGATATTGAAACCTTTAAAATGAGATGAATAACATAAGAGATAAAAAAGGCCGCTGAGTCGAGCAAAATGGGCCCAGATACTAACTAAGGCGCTGCCGCCGATATTCTGGGCTGGTTCCTCATATCTTCTTCGCCCTCTGAACAAGTCTGATGATGAGGCAGCATCCTCGGAGTTACTGCAATCTCGATCGTTAACCAAATCAACTGTTGACGCAGCTGAATCATGAGATTTGCTGTGAGCCATGCTGACGGATGCAGCCATTCTCAACTTCTACACTTCACTGTTTTCACAAGCAGTTCAAAAATCGCCATCACAAGGAAAAAACACAAACTAAAGAGAAAATTAAACTGTGGTTTTCTAGCTTTGAGGCATTTGGCGCAGCAATTTCAAGAATGGTGCGGAAGAATTTGTGGTTAATAACAGGTCTTGTGAAGTAGTTTCGCTTTCAGTGCTGCCCTGTCTCAAACCCACTATGCTTCTCTTTCCACTTTAGATTACATATTTGCCTAGGTGGCATGCATGCACTGATTGACCTTGTAGGCCGCCGGTGCACACTGGCTCAGCAGTTACCTAGTTGTGGTGCCACCTTTCTATCACTTTTTGAGTCGCCGCATTCTTTCAGGGGTAGGCAGGGTGTCACGGGGCTGAGAGGCACTATTTGGTCTCTGTGCTTTCGCAACTGCGAGGCAAGTTTACAGCATCTCCTCTTTTGCTCTAACCAAGGAGTGGGCCACAGTTCATTTTATCTTAGTGGCTGTGCCACCTCTCTGAAGCATATCTAGATGGTAGCTCTGCCCTTATTCATAATAAGCGAGCGTTCGTACTAAGCAAATGTCCATATAACCGAACTCGGCTGTATTTCTAAAACTGAATGAACCATGCCAGTGCCTACAAGGTTGTCTATACTCATTAGTGCCGCATGCATTTTGCAAAGCTGTTTACACACAACTGCAGAACAAACTTACAAAAGAAAACAGTGAGAGCAGCATGAAAAAAAAAAAAACATGCAATTGAGACTGCGCACCTCTCTAGCCTTTTGCTCTCTGTCTTTTGGGCATCTGCTCATCACGTGGTACGCTACTGAACTGCCATATTTCACGCTCCTCTGAAAACCCAAGGGTTCTGGGTGTTGGCATTGCTTTGCAATAAGAACGCCACATTCCAAGGCCTTGGCTCTTCGCAGCCAGGTGACCATTTTTGCTGCAGTTTACCGTGTTTTTTTTTAAATGAAGGTATTTGAACAGCACTGCGGAGGAGGCTGCATAATGAGAATGTGCACTAAAGCCCAGAAACTTTACTTCCCTGTTCTCACATTTCAGGAATTTCAGAAACCAAATGAAATGCTCCATTAGAATCTGAAAAACCTGTTGTATTTATCCGCTGGTTTTGCGAGTTCCAATTGGTTCCTACGAATTCAGTTGATGTCGTCTCTCCCGATTAGATTAACCAACAGGCAGATCTGACACCAATTAGAATAGCCAACTGGAATCTGGAAAGCTAGTTGGATAATCCAGTTGAACCAATCAGTTGGATTACAAAGTCCCATTGAATTTATTTCAATCCTGTTGGAACCAGTTAAGATCCCCAGCTGGTCCCAGTGATTTTTTTGACTGCGGGTGGTACACAGGATGTTAAGAGCATGGTGCAATACGTTCCATTCATGACATCTTGTGAACTGTACACCAATTCACTGTGGAATTAGTAATTCATGCTTGTTGCACCCGTTACTGAGCAGCCTTCTTTTCTTTTGTGCTTTTTTACATTCTCCCTTTTCTTAGCTCACTGGCATGTGGTACAAGTTGGAGAGCCTTAAGCACATTGCCATGGAACCTCAGAAGGCTGATGGAAAATCCTTCGAGCACACAATGGACGGATACTACAACTACGCGTCTGGGGAAAGCAGTAATGGTAATCTCAATCTGTCATTTCAGTTGAAAGTCCACGTGGGTATCATTGCCTCAGTAAGTTTATTTTCTCGGAAAGAAAGGAAAAAAAATGAATATAAGATCACTAACTCCAGTGACACTGTGTGGGATGAAAGCCAGTCGAATAAAAATGAAATGGATCAAAACGGAATTCTTGGGGGGGGGGGAAGCAAAAATGGAGTAAAAAAGCGAGGTGCGTGGTAGGCCTGTGAAAGCAACCAATGCATTCAAAAACACAGTAAAAACAAATGCTAATTGGAGTCTCAACCCTGACAAGCCGACTTCAAGGAAAGGAGAGCCTGAAGGAGACTAATGTAAGACAGCAATCTTAAAAAAAAGACAAAAAGACAAAACAAGACAGCCAGAAAAAGAAATGAGAAAAATAATGTAGCTTCCCGACAGAGCAAGAAAAAGTGAGCAATAGAAAGAGTACTATCTTTGCTGTCACCGTAAGCAGAGACTCTTTGAGCCTGACAGACACCATTCTCTGTATTCTGCTCACAAATGGTCATCTCTTACTGAGAAATTTGGCTGGTTGCAAATCTTCCAAGATCCATCTGTCAGCTTCTGCTTGGCTGAAGTGGATCACCTGTTATGAACTTCCTTTATATGGAATGAAACGTTGGCCATCGTTCCAAATGTGCTGGCACAAAGGCAGTTTTGTAGCGATAGCTACATTACGCCACCCTCTTCGGCCCTTCAGCGTGGCACCACTTGAGCTCCGTGGCAGCGCGTTGGTCACGCAGTTGGCCACGTGGGTTGATCACGTGGTGCGGCCGTTGGTCACGTGGTGCGGAGCAGCTGCTCTTGCCAGCGGCGCGTCGTGCAGCAGCTGCAACAAACAGCTGTGCGCATGCGCCGTGCCAAGTGGGAGGAAGATGAAGAAGGCAGGCCCAGTGGAACGGAGCGGCAAAAGACTGACTTTGCTATTCGACTGAGCTGGTTCCACTCGGCCAGATGTAGCTATCGCGTCACTCCAGGTTTATTTATTCGATTCGTGTATTGACACCATGTGCTTTTGAGGTTGTCTTCATGCCACGCAGAAAATGCAACATTCGTTCTATGCACAGGACAGTAGTTGTGTGCATCCAAAGGCAGTGAAAGGAAGGTGTAAATTATTTAATTCAGATAATTTCGTTACATTGAAAACAAAAAGTAATAATATATCTGTGTTCTGCGACTCTTCATGACTGGATGCAGTTGGCATGTAAAAAGGGATTTGTGGATCTCTGGCTTCACAGCATAAGCAGCAAGTGAGCTGTGGTGGAATGTTGTTTGCTGGCGTTTAGAGAACAGTGTATTCCATAAACCTTTTTATTAACAGTATGCTAATGTTTTCAGTTCAATGCATTTTACCTAGCTAGGCCCCAATAACTTAATCTGTGGAAGCAAAAATAAAGTGATGTTTGGGGTCTCTTGTTACTCTTTCTTGGATATTTGGGTGTGGTTACCGCTTTCTTAATTTCAGCCGTTATTAGCTGTTGGACTTATTTGGTTTGAATTGAATATTACAGTTCTTGTGCAGAAAGGCTTGCGTTCGTGAGATATGCTGCGGCAGTAGGTTATTGCTTTGTTTCTACCAGCTTCGAAAGCCTTTACTGCTGTGACCGACTGTGTTCAAATGTTTAAGGGTCCAGTCTGCGTACAGTGACAGTGTTGGGCAAAAGGCATCATGCAGTTTATGTGACATTATGTGATACAGTTTTCTCTTTCTTTTTTTTTTCCCCTCTTTTTAAACAGATTGTGATGACAGGGGTGGAGCCCTGCTCCTTGCAGTCTGCAGGGGCAAAGTGAGTGAAGGTCTTGACTTTGCGGACAACAGTGCAAGGGCCGTGGTGACGGTAAGGGTGTAGCTGTAGCAGCTCTTATTTCATGTTTAATATATGAATTCATTTAACGTATACGTTCGTGATTTTCAAGGTCCGTCAAATCTGGAGCTTATAGTATGTTCAAGCTCAGCAACAATCACAGATCCAGGATAGCCCACAATAAAAAGTGCCCATGCGTTTACAGTCGCTGACCGACTTTACGGACCCGGCAGGATCCGAAAAATGGTCTGAATAATCGAACGGTTTGAAAAATTCATTAACGTCAAAAACGTGCCTTTACTGTTGAGAGAACATAGGCTTGAAAATTATCTGAAATTTTTCCCTCACCCATGCTCTACCTACAAGTGATAACATTCACTTGTATTTGAGACTAAGTGATGCTTACTTCATGTCCAAACTGCACGCTGTATTGTTGGCATGGCTTGGAGGTCATGCTGCGTGCGATTTTGGAAGGCGCGTGCCGCGTTGGAGTTCATGGAGAGAGGGGAGAGTTCGGCTGAGAGGAGCATAGAGAGAAGGGCAACTCTGACTGAAAATTGAATGTCAAAATGTGTCATGAAGTGGATTCTTCCGAGACAGAACAGTTTAGCAGATGTCAGCGAGTACTGGGCAACCATAAGCTTGAGCAGAGTGGAATCGTGGCTGAAAGCTATGTGTACTGTGTTGTGGTGTACCATGCTTTCTTTGTGTGGTTGCAGAAGTTATGGTGCGAAAACGTCTCTGATTTCAAAAATAATTTATTTTAAAGTTTTTCTCTGTGGTTTGTCTCTGCAGATTGGGATTCCGTTTCCAATGTGAAGGACATGCAGGTGAGGCATCGCTTGATCCATCGTTTGCTTTAAATTCAAACTGTTAATTTTTGTTCTTCAACATAATTTCTTCTACTAGTGGAGTTTGGAAACTTTATAAAGCAAAGTCAGGAGCTCAGGCTTTATTTATTTATGTTTATTTACTTCTGCCCCCCCCCCCCCCCCCCTCTCTCCCATTAAAAAAAAAATTGCCAAGTTGACCCCTAGCACAAGGGCTGATGACACCATCTCTACGGGGTATCCACTTATTTATATATAGTTGGCAAAGAATTTTCTCGGAGTACATTTGTTGTTCAGGAACCTTTTTCGATAGAGGGGTGATAATTTGGCCAGGCCCTTTCTTTACTTTTTTTTTTTTCAGGAGGGCATTGAAACACCTATTTGTCGACCACGCAAAATGTCATGGAATTAGTAGCATTTCTTACAACCAGAGTAGTGGCTTCAAAAGCATTTTTGTTAACCAGTAACAAGGCCAGAATTGCTAAAAGCAGAATATGCAGTTGACTCGATAATTTTCCCTCGAAAAATCCCCCGAATTTTCCCCCGAAGGAGACCGAAAAATCGTTCGATTTAAGGGGAGGCCTTCCAAGGTGTATGTTTTGATGAGACCAACACTTCAGTTTGAATAAATCAGCTGTTGAAGTTGAGTTCGAATTGACAAGAATCCACTGTGTTCAGCTTGCACTGTTTTCTCCGATATGGGTAGTGATACCACATGTAGCCAACGACATGACGGGCATCTGCTCTGGAAATCTGACTGAAAAATGAGATCTCAACGTCACTGCAAGGATCGAAGGGGTGTTGAACTTTGCACTTTATTCAGAGGGCGTTGCACGTCACATTGGAATGTGGAACTCGTCTGTGGTTGAAGCACACAGCCTTTGTTGCATGCTGTTCATAAACTGACAGTGTAAAGGGAACTGTGGTGCAGTTTTTATTCTTTTTTCTTAATTTTAGGAGGAAATGTATTCTGTTTCATAGGTAATTATCTATCAGCGCTGTTTTTCGGTAGGCCTTGAGTTCAAGGAAGTTGCACGGTGGACTGCACGAAAACCGACCATCCTTTTGTTCAGTGCTAACTACTTAAGTTGGCAAATCATTCAGAACAATTCTAGTTTGCACATCAGCCTTTGTTGCATCTTGTTTATAAAGCAACAGTGTAAAGGGAACTGGGGTGCAGTTTTTGTCCTCTTTTCTTTGTCTTAGGAGGAAATGTATTCTGTTTCATACGGAATTATCTGTCGGCGCTATTTTTCGGTAGGCCTTGAGTTCAAGGAGGTTGCACGGTGGGCTGCACAAAAAACAGACTAGCCTTTTGTTCAGTGCTGGCTACTTAAGTGTGCAAATCATTCAGAGAAGATCCAGCTTGCACAACTCTGACTGTCTTCAAAGCACCATGCTTTGTTTGTTTGTTGCCTATTATCATCATCTGGATTGTTGGCATGGGGCAGCCCCTGCTGGAAGGAGTACTTATAGGAAATTGCTTTGCTGAGAAAGGCCTTGTTCTGCAGTGGCTTTAAGTGGCACTGTGAACAACTCTCTGCAATTATTTTTCTGAGTAAAAATTGATTCTCTGATTTTTTTTTTATGGGTATGTTAATGTCTGTCCAGCAGCACAGGAAAAAATTAATGGCTCAGAAGAATTCAGTTTACAGTTTTCCCTCCACTCGATTCAAACTCGATTCAATATGAATGGCAGTGTAGTATAGCCGCTGGGTTCTGCTCTGGAAATTCAGCGTCGACACACGCAGTTTACCTGTGAAATTGGCCCGTGCCTGCAACACCTGTATTTCGTTTTTTTGGTTCTTTCTAGCTTGCAGAAGCTTTGTCTTTGGTGAGGGTGGCCTCTTTGTCGTTAAAGTGTTGTCGTCTTTCGATACAGAATAACTTCGATTTGTCGTGTGTTCCTTTAAGTAAGAAGGTAATGACAATTATTACTAGCAGTAAACATGGATTCATAGCAAAAGGATGATAAAAATTGGAAAGGCACTTAAGCTCCGCCTTAAGGCTATGCATGGCAGCGTTAATGGATTAATGCCCATATATACGGAATTGGACTTTACATCCAGAGATCCTGGAAAGTCCTCATACCACTCCTGGCGCAGTGGTGCAGCACTTAAGCAATGCGCCACTGCCCTGCAATGGAAGATGCTGTGCCATCTGTGGGGCTTGTGTGACCCATGCTGTTCCTCCCGAGCAACCTTTCACGACCAATCATTAATTTAACTGCCACCTGCCACGGTTTTCAGTTTGCTCACAATTCGTTGGGCTGGCTGTGATGACGCCACACAAGGTCCCGTGACCTAGCCTGGGTGCTTCTGTGGTGATTTTTCACGGAATTTTCGCTCACGGTCAGTCACGCCTGCTTTTCTGCGACACAGGCTTATTAAGGGGGAAGAGGGTCTTAGAAATGAGTTTTTTTTAATGAAGTCATAATTATGAAATCTTCAGAGAACATGCATTTTTGAATGCTGATCAAATATGTAATTTAATTTTATCTCCAACTAGTGTGTGTGCACTTATGCAATATGTTATATAAGTTTTTGCTGAGAGTTTGAAAGAAATTCTGCTGCAGGGAACTTGCTAGATTGCACGCCATTGGTTTCTGTTGACATCAACCTATGCAATAAGGGTAAAATTATCATCCTGCCTACTGTAGAAGGCGAGTTATAGAATTTTAAAATCATCACTTTCTTCCCGTTTGTGAAGTGGCAAACTTCAAAACCCTGTAACTCAGCTTCTATGATAGGCAGGATAATAATTTCACCCTTACTACATAGCTTGATGTCAAGTCAAGCCAACGGCATGTGTTCTAGCAAGTTTCCTCTCAGCAAAATTTATTGAAAGCACTCAGCAAGAAGTTACATAACATTACTATATAAGCGCACAAGGACTTGTTTGAAATAAAATTGAATCATATTTGGAATCTGCAAGCAAAAATACATGTTCCTTGAAAATTTCGTTATTGTGACTTCAACAAAAATTTTTTTTCTGGGCCAGCTTCCCCCATTAACGCTGGCACGTTAAAGATAGTGGTGTCAAGAACCTGAATCCTTAAGCATCCAGTCAACCTTGCTCATGTTGGAAGGGTGCAGAATTGCTGTCTGCAGAAATCTCTCGCCCATAATGATCAATGTGGACAACTCTTTTAAGCAGGAAATTCTAGAGACATCATTTCATTGGTTTCAGCGAGCACATTTCATGGCTAAGCTTAGAGTTTGTTTCTACCTGGGGCTCTCCAGTAGCATTCCAAGTGGGGGTATTGAACCTATTACCTGCATATTTCTTCCTTTTTTTAATTTGTAGGTGGACCTGAAGCGCAAATACAATGACCAGCAATGCAGGTTAGGTAGACCAGTGATGGGAGGAAATGCCTGGTATGAGACGCAGGCGTTCCGTGCCCTCAACCAGGCTTTGGGGCGATGCATTCGGCACAGGTGATTGTGGTTTGCTTTGGCTGTTTTGGATGTGGTAATGCACGTGTAGTAAAGGAAATCGCTTAGAATTAATGCTTTTGCTTAACCATTTGGGGCAGACAATGCAACTGGAGATTATTTTACCGTGAAGTCATGTAAGATGTTCTCACACCTTGTGCAGATATACACTGCTCCATGAGATTTAGCATGGTTCAGCAATTTTACCTCACTCTGCCCAAAGACACTCATACTGTCGATGTGTATAACGTTAATAGTGGTGTCTTGGAATATAAATCTGCCTGAAAATGAGGGTGGTCGTATGATTGTCTACAGAGCATCGAATTTAGCTGCCAAAAAGCTATCCTTAGGTTCGCTGCAGATGTGCCAAATGCTATTGTAAACATATTCTACTGTTCTCGTTGACTGAATAATGGATGTACTTCATGCTTGTCTCCACATTTTTACTTTATTATGCCGTTAAAGTTGCAGTAAATGCCTTTATTTGCTCAAAAAAAAAAAGTGCCATAAAAGTTTGTTAGCAATTATAGAGACAGTCTACTGACTTTTATTGGCCATTGTGCTCCTTGTGCAAAGAAATGTGCACCCGTCTGTAGGGCTGAGAAACACGGCTGAACAGTTTAAAAGGCGGTTTATTAATATGGGAATGTCGCTTTTTTTATGGTAGGCAGCATTTGCTAACCCTGACATTATAGACGTGACGACTAGCGGCGGGCAGGCAATAACGAGCATGGTATTAACCAAGATGCATGGGTTTTGATTAAACTATAGTACTTCAGAGCACTCGGGTAGTTTTAAATATATCAACAAATAAGGCTGATATATACATCAAACATGCCAGAAATCATTGTTTGCTGCCAGCATAATGGCCGTCTGCCTTTTCAGACCATTTTAAGGGATGACGAGAAACCAATATGAAACTGTGCAAGGAATGGTGACAATTCGTAAGAGGAGAAAAAATGAAGGTGTCAGAAGTTTCTTCCTGCAAAAACTAACCTTCTGTATTGCTCTCAGATCTATTCATAAAGTGTAGTAATAGCCATTTCAGCCGACAAAGCCGGACTGCATCCAGAGCAGCTAAGTTTGAACACTGCATGGCATCCCCATCGTCTCTGACTTGACTCCATTTGCCAGTTTAGAATATAATTACTTGCCAAGGCCAAGAGTTCTGCCCTTGCTATTGTAATCGTAGTGAGAGATCTGCAAGAATATACCAATATTTTTCTACTTGTCTCCGAGGCTGTCCCTTTAAAAATAATCGCAGTTTAAAATTCATCCCTGTTCCAAGTTTCTAGCCTATCTTGTGAGGTTTTGATAGGGGAGATAATACGTTCTCCCCGCTTAATCGCGGCTGACACGGTTCAAACTGCCGGACACCCCCCCCCCTGTGGTCGCGTACGCTACCGAGCACACGCCGACCACGGTGGGCCTTGCTCTAAGGGAACAAAGGAACGACACTCTGGTGGACACAAACAGTCATTTATTGCTACAACAGCAATAACGCCAGCTAGCAATAAAGCGCGCTAAGGAATCGAGATCGTCCGACTCACAAGGAAGGTTACGAGCGAATGTTCACCTACGCTAGGGCAGGGGATACTCTGCAGCCGGACGGCACAAGAAGCGGGAGAACGTTCCTCCCCACGAGGCCTTGCCCCACTGGCGGAGAGCGGAGCGCTGCAGGCGGCCCGTCCGCACACAACGATGTTCCCTAGCCAAAGAGAATGTGCTCTCCCGCGCGCGCAGCACTTAAGTTGTCTGTGGCGCTCGTGTTGCTCTCTCTTGTTAGTTAAGGTAACTAACCAGGGAGAGTTACTTTGCGCGCCTCTCCTCAAGGCGAAGCCGTGGGAGGGTGCACTGCGGGAAAGCAAACCAAAGGGGAAGTGATGAGGGAAGTTCCCACAATCTTAAAATGTATTTCTCGCAGATGTATCTTAAGATGTGCTGAAGATTTACTAAAATCTTGAGCTCATATCAAGCTTACAAACTGGTATAACAAACATTTGCAAGGACACCTAATTACCTTATGATTATTGGAAGACTGACAGCATTAGAAGCTGTTGATGCCTTTACCAGAAGTTATGTCGCTTCTTTCTAGCCAGTGAGTGAATTTTATGACAGACGCTTTTTTTCTCGATGAGGCTTTTAATGCTGTCACATTAATATCAATTTCGAATGACACCTTCCTGACGCATTAGGCTGCCATAGTCATACTTCACGAGGCGAAGCGCACATGCTAAAAGTGACACTAAATTTTATTTTCTGAGACCTTTACGGAGGCACATAATCTGCAATTGGCTAGATGTTGATACATTTAATCCCCCTTTTTCCAGCTGCAGAGGAATGGTGTGTGTAAAACCGTTTTTTGTGTATTTTCATATCTTTACTGTATCTTTTTACAAATTTCCTCGTCTTTTTCTTTCTACAGTGAAGACTGGGGTGCCTTGATCATAATAGATCATCGCTTTTCGCAGCAGCCGAAATTTCAGAAAGGTACATCGCTGAATGAATTAAAAATGACATTTCTCTCTGGCTTGTTTATTGAGTAGTCAGAAAAGGTTGGGCAAGTACTGTCTTTCAAGCCTAGTTTCCTAGTCCATCACATGATCATGCACAGTCATGATGATAGTTTTGTGTCCCTGCTCCTCTGTGCTTAAATTTCAGCCTACCTTTTCTTTTCTTATTTCTGCTGCGCTCTCTTGAAATAATGAAAGTTTCCCAAACTGTGCTCTCAAATGAGGAATGCAATCTTTTGTTTCCACGTTACTATAGTACTTCGAGGCCCTCGAGCCACTTATTATCAAAGGCTTTCTCAGCATGAGTTCCAGCAAGTTGGAAATTATTCGTCCACTGCCCAGTTAATCGTTTGTCACCATGATCATTCCTTAGAGAAGAAGAGAGAGCAGAAGTTGGGGCTGACAGCGTTAATCCAAATACATATCTCTAGCCTCGGTGGTCCCGTGAATGTACTCACAGAATTTGGCATCATAGGTTCAACAGTTCCCTTGAGAGCTTTCTCCATGCTGTCTGCTATGGGCCCCTAGGCTTACCTAAAAATGCAACAGCATTTATGGCATATATTTAGTTGCACAGCAAAATGCATATTTAAATCAAAATTACAAGAAATATCATGGAAACTCAAGAGTGACTTGGGAGCTCTTTGGCCGCTGGGAGCAGAAATCTGGTTTGGACAAATCCACCAACTTGGGAGGCTGCTAAGAGCACCCATATCATTTCACACCGCTTGAAAAGCTGACTACGTGGGAGCAGTGAGTTCTCTGACTTCCAATTGCACTTAAACTGTGGGAAGTGATGCATTCTTTGAGTTGCTTAAAAGGCAAATGTGCATTATAATGTATGCAGGGTCTCGCAAGGATATATACAGGGTGTCCCAGCTAACTTCGCAAGCAATGAAGATAGGCGAAAAAGTCCAATGAGAAAGTTGTAGAGCGGTCCGCGAAACGTCCAACTGAACAGTTTCTAACTTTCCATCTATTACATATCGCCTTTTTTTTTTGCTCACTACAGATGCACGTAAAATACAAATAAAAACCACATGACATGCCCGTTTGCGCGCTGCGTTTGCAATGCTCTGAAACGTTCCCCATAAGAACGAACAGAACATCTAGCTCAGTGTGCTGCTGCTTAAAAGGTGACAGGGCTGCGACGCAGCAGCTGGCTGTGCGATATAGGCCAGCGGTATGCTTCCCTTGGGGTGCTTGATAACGACAAGCACAGTCGTTATCGCTTGCGCTCACGTAAATCGGACAGCCAGTGCCTGCGTCGCAGCTCTGTCACCTTTTTAAGCAGCAGCACACCGGGCTAAATGATCTGTTCGTTCCTATGGGGAACGTTTGAGAGCACTGCAATCGCGGCGCACAAGCGGGCATGTCACGTGGTTTTTATTTGAATTGCGCGGGCATCTGCAGAGAGCGAAAAAAAGCCGATACATAATAGACGGACAGTTAGAAACTGTTCAGTTGGACGTTTCGCGGACCGCTCTACAACTTTCTCATTAGACTTTTTCGCCTGTCTTCGCTGCTTGCAAAGTTGGTTAATTAATCTCGACTAATTATGCAATTAATCACTATACAAAAAATAGTGTGAGTTGCTCCATACAATAGTCAGCCACATGGATTTGGTCGCGTTGTCTTAGAGTGCCGCGGCACATTTTTAAACTCTGGCTAAAGTTAGCTGGGACACCCTTATATACTATATGTATATGTATTTTCAGTGATGATATGATGTAATTGCAGTTTTATTTTAAATTTTGAAATAAGTGCCGTTTTAACTACACCAGAATCTGCCAAGTGAAAGAAGTGGAGACACCAAATTTTTCGTCCTGTGTTTTTTTTTCTCTGGAATGACGCTGTGACATAAGTAAACATGAATCACTATGTGGAATTTGCCTACAGCAAGTAAATAATTTGCAGTTTAATTTCTTCTCGCATGCAATTTCTATTTCTGTTTCAGCACCCGAACAGTGGTTACATCGTCACGAGTAGGTATGAGATCACGTGAGGTGCACAAAAACTGCACTATAGAGTTAAACCTCGATTTAACAAAGTCGATAAAATCGGCATTTTGCTTTGCAATATTGAAATTTCGCAACATCGAAATTCGCTTCCTAGCATGCTAAGAATCTTCCAGAAACCTACTGCTGATAACTAACAGGAACAGCCTTTATTTGCGATTAAAACGCTTCTTCTGCCCTTCTTTTGCCAGCAGCAACGGTGTTACGCGCGTCACGTCGCGAGCTGACCCAGCACGTCTATATCGCTCCGACCACCTCGTGGGTGACGGGAACGACGCACTCGTCTCGAGTTTTGGTTTTTCTGTCATTATCATCCTTAAGTGCCCCAAGCACACCGCAGATACGACGTCGCGTTCCGCCGCTGTCACCCCTGCGACCTCGTGGACGCATCGACAGCGGCCTCGCGACAGGCCATGCCGTCAGCCCCCTCCCTCCCTCGCATTTCCCTTACTCTTCTGTCTTTCTTCATGTCGGCGAGAACGAGAAGAGTGTCCTTCAATCACCAACCAATGAAATGAAATCAGGTCAACCCTGCTCCTTGTTTTCTGCAATAAGTGCGAGTGTGTGTCTTTTTACACACACACACATCGAATCGAGGTTGTCAGGTGTGCAGCGCGCACGATGGGCTTCACAGCTGACGGGTGTGCCAACAACACTGACCTTCTAGTCCTTTTACCAAGCTTTGGACATCCGTAAACGTGATAAACGCGGCACGCTGACTTCGAGCACAAGCAACGCGTCACATTCGGCGCCGATTTGCCTATTTTGGACGAGATAGTGAGAGCCATGGGCTGCCTGCCAGGCCCTGTGCTGCCCCAGATGGCACGGCCGGCGGCGCTCTCACCACTATGATCATCATCGTATTTACATCTGCCATGCGCTCTGTATGTGAGAGCAATGCAGTGCCTATATTATGGACGCGCTTCGGCACGCGCTGTGCTCAACCACTTGCGCCCGCGATAAAATTTTTACGCAGGTTCGTTTCCAGCCAGCAATGAAATTTCATTGCATTGAAAGTGCACCAAAATCTACTTTGTTATATTGAGGCTAAAATACATAGTGCTTTATGGATGCGAAGTTATGAAAACTGGAATACTTCGTTATATTGAAGTTCGTTACATCAAGGTTTAACTGTAATCGCTGCTTTATGCTGTTATTTCTTTTCAACCTCTATGCTAGCTTGTTCCAGAAGCCGGAAAGAAAGCAAGTGAAGTAACAACTATTTGTTATAAGGCAGTTTTGGCATGCCTCACATGACGTCATACGTGCTTGCTGTGTCACAACCACCACTTGACTGCTAATCAAAACTGAAACTGCATGGGGGAAGTAATTTGACCTTGTGATCCATTTTTAGTAATGTTATGTGCATCATTCCAAAGCAAAAATGCACAGTGATAAATATTGTCTCTACCTCTTTAATAAAAATTGCGAAGAGATGGTAGATAAAAGTGCATGGGCCCATTTGAACAGAGGTATTGCTTTTCTTGTCAAATGTGACCTTTTCTTTCTTTACTTATTTCAGCCCTGTCAAAGTGGATCCGAGAACGGTTCCAATGCTTTCAGTACTACAACGAAGCAATCGATTCTCTGAAGTCATTCATGGACTCAAAAATGAGTGCCGCCAAGAAGTTGTCTTCTCCTGTGCGCAAAGGGAGGCCTCACGGAGCTGTAGCGTCAGCTAATGTGCATATTGTGTCGCCTTCTACGAGCATGTCCAGCATGTGTACTGACGAATCCGGGCCCACTGAACTTTTGGATGACAGTACTGACGAATTGTCATTCATATCTAGTGGTTCCTGATGTGGCCTCATTTTTGGACAATTCTCAATTGCCAGCTTGACCACCAAAAGTGAATGTGACCTTAGCGGCTGCTGCTATTGTGAAGAGTGGTATTGTGAGCTATACGTGAAAGGGCTTTAACCTTCTGAGGGAGGCATGCATGGTTTACAAGGAATTGTGCAAACGAAAGACATTGGGTGCGCTTCGTTACTCGGAACTTTTTACTTATATTTAGAATGCATCCATTTTATGAGGAAATATGTTCTCAGTTGTGTTGAATCGCAATGTAAACTTGGAACATGTGCATAATTTTAATGTGTTTTAGAATGCTTTGGACGCAGTGTTTGTGTATTGTTACTAAAATCTCATAATTTTTAAATAAAAAAACTTCTCTGGACCTTTATCCTTGTGGTAACGCAGATTTCAATAAGAGCTGGTGTAAATGCTGATGCCATTTGGAATGTTTAGTTATTTCGAGTGGGGGTGCAGAAGGCATAGTGTAGAGTGGGAACTGCCGAAACATTGTCAGTTTTCTTAATGTCTGCCCCTTTTACTCTTTATAATCCGTTCTTCACATTTCTGTCCAGATGTCCTGGCACTATAAGACTGCTAAGGCACCTTTCCTTATAACCACTTATAACCCCTGTTCAGACAAGCACTTTGTGGCTTCTGCATAGTGGGGACAGTTCTGCCTCAGGCTATGTTGTGAATCACGCCAAGTGCACCAGTGGGGACAGGCGACACTGCTGTCACTGAGTTTAATTCCTGCACTACGCAGAATGGCTTAAACACCAATTTTACTGCAAGAGCTGTTGTTAAACCTTCCACACTGCTTCACTGAAGCCTCTGTGAGGCACATCCGGTCTGTCTCTCTGAGGAAGTAGAAGAGGGAAGAAGCAGCAGTAGCTCCGAGTAATGCGCTAAACCTCTAGAAAATAACTTAGCCCAATTGTTTTGTTCATAAAATATCTGGGCACAGACTTGCGCATGTTGTGGGCAGCGCATTTGCGAGCACTGTGCGAAGTGCGTGCTCCCTATTGGTAATTAATTCAACTGGTTCGACCCACCACCTTTCGCGGGCTGTGGCTTATGGTCGCTTCGTTGGGGAGGTGATTCCAGGCTACATGCAGCGTCCGAGAGCCGTTTCGAAGTGTTTGGCGGTGTCTTGGCGACTGCACGTCCCACCTACTGACAACGAATGCTGCACGAGGCGCGATGCATGGCTGCGTGCACGGTGGTCACGTGATTGCTGGTGAGCGCCCAACAGTACTAGATATCTGCCCTATCTAATAATAACCTAGTAACGTTGGTGAGCGCCCTCACCACCCGAAGGCAACCTCGGTAGCGCGAGGCACGTGTGCGTGGCCTTGTGTACGTTCCCTCCCCATAGTTCTGGCGGCGCTTGACTGTGCTTTGGCACAGCCCAGCGCGAGGATACTGAGCCTCCTTGCCGTGTCGAAACTTAAAAGGCGCCTGACTGTTGTGCGATATATATATGTCATGCACTTTAAAGATTCCCAGGTGGTCGATATTATTCCGGGGCCTCTTTTCTTTCCCCTTCGTTAACTCCCACCTTCCTCGATCACGGACCGTTTGACACATGTCCATTAAGAAGGGAGGCAGTTACTGCGCCATTTCCTTTCCTGGAAAACTGCCAGTGGTTATATTAGACTTTCTGGGGGAGGAAATGGCGCAGTAGAAGGGAGACAGTTACTGCGCCATTTCCTTTCCTCAAAAACTGCCAATGGTTATATTAGTCTCTCTGGGGGAAGGAAATGGCGCAGTAACTGTCTCCCTTCTCGGTGAACACGCCAAAAGCGTTGTACGGTGCGGCCGGGACAGTGTGCCTTTTCTTTTCTCAAAATCAGTCGTCTTCCATCTCACACATGGGTTAGCTGGGCTCCTCTTGCCTCGTGTTAGCCGCCGACCGTGTCTTCTTGTGGCGACATCACAGTAAAGAACCCCAGGTAGTTGATATTTATCCGAAACCCTCATCTACGGCTCCCCTTTTTCCTCACGTACGGCGCCGCTGAGGTGGCCATCGCCATGTGAGACTGCGCCTTCCTTTCCTATACACCAATTTTTATTAGATTGCGGCTGACTTCCACGGGTATCTTGTTCGTTCTGTTTTAATAGTTTCGGTTTTGCGAGCCGGGTGCAGGACGTGACACGGCCGCCGTTGCCGCAACAACCACCGCAGAAATTGCCTGGCCATGCGTGCTCATTCCAGCGCAGGCAGGGGCAGAGAGTTAACATCCAAGAGCTCGCAGTCGCCGCTAATGCGCTCCTTTTCATGAGGACGGCTGGCATTCAGTTTGTGGAAGAATGTGGGAGCGAACACATTTTCCCATTCCAACTGTTGCCTCAGTACGATAATGCCCACAAGGCATAAGCGTCTTCAACTTTACGGTAGTAGTAACAACGGAATCATTGCGGGTGTCAAATTAGGTAGACACCCCCTGCAACTGTGCTGCACGTGGACCTTTTATGCACAATGCCGCCGTCAACCGTTCGTTCGTCTGGCAACTCGAATGACGTGTTGCCACTTTTGAAACGTCCTTCCTGCGGTGTATAAGGCGCGCCTTCTGCGGCTGCAGTGCGTCCCTTCGCCGTGGCGAACTGATTCCTGCCTGCTGCGAAGTCTTTGTGTGTGTGCCCTGGCTAGTTCTAGTGCGCGATGAGGCCTAGTGAACGATGAACGTGACGTCCCAGCCTCGCATTCCTTCGACGAAGGTACGGCGATAAGCGCCGGTGGTTCGCGCCTCCCCAGCATGGAGTACGGGTGGTGGCTCTCGCTCAGCGTGTTCGTCGTGTCAGTGCTGCTCCTGTTCTACCTGTTTGTGTGCAACATTCGGCGACTAAGGACGCGCAAGAACATCGGTGCCGTGGGCAGAGTGCTGCTTGTTATTGCCCATCCCGACGACGAGTGCATGTTCTTCGGTCCGACGGTGCTCGGTTTACTGCAGCGGAAATGCGACCTGTATGTCCTGTGCCTGTCGAACGGTGAGCGTGCGTGCTGGTGTACTGTGCTTCCTGTGCGCAGAGTGCGGTCTTCAACGCAATGCAGCGCTTTTGTTTCAGGCAAAAAAAAAAAAATTCCAGCCGATACCCGAAACCTGCGAGATCGAACGGCGGGCGTGATGCACTGTACCGTCCAGCCAGGCTGACCTGGGCACTTGCGCTAAAATTCTGGGGAATTCTGCGCATTAAGTAACATCACCAGCCGGTAGCCTGTTGTTGCGACAGGCTGCAGTTGCGCACGCGTAGACGAGCATAGCGCGCTCCGCGCGTGCTCTTTGTTTTTGTTATATATGTGACATTCTTGCAAATTACACTAGAAAACGCATTGCATGATTTGCCGGGCCTCTGCTGGAGGTAAAAAAAAATCGCTGCCGGTGCCGCCACCCCGTGACAGCGAATTGTGTGACGTTCTTCTTTGACCGGCAGTTTCGGATACCAGTACCAGCGTCAAAGCATTTTGCTTATGGCACATGATGGTTAACCGAGCAGGTTTCGTTCACTTTTGCTGAAGTAGTCCGGCGATTGTATCACTGCAGGCCCCTTCGGATTTGTCTAGGGAATGTCAGTGGTGCAGTGTAGACCAAAATACGCGACATTCGAGAACACCTGCTCATTCTGAGTTGCAGTGCTGATGTCTGTGTGGGCAGTATGGCTATATGGCTGCACTTTTGTGCTAGTATTGATTGTGACACCCAGCAGCTACAATCAGATATCGCTTATTTCTGCAGTGGACCACACACATACTTTGAGCAAGTCTGATCGGTGCGACACATATTACGTGAAGATGGTAGTTTTTCCTTCTGATTATTGCCATCCTCTGTCTTATGTGAAGGGTGTGGTAATCACGCTTTTGATATATGTGGCAAAGAAGCTGTCTTGCCTAAGTTACCTTGCATGTTGAGCACTTTTCTAGAGCATAATGCGTACATCTGCGAAGCATGCATTCGTTCGCCCTTTTGGTAACTTTCTTTGTGTTGGCTCCAATTACTGCTACCATATAATTTGCAATGAATAGCCTGAGCTTATATTTATTTTGAACACTCTGTGAAAAACTGTAATTAGGCAGATGAAATGAATGCAGAAAACCGCTTTTAAAATTGACACATCAGCATTTTTCGAAGTGCTGGTGTGGCTCTGGAGAGCATGATTTCGTATGCTTGTTTTGTGTGTATTAGTGCTTTAAAAGGCTTCAAATACAGCCGCCGCAGTGGCTGAGTAGTCTCTGCTGCTGGCTCGAAATACGCTGGTTCGATCCTGGCTGCGGTGGTTGCATTTTTGATGGAGGCGAAATGCAAGAGGCCCGTGTACTGTGCAGTGTCAGTGCACACTAAAGGTCCGCAAGTGGTCGAAATTTTCCGGAGTCCTCCATTTAGTCATCCCTTATAGCCTTAGTCGTTCTGGAACGTTAAACCCTATAGAACCAAACCAAAAGGCTTCAAGTACGCCCGATTGTTTATGTCATGACTGCATTTTACAGAAGTGGGCCAGATGAAGCATAATTGAGACTCTGAAAGTAGTGTACAGTTATGATGACCCAACAGAACGTGCATACTTAGTCCTCTGGGAAAGTGGAATTTCGGTGAAATCTAGGCATATTCCATACAAAAATCTGGAGCTTTTCCTCCCACTGGATTATAATTTGTGACTAAAGAGGATAGGAAGCATGAATTCAGTTTCCGTTGCATTTTCCAGGCAACTACTACCGCCAGGGAAGCGAAAGAAAAGAGGAGCTGCACAGCAGCTGTTGTTCTTTGGGCATCCCGAGTGAAAACCTGATCATTGTACAACACAGGTTTGTGGCATTGGTGTTTTCGATGGCCTTTACTAAGCACAGTGTTGCGAAAGCTGCATTGAAAACTGTGGCAGGGAGCAGGTTCAGGGTCAAGGCTCTGTGAGCACCAAGCCTACGCCACGAGCTCGCTTTTATTACCATGTTTAAGAAAAAAAACCCTGCTGTCAAACCAAGACGACAACAATGAGCAAAGAGCTTGTGATATCTTGAATCGCAAGATATATACAGGCACCTAGAAAAGTTCAAATTACGAAATCAACTTGATGGCCTGCCAGTGCGAGCAGATGGTGAGAATGTTTTTTTGTGTGTGTGTGGTTTCTTTTTTGTGCAAACTTCTGTGGCCACTTGTGCTCAGAAATGACACAGGACAAAGCATAAAAGTTAACTGTTTTCCTGTGCCTGTTCCCCCCCCCATATCCTTTCTTTTTTTTAAATAAATTAGTAGTCTTTTTGAGTGGCCCTGCGGCATGTCTTGCATTCTTATTTAATCTCGTTCATTGCACATATGCTGTTACTAATATTTTATTTTTTGTCATTGAGAGCAGTGGATACTGTGCTTACACGTGCAGTGAATTCATTAACACCTACCCCACTTTCAAGCAAAGAATTTTTGTGTGTAAACCACAATGGTGCCCATCTTTTCGACAAAAAAATATATAGAAAAGCATTGTGTAAATAGAACTCCCCCTTCCGTTCTCTCAACAATAGCCAATAAATTTGTCCTCGTGGACTTCATTGATTCTATACTGAGTGTTACTTTCGTTTTCTTTTAGCAACATGCCTGACGATCCAGAATGCATGTGGAACTCGAACCTTGTGGGTAGGATTGTGCAGAAATACGTGAAGTGCCTCTGTGTTGACTCCGTAAGTGAAACTTTCCCTTGCCAAAGGAAGTGGAACCATTATATATATTTTTTAATTCATTGTTTACCATTTTATGCATTTTTTCTTTGCTCTGCAGGTCATCACGTTTGACCAGTCTGGAGTCAGTGGCCACCTGAATCACATAGCAATCCACAAGGGAGTCGTGTAGGTCATGTAGTATGACATTAGCTCCTGCATTCCCCCTCTAGAACTATTTCAAGAGAAATGGAACGCAATTCAAAGCGATGCTTAGTGCCCGTATGCAATGTTAGATTAATTTTTTGTCCCCTTGCATGATTGTGATCTCGTAAACTTTCTCTCCTTGTAGGGGCATACTCAAGAAGCATCTTGCTCCTGCTGGTATGTATTGACAAAAGTACCATGTTGCTGATTTGTGGAGACAGGGCTCTTGAGTTGCTTTGCCTTACGTTTTTGTTTCTTTGTCCTTATGTGAAGGCTGCAGGCTCTTTGTACTTGAGTCGGTAAACAAGCTACGGAAGTATGTTGGCTTGCTGGATGTGCCTTTGAGCTACATTCTCTCGGAGCATGCCTATGTGCTTCCGTGGAGCATGGTGTCCCTTGTTAAGGTGAGTTGATCTGTAATGGAGAAATGGAAAGATGCTGAGAGGCATGGTGGGGCATTGCCACACAAACTGAGCATGTAGGTTTATAGTCTGGAATGTGACAATGCCTCATCAGCCATGAGTGTGTAAAAAATCAGACGGTATTTATTCAAATGTTATTACGCGGCTGTGATAATATCCTGAGGGTTGCTTTTAAGAGTGTGGAAGAGGGAAAAAGAATTCAGTTACTTAATAATGTTGATTAGATTATAATACCAAGAGCTGCGGTGGCTCGGCTGGTTTGGCTGGTGATCCCAATGTTGTGGATTTGATCCCGGCCATGGTGGCCGTATTTCAATCAAGCTTAAATACAAAAACTCCCATGTGCTGCAATGTCAACATGCATTGGAAAACCTTAGGTGGTCTAAATTAATCTGAAGCTGTCCACCATGTCTATCATAGCCGATGTGTCGCTTTGGGACGTTACATCCCACAATTTAAAATTTTTGACAGAAAAAAATAACTAAGTAAATGGGTACATACCATAATTATTATTTTGTTCTTTCCAAAAATTCCTGTTCGAGGTCAGTAGCGGCAGTCTACAGTGGTGATATCTGACAGCAGATGCGATGTTCAGCAAATGCTATTGGTTGCTTCCACAGTGATTGGTTGAAGGGTTTCGTTCATGTGTATTTTTCTTGTACTGCAAATAACACTACAGTCATGCAGATATGCAAGGGTGTCATGTTGCTAGAGGAAAGCTTGCGCTTCATCATCTTATACTTGGCACACAGAACCAAACTGTTTCAAGTTTCAAAGCACTTTTTCATCTGGAACGCAAACTGAGGAGATACCCTCCTTCCAATAAGATTGTGCTGGCAGAAAAGATAGCAACCGGAAGCCCATCCTTTGTAGTGTCCTTCCGTCCATTAAGATTAGGTGATTCATCCTTATCTTGCTGCCAGATAAAATGAAGGGGCCATTTTGGCCTTGCGGAAAGAGAGTCAACGAAGACAGTCAGCCCAAGTATTTTGTACGCTCGCTTGCGGTTATAATCAGCCTTGGGCATAGGTCATTTTATCTTAATTACTACGACCCAGTTCTCCACTCTTTCTTGATAGCTTAATGAGGCTTTGAAAGGGCTCTAATAAAGTTGCGGTATGTATGAGACGTTAAAGGATGCTACTTCTTGAATATCCTCCAGCAAGAATTTTTGAAATGCACTTACTAGAAGCCAAATTTTGAATTTCATCGTCTTCGTGCCTTTTCCTCTCCTCTCGTCACTTTTTGCATGCTGAAAGGTCGGAGCTTCCTGGCCCTCCGAAGCTACGCGGCTTACTGGCTGTGGCCATGGTTGCTGCCTGATGTCTAAAAGATTCTAACCAATAGCCATCTCTGAACTGGTATACGCAGGAGCGTGCAACGGAGGAGGGTGCAAGCATGAAAACGTCGCCAAAAAGGGCTCGCCCGCCTTTGCACATGATTGTGGGTTCTCTGCTGCATGCAGAGGTGTATTACTTGGCTCAGGTGTTCATGACAACACAATGCAGTGATTGAGGGTTCATGTGCTGTCCTCGGACGGTGTTTCAGAGCCCCCTTAAAGGGATACTGAATTAAAAATCTGAGAGTATTGAGAAACGTGGAAGCACCATGTTTTCATTCTTAAGATATGATTACCCTAGTATAAAGTCATGGCCCCGTTTATTATGGTCGGATCGGTGTATTTTTTATGTTTTGTGAGCGGCTTCCAGGTCATACTCCGTTCACTCCTGGCTACCAGCTGGCGGGCATGATGTCATGGCTACCCTCAGTAGTGCCTTAGGCAAGCTGGTTGGCAGTGCACAGTTGCGGATTCCCTGTCTCATGCCATGCTTACAAGCGTCTATACTAAACGTTGCAAGAATGCATGGAGAGTCCAAAAGCTCGAACAGTGCTTTAGGTGCAGTATCATACGTGGAAGCCTGATATAAATGTGGTTTTACGGGTCAGTTGAAGCATTACAAAATCGCTCATGCCTTGAACGTTCTTCTAGTGGGCGTGAGATAGCTGTGCTGGTACAATCTCTGTTGCGACTTTGGCTCACCATCGCTGCAGATAGTGGGGATTTATTAATTCTGACCAAATTAGGCAAGTTGTCACCCAAAGAACACAAGCACAAGAGATAGGCAGAGGAATTTGAAGCGTGGACATGAGGAAGCCGAACGAAATGAACTGTGCATCGAAACAAAAGCATGTCAAACGCGTCTACTTTCGTGCACTTTGTGCTGGTGATAGCTTGCAATGGGTAGGGTTGATGTCTCATCTTGTATTGTGGGAGCTTTCACACGCAGCTGCTAGGTGGGGTGGTTCGAGAAATATTCGTTAAAATAATTACGTTCCATTTATTTTTCTTCCAAAAAAAGCGGTTTTGGTTACTGCCAGCGCCATTTTGGCCAGAAGTCTCGGCAGCATATTTCAGTTCACTATTCCTCTAAGCTTAGGTAGCGTTCTTACATAAAAAAAAAAGACCAATTAATTACTTAACTAAATTGATTTATTATTTGTGCACATATTTCCTTAAGCAGATTTAAAATGCATTGAAAACATGGTTGGTCAACTGAAGCTTTGAAATTTAATTTAACTGACCACAGGCATGGATTATTGAACCATTTGAGTTTGAATCGTCAGTATCCAGCTATACTGACTAGTGTATATTCGCGTGTTGGACTTGACAAAGTTGCAAGTGCCTGCCCATCTTAGCAACATTGATGGTCTAGCCTAATTTCAGGTCCGGAGAAGTATAGCGAAATCATAGGCTCTTTGAGAACTTTAGCCATGTATTGGCTATTGCTTTGCATGGTGATATGTCGTGCTGAAATCATACGATGAGAAAAACAGTAAAAGGTATACAAAGGTTCTCCTTTTTGCAATTGTTTTGGATGCAAGCCTGTTTCCCATGTTGTTTATTTATTTACAAAATACTGCAGCCCTAGGGCCAAGCAGAGTGAGCAATATTACAAGAACAGCCAAGGTGATAACAATTGCCAGTACGTCAAAATTCAACGAATAACACTCTCTACAAGAACCTGACATGCGCACAAAGAACATGTAAGCAATAAGGGTTAACAGGGATCGCTCAAAAAACAGCATCGTCCAAGAATAAAAGGTGGGAAAAAAAAAGTAAGGCGCAGACAGCCAAGTGCCAAGAAAAATAGGGACACTGCTTTTCTAGCCTGCCTTCTTTCAGGTCATTTGTTTATTTGAAACACACAACTAGCCTATGTACTGAGACCATTGCAAAGCTGCCGATAAAATCAATACATTGGGAATAGCAAGTTCAATAGTTGTATTTTACACGGACTACCAAGTGTTATGGTTAAAAGGAAAAAAAAAAAGATATGTATGAAGAGTTTTGCGGTTATACAGAAGAAGAGAGAGGGAATAAGCTCTAGCTTTGTTCACACAGGGAAGGAAAACTACTGAAGTGTGT
Source organism: Amblyomma americanum (assembly GCF_052857255.1). Taxonomy (NCBI): domain Eukaryota; kingdom Metazoa; phylum Arthropoda; class Arachnida; order Ixodida; family Ixodidae; genus Amblyomma; species Amblyomma americanum. The sequence continues at coordinate 48,785,127 of NC_135498.1, forward strand.
TCATACACTATATTCTCACCTTTTGAGAGTGCGAGTTTTTATAGCCGAGAGCACTGAGTACCTTTTACTACTAGTAGTTTGTTCAAAGCATTTAACCTTGCATGAATGATTTGAGCAAGTCTTTTGCATTCATTAATTTTTTTTTTTCTGATTTTCGCAGGTTGCACTCTACAAGCATAAGAGTCAGATGCTGTGGTTTCGCCACTTGTACAGCTTTTTCTCCCGCTATATGGTTGTAAACACGCTGTCTGAAGTCATCGCTGATGAAAGCAAGGATGACTGATTTATGGACTTCCTGTTGCCGGCTGGCTTGATCAAAAAAAATTTTTCCGTCCCTTTTACTCCTCTTCGCCGTCTTTACCTCGGTGAATTGAGACTGGAGTGCAGGTCCACTTAATTGTAGAAAAGTGGTGCTCACAGAGCAGAGTCATTAGTGTGTTTTGTTCATTGATGATGCCACTACATATTAGCATTATTTTTACACTAGGTCTCTAGGTGCTCGTCATTTGTTTGGCTGGACATTTTGAAGATTTTTTTTTTTAATAAAATGTTAGGTGTTCTTTATGTATATTGAGTGGCTTTTTTCTCATTCTGCAACTTTTGTAGAATGCGAATAAAAGGAGTGATGCTTGGTTGCAGAATGTCAGGAGCTCTAGTTGTGTGGCTATGCATATGTTCGATGACAAAAAGCTGTTGAGCAGAATTTCTAATCTGAATAGCCGGTTAAAGAATTAACAAAAATGACCCATGGATGATGGTTTTTCATTATCAAGAACCCTTTGCAGGCTACAAAAAGCATTTGATTCAGTGTAAACGTCAGTTATGCAGGCGTTCGGCCAACCAAAGCATTGAGAATCCACACACTACTTACCAGAAAATACAGTAAAAGCTCATTTCGAACTTCAAGGGACCGGAAAAAATGTTTGAATTATCTGAAAGTTCGAATTCTCAATTTACCCCCAAAGAAACTGTCAAGACGTGTTTGTATCATGGTATTTAGTTGGTAAAAGGCTGGCCGATTGTTGCCTGATCTTGAGATGAGACCAATGCGGCAATGACTATTTTTCACGTTTCTATCAATGCTTTATTGCATGCATACTGTGCATACTACATTCTTCAATTACTGAAGTCTTCAGATAACAGACTCTACACAGGATGGCAAATTATGTGGCTATCATGGCAATCTGCACGTTTAAAACCTGCTGGTCAAGATTTCTTTTTACAACAGACTGAACAAGTAGTTCTCACTTTTGAATTCCATTGAGTCATTGGATTGCATCGATTTCCTCTTGACTATGTTTCCGCTATTAAGCCCCCCTAATGGGTCCAAGCAGGCTTCGTGCCTGACACATCACAGCTAGCAGTTCCACGGCACTTTTATAGCTTAGCGTGGCTGGACATTTTTCAAGAGCTTAATTCATGAATTCTTTTGGCCAGCTGCACTGCATGTGGAACCTGAAAAGGTTTCAGGATATTAAAGCATTCATACATTTTAAAAATTGGCAGAATTGTCACAAAGTTGCAGAAAAATGTGTTTAGCTTTCATGAGCGCTTGAAAAATGCAATACATGACTTTATGGAGAGACAGAGAGGGAGACTAGACTTCACTCTGCACACATTTACATTTACTCCTTCAGCAGCTCTCTGTTGTAAGCCTCAAATTTCTCCACGAGGTGTTCGGGAATGTCGACGTCCTTGAGGTTTTCCATGCCGGGCTCTGGCTCGTCGCTAATAAGGATGTCGACCAGATTTTCGCACGCCACAACCACAGGGCGACAGCTTTCCACCTTGTGCAACTCTCGCAGCACATAATAGGCTCCAGAGTTCTTGATCTGCTCTCTGCACTTCTTAGTGGCACACAGCTGCAATACGTAAAAGAAGCATTGTCACTGGTGTTCTTTACCTTAAACATCAAAGAAAAACAGCCCCTGCAAATGTACGATTTTTTAAGTGGCTAAAAACACACGCTACAGAAAGTTTCTCCGACTTAAATTTGTTTACCATATGAAAGTCTTTACATGTGCCTTCAGACATACATTAATTCCATGACCCTCTTCTTTGCATCCGGTTCAACTTTGCCAACGGTAGCAGTATGATATGATTTCTGCTAGAGACTTGCTGCTTGAGGTCATGAAAACAAACACTGAAATGGGATAAAATTTAATTGCCGTGTTCATAATTGTTAAACGTTAGCAGGAAACAACCCTGCATGGCTTTAGAACTGAAGTTGCTGCTTGGCTCCACACTTAAAGAATGCTTTGCTTTCTGATGCTTCAACATTGTTCCCATGTGTGTTACAAGTATCCAGCACTCTACGAGTTCAGCAACTGATGAGAAATCCATGTTATTTGTGTATGAACAGTTGTCACATGGTGTTGCCGTAAGCCGGAGAGCTCTATCTGCTAACTGCATGGAGTTTTTCGCTTCTACTCAGAGCACACGTCTCGCACTACACTTAGGTGTTGGCTAACCTGAAGGATGCCTTGCAATTTGTTATCATTACAGTGAAGTGCTCACTGTACCTGAGTGATTGCCTCGATGAGCATCTGGCGAATTTCAGGGTTCTCTTCCCGCTGCTTGTCGCTGCCCAGATATTGAAGTTCCAATGGCAACTTCTCCATCTCGTCATCGTCTAGCTCCTCGGGGCCCACGAGGGGATAAAGCAGCCGAGAAAGGATGTCCACATCGGGACCCAGGAGCCACTCGTTACTCTCTGCAAGGACAGATTGCTTTGTGAGGTGCCACTGACTGAAATGACGATGCTCTGTATCACATTTCATGTACAACGTTGTAGAAGCTATGCAAGTACTAGCATGCCCGCAAGAGCATATCGCTCCCCTCTGTATCACTTGCACTTCTCAAAGCCTTGGTGAAGGTTTTGATGAAAACATGGAGCGGCATAACCCGAAGCACTGCAAATCATAGACAAGGCATTCAGTAACTGGCCTGTCTGATTATAAATTTAACCAATGGTGAACTACTTTTTGGGTGTGAATGGAGTCTTAGCAAATAGAGGTGCCAGTTGTGCATCATTCAGCCGCACATCGCTCTCACTTCTTGAGGTCTTGGTGACCTTGTATCTCCGGGTATGTTGATATTTTTCCAGCAAAAAGACGCATTTGTTGCTTGAGGAAACTGCGTTTAAAAAATTTCACACCACTCGGTTCAAATCCGTGAAATCTACACCAAAAGTGGCTCTGTGTTGACGCACTGCAGTGTACTTTCATCAGCCAATGATGAAAACACCTTTTTTTTCTTCTTTCAATTTCTGGCCTTTTCTAGCTTATAAAAGCTCAATTTTCAGTGAAAGTAGTATATTTGCTGTTTGAATGTAGTAATCTATCAATGCAGGCCAACTTCAATTTGCCTTTCTAAGGATCCCCGCAAACTAAAAATGGTTAGGCAGAGAACTCCGTGACCACATATACCCCTACGTGCTCATAAAGCTCAAAACTGTAAGTGCAGAAGTCTGCGCCCATCCATAAAAACACGTGCAAACTTCAGAGGGCAGAGTTAATGATCCATGACCTAAGTCCATTAAGTGGCTGCCATATTTGCCCAAATCACGTCAACAGTGCAAAGCCTAAATGCATACACTGTAATGTTAGGAGAAAGGGCCCTGAAAGGACTCTGAACAGATCTGCCTGCAAGCCACACATGCGCTAGTCCCCAAAGGCCGAAGTACACAGCTGTCTGGGCTGCACCCACTCCGCTCCACAACGCAGGAAAGTCAGGTCAGTCTTCTCCGTCGTTAAAGCATCCGTGAATCAACAACAACCTGTTCTGTAGCAAACACGCAACACAGTTGTTGCTGCAGCTGTCCCTTTCCGACATGTTACATACTGGCAGTATCAAGAAGGGAGGGGACGGAGGAGCTTTTTATTTTTCTTTTGTGAGTGCAGTCATCATCCACATCATTTGGCAGTGCTACGTACAGTAATGGTGCCAAGGGGAGGCAAAGGGTGCCAGTCGCCACTCTCCAAACTTGCCGAGCTACAGAAAAATCTGTCGAGCACTTCGCTCGGCACAATGCACTGGACCCCCTCTTTGTAATGTGTAACTTTCCACTTCTGCTGCATTCTGTTAATTTAATTTTCATGAAGAGCAGTGCCACAGAAGCATCATGCCTACTCAACATTTATTGCCCTTCTCCCATCTCCTTGTTCTCCATGCCACCCCACCACGAATGTCATGTCCCCATCCTTATTTGTCCACCACATAAAGCTACCAGTATTATCCATTCCATCTAGGTATTTTTTTTTTAGTATTGAAGTTATGGTGGTTATTATTTCATGTCTTCACCACTTTTGGCTTGTTAGAAATTTCAGCTTCATTAACAGCGAGGCTATGTTTTGCAAGACCAAGAACTGTCGGTCAAGCTTGTCTCCGCTATTGGTTCGCGGCGAACATTCAACGTGGCAGCTTTCATGGTGTTGACACTTCATCAGGTTCAACTTGCTGACCAGTGCATTGGTTTACAGGGCAGCAGAAGTGACATTATTGGCGAAACTAAACAGACATACATGGAAAAAAAAGATATGCAGCGTTTTAAGTACAAAAACTATCTTTCCACATGTGTGAAAGTTATGAACAGCCAGCAAGATCTGCTGAAGAATGAAAGACATGCACAAGATCAAACAGACCTGTCTCAAAGCAGCAGTTGCGCAATACTCCAGCAGCACCATGTTTTCGGACTGTAGATGTTTCCAGAGTGAGGAACGGGAAAACCATCTGGATCCTCTTGGCTGCTTGATTCAGAAACCACCTATAATAATCGGGACATTCTATATTAACCTTCAGGCAAAGTATTATTCAGAAAGCATTAGAAATCATGTAGGAGGGTTCTTCACTAGTGAGAGCAAAACTACTAGCAAAACAGGGATTCCTCTCAGACCTACAGCCTCACCTGAAAAGCAGCAAAGTTTACAAGCCAGCTCTGTTTCTAGGCGCTCTGCAGCATGAACTTAAACAAAAAGCAAAAACAACAACAATAAAAAACAAGTACACAACAATGATTCTTGGTTCATTGGAATTTCGAGTTTTCTTCCAAAGTTCGCCTATCCAAGATCACTCATAATAATAATTGGTTTTTTTGGGGGGGGGAAAGGAAATGGCGCAGTATCTGTCTCATATATGGCTGGACACCTAAACTGCGCCCCGTCAAGGAAGGGATAAAGGAGGGAGTGAAAGAAGAAAGGAAGAAGAGGTGCCGTAGTGGAGGGCTCCGGAAGAATTTCGACCACCTGGTGATCTTTAACGTGCACTGACATCGCACAGCACACGGGCGCCTTAGCGTTTTTCCTCCATAAAAAACGCAGCCGCCGCTCAAGAACTTGTTTTCAGCACAAGAACAGAGCACAGAAAGACAAGTGCTGTGCTCCGTCCCCATGCTGCTACATGCTGTCGAAAACGATGCAACGCCAACTAGCCCCATAGCATGTCATGGTCAGGAACTGTACTGTGACTACCTGACTGCTGTTCCACTCTTAGTTTACAGAACAGTGTGAATTGAGAGCACATACTGCCACAGTATCAGGCATGTTCTCATTAAACTTTCTGCTGTGTGAACACAGGTCTATTTACCTGGTCTGTTTTGAAAAGGTCTAATTTATGCAGTTAATCTACTGAAAATGACAGTTTTCAGTAGTTGAGTAACAGCAATAAAGGAAAATTAAAGCATCTTCTAAAAAGATGCATTCATTTCTTGCATGAAAAGAGCAAGAAAATAAAGAAGACTCATTAATTTGAACCTCTGGCTTCTTTGAGCTTATGCTTTGGCCTCAAACACGAACTGCATTAAAATGAAAAGGCTCAATTAATTCAAACTCCAAATAATTTGGACAAACTTTCGGTCTACGAATTATCAATGTTCACTGTACAATGTTTTATGCGCCCACCATATTGATATTTTCCTGACCAGACAATCACCCAACCTGGGTCAGGTTCACTGCTGATTCACTCACTTTCTGACATTATCCAGCTGTGACAGGTTTGAAAACGCAAAGCTGATATGGTCGTATTTCTGGTCAGATCTTGAGGCAAGCACCTCCAGGAGGTCATCACACTTGTTCATCCTGTCCACCACAGCCCAAACCTTTTCTGCACCATGCCTGCTTCGGGTGAGGTTCGAAAGAATGGCGCAGCAGTGAAGTGTCGCTGGACTGTCAGTATTTGACAGCACAATCTTGAGCAAGTGTTCCAGCAGGCCCCCATAGTCATGTTCAAGTAGGTGCTCGGAAATGGAAGAATCTGATGTAAAGTTGGTCAAACACTTGCACGCTTTCAAAGCTGTCTCTGCATCTTCATCATGTATTAGCAGAGCTACAGCTTTGGCCAAGTCATCCAAGTTTCTGTGGAGAATTGAAAGTCCATCTTCTGTGTCTGTGAGTCCTGTAAACAAAAATGCACAGTTCTTAATTGAGGGCTCTATAGTTGCAGAGGCAGAACAAGGAGAGGTTTTCAGTCATCTCCTCCTCCGTAAAACTTCAATTTTCGTTTCCCTCCTACATATTAGCTGGCGAGGTGTATTGAGCCAGTTCCTTTACATACATGTATGTACGTACTTATCCTGCCTCGTTTGAAAACAAAAAAACCTGGACTGCGCCTGTGCTTCAGTATGCATCGTGAATTTTTTTTTTTTAGGGCTGCACAAACCATACAGTTGATATGTACGCAGCCTCCGCACAGAAAACATCTTTGACATGAAAAACACCGACCTCAACAAGTCACAAGCTGCACTACCGAAGTGAGCGCAGCTGGTTAACTTGAATAGACCTTTTCGTGGTGTAAAGAATGTGACGTCAAAGGGTCGTGGCCCGATGGGCAAAATCGTCCAGTTTCGCTTCTGAACCGGTTTTGTTTGTGACAAGCGCTCTCCCGCTGCCTTTCTTCTACGCCGCATGTTTTGTCCACGCGGCCACGAACACGTGCGCTGATGACGCCGGACGAGTGAGGTCTATTTAAGGATCTCTATTTTGCATTTCCACAAACTGCGTTCTCTTGCCATTAGTGGGTGCACAAGCTTCATTTACACATGGAACTTCTCACAGTGTATCCCGTTATTTCGAGATTAATAAACTAAACTAGTTCGCCAAGCCATCGGTGGGCTTGGAAAACAGGCTGGATATGAATGGGGTTGCAGTAAAGTCGGGTTACTGCCAACCACACTCAAAAGCTGCTCCAATACTACGCAGTGCACCCTACCAATACGGCACTCACGTTGTTGAACCCATTGCAAGCATTACACTCGCCATTGACGACTCTCAACACACCCTTCCGATGCGCACATGCGGACAGCATCGTTGCTCGGCGTACTCATAACACTTCGGAAATGGGTACAGAAAAAAATCGTTTACATCAACCAACTTCCCCCCCGCTGGCACACGCACACCAACCTGCAACGTAAGATAGCGCCCGCTGTTTCACGATCGGTGCGCTCTTCACTAGTAACTGCACGAGTTCGCTCTCAGGTGTCATCCTGGCACGGCAGTCCGCTGATGTGCAAATTGTCGAAAACTACACGACAAAAATCACAAAGTTCGCAGCACGAACCGCTGAGTTTGATGAAACTAACGAAACACACGAAACAGACAAGGTTTCTGAAAGTTGAAACACATGCGAACACGTGCGGAGCGCAAGGGACACGAGACGAATGCTGCGTTTCCGTTTCGTCACTTCCGCTAGAAAAACCTAAAAGACAAATAAACAAAAATAAAAGAATATTGTTTTAGTAGAGTAAACTGTTTTACACTTCCGTTTTGTACATACGCGCATTAATGCTCTCTAGTGAACGCTATTTCCTTTTCATTTCGCTCACGCCACTCACGCGCTCAGCTGTTCTAGCTCTTCTAAAAGCTTGCCATCGCCCCATCGCAGCACGCAGGAGCGGCCGTGTGCTCGTAGTACGATAAGAGTACTGTGGCGCGACCTTTGTCGCACAAAACGGTAGTTGTCTGCTGTATCGCCGATCGAACTGCCAGATAAATGCAGAAGTTGCGCTTGCCTTCACGGCTTCTGCTTTTTTCCTTGTTGCAGTCCTCTGTCGTCGATCACGTAAGCACATGACAATGCTTGTCGCAATGACAACAAAACCCTGTACGCATGCATGTGATCGCGTGCGTTGTATGACCATGGTTTGTCATGCGGCGTTGAAAAAGCAGATGTTTTGCGCTCGCGGACCGATATCCGAGAAGGTGCTTGCAGTACCAGTGGTCGCGACGCTGTGTGGCCGGTTACATCTCTCGTGGTCTGCAGACAAATCTCTCTAACGGCTTTCAGGATGTGTCTTCTGTTCGTCTACATTAATCCTGATCCTGAAGATGACGGATTCAGCTTGGTGCTTGTCAACGTCAGGGATGAGTTCTTCCATCGCCCGACGAAGCCGGCATCTTTCTGGGAAGATGATCCCAACATTATCGGAGGTATTTGCGAAAAAATAACATCTGCTTGCCTCGTATATGGCTGTTAGCTAGTGCCCAAATAAACTTCCTGTTGCCACAAAAGTAAGAGGGTGCTGCATCTTATTTTGTCTAAATTGCGTTGCACAAATGCCTGTTGACAGAAACGCTGATGCAAAGGAAAATTTTTGCCGTACATTATTTTGATGCAGGACGTTCCCCACGTTGAATTAAAGCTGCCCCTGGTACTTAATAAAGTACTATGGATCTTGATATTCCCTTGTTTCGCGGATTTTAATAAACGCTTAATTGTCAGCTACGCGCTGACCAGAACCCGGATACTTTCAAGAAAAAGCATTGTTAAGTTCAGCTGATGCTCATTTGCCTGCAACTTATTTTGAAACAAGGTGGGAAGCACGGGACTGAGCTGCTTGGCTGCACTCCATGAATTTATGTGTTCGTGCACTCCATATTCCAGGCCGGGATCAGGAGAAAGGCCGCGAAGGAGGCACGTGGATGGCTGCGTCGAAGAATGGCCGGATCGCCGCCCTACTCAACATCCTCCAGCCTGCCAATCTCATGGATCCAACGAAGCGTGGCCGAGGTGAGACCATTTCCTCCGGACGTGTAATTAATGGTAGGTACATATAGCTGAAAAAGTCCATTATGTCCACATTAAAATTTTTACATTTGGAATCAAACGGAACAAACTGCAACCAGTTAGGTTTCTGGACTCCAATTGGTTTCACTTAATACCATATGGTATTCCAGTTGGATTTAATGGGAGTTTTCAGCTGAACCAGTTTGGTTTTCAGACTGTTCAAACAGGTTCCAATTGGTTCCTGTAAATACCATTTGGTATTCCATCCGGATTTAGTGAGAATTTTCAGCTAATTACCACATTATGATGCTTGCATTATTATTATAAGGACTGTTCCGTATTATGAAAGACCATGTTGTAAGAATTGTGTTAATCAATATATATGTTTAATATTACACCAAATCACATGCTACACATGCACGTGGTAGTTTGCTTTGAGTTGAGTGGGGTGTTGTTTGTCCCTGTGCGTGGTCATTGGAACGGAGGTAACGTGGCTGGGATGCTTGTCTAATGATGATTGGCAGTGGCGGCACATTAACAATTTCTTATACATGCTCTTTAATGGCCTAACAACTGAATAAAAAAAGACCTTGCTAGGCATAGCATTATGAGACCTGTGTAGTGTTGCAGAAAGCTCCGAAGCTCCAAACTACTTTCTTTGCATTGCTCAGTCAGGCAGTTTTGGAACTAAGGTGCCTGGCTCAAAGTAGACCAGAACATGGCCACGTATCATGTGACCAGGGGGATGGATGCACCATACAAATTTAATGTTGCAGACAAAACTTGGACAGTCAGTATGCATAAAACAAATTTTGAAAGACATTTCAGATTTCTGGTAACAACCCTGTATGGGGATCAAGGCCAATTTCATAATTCAGTTTTAGTTAGTGAGCTAGGTGCTGGTCTGTACTAAGGTGATATGCGGACAAGTTTTTACTTCGAGCCAGTTGGTACATGATTTAGAAATGGATTCTTGTATAAAGGAACCGAGATGCAGGAGGAATACAGGTACAGCATCCACAGTGTAGCCTTCCAGACTTCATATCTAAAATCCATTCCAGGCTTTTCCTGATGCTAACGACAGCAGTGGCCTAGTAGTTAGAGCATCTGCCTTATAAGCAGGGGGTATTCTATCCCCACTGCTGCCTGGTACCCACCAGTTTGCCATTGGGTACAAGCAAATCCCTGGCCTCGTGCTGAACTTCTCTGGGGTGAAATACTTGAGAGAATGAGTCTTTAGCCTCCTTCTCCTCCTCATGGCACTCTTTGGCCAAGATGCCTTTGCGCCATTAAAATCGAATCAAATTGACATCATCTTTTTCTGAAGCTCAATAGATTTTTAGCGAGTTTTAGTCGGTAGGAAGGTATAGTGATCAAGAAGCACTAAAATGGCACTCTACAAACATTTCGTTTATCCAGGGCATTGCTGTTGTAAGCATTGACTAGTGCTAGTGTGACTGTGCTTCCATGTTAATGATGACTTGATTCCTGGTACTTGGAAAGTTATGCTTTAGGGTTTGTTTGTTGTTGTTCTCGGAGGCTTATTTGTTATTCAAGATATCCTTCTTTGTTGAGCTTAAACGGCTAGTTTAACTTATAAAAACATAGGAAGCAAGAATACCGGGTTGAGTCATTGGGTTTCGTTGGTGTTCTAGTGACCTTAGGCGTTTTCTTTGTTATTGCGAGAAGGCATAAAGAGTAGGCACCTCCAGTGGTCTACCAGGGAGAGCCGCAAAGCTGAATTGTGCTCTTTTGGTTATATCTTCCATTAATTTTGGCTTAAAATTCAGTTCAAAGCTTGTCGTAGTGTGCACCATTGGGGAGGACCTCACAAGCACATCTGAATGTGTGGCCATCACACTGGAGAGTACACTGCTTTTGTTACAGGTATGCTAAAGATATTGCGGGCATTTATAATTTCACGATACCTTGTATGAAAAGCCTGACTTGTTTTGTTGGAAAATTTTGTGCTTTGGCATGTGTTCTCAGATCGAAGTACAAGACTAACAAAGTGATGAAACTAACACAAGAAGAAAGGAAATAAACACAGTGATGTTGCGGAGTCCATTAATGTTTCTGCTTTTCACAATTCGATGAAAAGAGCCAATACAGCTACTGAAATGGACCATTAAAGGTATGCTGAAGGCAGTTTTACATATTCTGTATTTATGTCTGCAAAGATCATGTTCACTGCATTTCATGCATTTTTAGACTTATTTTTCATCATGAGAATTCCACCGACAGTGTGGCAGCTCATATCTTATGTGCTTTCCACAAAACTGGCGACATTATCTATGGTGTCATAGTAAAATTTTTTGTAAACAAGGTTTAGGTATTAATTGTGATAGGAGCCATTTGCCCGGCTTAGTTAAGTCTTGTTGGTCTAGCTAATGATATGTACCACCGGTTAAGTGAACATGCTCAAGAATGTCTTAAAACTCAACATCTCATCTGTAGTTTGCGGTAAAACCTGATTAAACTGGCTAGGACTTTTTTTTTATATATATCCACGTGTTATGCACGATTGACAGCTGGAGAACACAGTAAGACGGCAGTACTGTGTCTTAAGTTCTGCAGTCTACTTTCGTAATTAAAGGTTTCGTATTAGTATCCTTTTAAACTACAGCGCTATATTGCGTCTTCATTTCTACCACTGTGAATTCAGTCTTCCTTTTTCACATTTGATTCACTTTTCACTTTCTTTTCCCACTTCCCACAAACTTTTCTTTTCGAATTCCTTACTCTGTAATGAGACTCGGGACATCATTACTAATGTTGGTGCAGTAACCTTGATGGGCGAGCTCTTGGTGGTATCCATTGTGTTAGAAACAGAAGCCATTTTCTTAGCCTGGCTCGGTCAATCAACTTAGCTGATAGGATTGGTCCACTGATTAAACCAGTGCGACCAGACTGATGTTCAAGATGAATCACGAGAGCTACACAACATGTTCGTGTGGCCACTGTCAGAGTGGCCAGAAGTTATATTTCTGGATTTTTTAGACAGCTAATGGCTCAAGGGGTTGTGTGAAAGGTATCATGATAGCTTTAACAGCTTATTTTACGCTATATAAGGAAAATTGGCATCCGTTGCACTACCTGCCACTTTATTATATCCTGTAGCCACGAGGCAGGTTCAGGCCGTAATTGTTGTAGCTGTACTGCTTATTTAATGCTGTTTAAGAGGCACTCACCTTCATTGCCGCACGTGCCATTTAATTGTCCTGTAGCCATCAGGCGGGTGCAAGCCATGGTTCTAGCAGCTGCAGTGCCGGACTTCGTGAGCACAAAGTTGTAGTTTCTGTAATCTTTGTGCATTATGCTTTCATTTTATAACACCTTCTATTGTAATACAAAGAAGAAAGAGATCGAAATTGGCAAAGTTTTTGAAAATCTGCTAAAATGCACTCGGAATGAGTGCTAGAAAGTGCTTTCTGAAATGCATTAAGGTTTTTAAGAAGGGAAATGCACGTTTGTAGCCAAATAAATTCTCATAGGGTGCTGCCCTTAAAACAAAACAATTGCGCTTGGGTAAGGCCGGCAATGCCACGTGGATACAGTGAAAATTCAGCACTGTGTCCCTAATGTTGCTTACATGAGCCCTTGTATAAAGGTGCCAGTATTACACCAAAAATTTTCATTTACCATATAGACTGCTGAAGGATAGAGAAAAATGCCATTGAAATTTCATTCTGCTGTTGTCTCTGATATTTAGCTAAATAAGGACCTTGGCAGGAGCTCTACACAGTGTGCAGCGCTATGAATGTGCTGTTACTGGGGCATGTATGGTCACCTCAGTTTCCTGTGTACCTATTTCATTCAATGCCAAGCACTTTGACGTGTACTCAAGTGTGAACAAACATTGGTCGTGGCCTGGAGGAGAACACTCCTGGGGGATTGATAGCCTGTAGATAAGGACCTCTCTTGAACAATGTGCCTCATCAAGTGGGGCTGTTATCTGCGATATACTTGGAAAGCGTGCGGGGACAAGCAGGAAATGTAAAACTGGCAGGCATGTCTGTGCGCTGTTGGGGAAACTAAGAGTTAGAGAGCTGCTTTACATGCTGCTTTTCTCAACGTCGGCATTTAAAATGATTGATCTTGTGTGCAAGCACAACAGTGTCAATTTTCTCTTGGAGCAGCCTTTATGAACGTGAAAGTTAAGCTTTGTCAAGCATTACTTATTTCTATACAGAGTCTTGTCACTAGATCAGGTTTAGTACTAGCTACTTTTGAGAATCACTTTCTGCTGTCAGGTGCTGCATGCAAAAAAAAAATTTGGTTATTGCTCAAAACACCTAGAAAGTTTTCTAATTTCATCTCCCACCTGACTGTCAGTTGCCCTCTGCTGCATTTTTCTTCCTTGGAATCCACTGTTATCAGACCACCAGTTATCTGCTCTTCATATTCCGTGTTATGCCAAAGTCCCCTTTTTGTTCCTAATTCGTGCTAAGATATCACTACTTATCTCAAACTTATTTCCTGATGCACAGTGCTGTCCTTTTATCTCACATAATTACCTCCTACCACCTTGAGCAAGCAAAGAGGAAAAAGTTTTTCTGAGAGTTGGTCTAGTGTGGTAAGGTGAGGCCTCATTGACGCACATGAGTGTATGAATGAAGCAGTGCAGGTGTTTGTCTCTATTCTTTTGTACTGGATGCTTGCACAGCTGTTAAGGCTTGGGCAACTTATTGTTGGGGATGAAAGTCTCTAGGATGACCAAAAACTGATCTCAGCGTATAGATGCATTGTTAACGAATGATAATCCCATTTCACTACCATACACTGCAGTGCATGAGTTTGACTTTCGTCTTGACAAGTGTGGTGACAAGATGCCGGCTAATAGCAAAGCTTATTTCCTTCGGTTGTTGCTCGAGCATCCTGGAGCCTTTTCTCGCTTGTAGTGCAAGCACTTATTCTAACACTGTGCAGCTTTGAAACGCTGGGACTTGTGTCACCTTGGGTCTCATTGTGCAGCCCATGACAGAGCTCCCAGAACTTTTGAATTAGCACGAAATGTATGTCTTTGACTAGTAGCCTATGCACCTGGAATGGTGTCACATGTGATGGATACACTTTCTAGGGACCCTGCAGTCTTACAGTCAAGCATTTGTCTCATTGGTATTGTGCAGGCTTCCTGGTGGTGGATTTCATAAAGTCGGCAGCTGACAGGAACACGTACCTGACCAAACTCATGAAGGAAAAAGACGAGTTCAACGGATTTCTTTTCATTGCCATTGAGGCAAAGTAAGTTGCAAATTTTAAATCTTATGCCTATGCATGGAGCATACTTCATCTTGGTGGTTGCAGGCCTTGTCAAAAGGAAATCTCCATGAGCTACTACAGCAACCTCCAAGAGGGCGGCCCAGTGAAAACAGAGCCAGGTGAGAGAGCATTACATTTCGAGACTCCCCTGCCCCTGTTCTAGCTTGTTACAGCCTAAGCAATTTATCAGATTTCTCCTCATTTATCACTTTGATACTGGAGGACTGGCAACCCGAATTCCATACCTTATTTTTGGTGGAAATATCGCAGCATCTCTCGAACTAAATTTTAAGCCTGTGAAGTTTAGTCCTCAGCATTTGACCAAAACCAGTCATTGTAAATAACTGCCTCTGGTTTGGCACTTTAAGACTCGAGTTGCTGCTGTGCCATTGATGTCAAATACTGTGGCTATTGCAACTTGTTTTTCAGCAATGGTGGGATTGTCTATCCAGTGATAGGAGGTGAAGAAAGAACCACTTTGTGTGTATTGTGCATTTGTTGGGTTCTTTGCTTCAATGAGCTTCGATTTTTGCTGTGCACTTCACTTCAAACATTGCAGTAGCTGTGCTGGTGACAGCCGTTGCACTTTTGTGGGAAGAGCAGTGGCTGATCAAGTGCAAGTTGTGTTTTGTATAAATCGGAAAATAATTAATATTTCAAGTGGGCGCTTTCAAGACAGTGCTGCTAATAAAATGCCTTACAGTTGTTTACGTATGGGAAAATTCACGACTTATTGGTGGCTTATGCTCACCCCTAGCATCACGTATGAGCTCTGCCACTGTTGCGTGGGTAGGCATTATGCACTTTTCATTCTGCTGGCACTGCTTGAGAGCTTGTACGAAATTGAGGTTTGGGAACTGAAGTGGCCGACTGCAGTTCTTTCTTTCAACTGGACACAGGCCCTGCTTGAGGAGAATTGGTGAACTACATTTGGATTTCATTGAATATTTTGCAGCGTAGATAACTCTTAGTAGACTTCGGGGCCAGATGTATGGGTGTGCTTATGTATAGTACTGGAGTGAATTTAACGCAGGCAAGATATCACTGGCTTGCATTTGGTACTGCGATTGATCAAAGCATAGTAGCATTGCACTGAATCATCTGTCATAGCATGCCAAGACAGCTCTGTCAAGCATGTAAGCGGTGACCAACGAAAGGGTCTATCTTCAGATATCTACTCATCTTGTACGATCTCGTAATACCTGCCATGGTGGCTCAGTGATTGAGCGTCTTGGCTATTGAGCCAGAGAACCCGTGTTCAGTACCGGCTGCTGCGACCACGTTTTGATAGAGGTGAAACGCAAAAGGCACCTGTGTGCTGTTCGATGTCAGTGCACGTCAGGGAACCCCAGGCGGTCTAAATTAATCTTGAGCTCTCCACTACAGCATCCGTCTTAGCCCATGTGTCTCTTTGAGATGTTAAATCCTACCATTTACGATCTTGTACTGCCTGACACCAGTGTATATTAAGATAGTTCCCAGTAAGCAAAGAGGTGCACTTGCAGTACAGTGCTGGAGAACTCGGAAGCCTTAAGTAGTTTACTTAGCCCTAGGCCGCACATTTTTTTATTTTACTTTACTACTAATACCGTTCTGTATATATTTTTCCCCTTTTTTCAGGTTTTTATGCATTTGGCAACAGTGTTCCTCCAAAGTTCTGGGCCAAAGTCAAATATGGCAAGCAGAAGTTTGAGGAGCTTGTCAGGCAGAATGACCGGTTCTCCCAACGGGATCAACTTCTTAAGAAGATATTTGACTTCCTGGATGATTCTACTTCGTAAGGCTTCTAGTGCATCCTACTGTAGCATAAGCAGCTACTACCTGCATACACACATGTATGCATGCCTGCCTATGCCCTAGGATATGCACACTATGCATGTGCAATGTGTAGAAACTTGCATGCACAGTTGATGCTTCGGTATCTGTTTGCCATGGTTCTGCATGCAGACCTGCGGGTTTGCAGGAAAATATTTTTGCTTTGTTGCTGCGGAAAACAGTCACTTGGTGCTTCTACCAAACAGAGCATGCATGTCCCATCACGATTTCACACGTTTCAATGAACTTCTTTGCCTAACCATGTAGGAATAAATTTTTTTTTCTACAGGTTCGCATCCCTTAAAGTTTTATCCATGACTGTACATGCAAAGATCACTGTGTAAAAACATGTTAATTGCATATGTCAGTATGGTTTAATGAAGAGTTATCATGGCTTGAAGTGTTATGGTTTTTGTTAAAACTGTCTTGTTATTTGAAAATTCAAGTGCTCTCTAGTGTGTGTGCTACTATTTAAACTGGCAGTGATGGAGTGGAGGATGGCATAACATGTGCTTATTGTGCTTTTGAAGCAGTGGGCTGTACTGAGGACACTTTCATGAATTCATCCACTTGAAGAAAAGGGCTGTTGCTAACCATTTTCGTTGCTCTTATCACCAGCAAGGCGACTGTTTACTTCGAAAAATACTGACTCCACAATGGTAGAACGCCTTCAGTAACCCGAAGACCTGAGAGGCGGACCTTGGTGGGGCTATACATGCAACTAAATAAATTCGCTGGAGGCACTTAGATATCTCTTAACTGCGAGAAGCCAAAAGCCGTTTGCGACTCATTGCACTGATTTGAATTTGCTGTGCTTGAATTCATTTCATGACAGAGGAGAAGAACAGCTGGCGCGAGCGTGGCAGAGGAAGCGGTGACGTCACGCTGCGCATGCACAGCGCGTCGGCAGTTGTTGCTTGGCAGCGGACCACACTGCTTCGACGTCCTTTTATCTGATGTGACGTCATCATCCACGCTTCCTTGTTTTTGAGCAATTTTTACCCAAATTATAGATCTTTCAGTGATCTTGAGTATTCATTACGCCACCCGCCACAGTGGGCAGTTTGCTCACAGTCCAGTCGGCAGGTTGTGATGACATCACAAGGTCACGTGACCTAGGTGGCCTAGGCCACGGGCCCTAGTTCATGTGACGTAGGATATAACGGATGGACGGTCACAAGGTCACGTGACGTAGGATTTAACGGATGGACAGTCACTGCGAGTATGAGCCATTAAAGGCTATCACTTTAATATGATAGTTGTGACCCTACCTTAAGGAAAGATAATGGGAGCCTTTCTCTCTGATGTTTGTGCACTTTGTAGTAGCGTTAATGGGACCTTGAGTCATTGCTAGAGTTTGGCGTGATAGCATTATCAGCAGCTGCACTATTAATAGCTGCAAAAATCTTGGCTTAGAGTTGTGGTTCCAAATGGCACATAATGTTCACAATGAAATGCAAAGCCAGCTGTGCATTATTTCTAAAAGCGGCTTTTTCATGTGTATTATGTGGTCGTAGAGCAGCCACCCATGTAGCATCACTACCCATAGTCGTCTCCTTCGCTGCTGGCACTGTCCTTGGTGCAGTGACAAAAGCATGGTTGCCATGGGCAACAACAGTGACTGTGACAGGGAGTACGACGCTCCCGCAGACGCTAGTCAAAGGAAAAAGAGGAGAGAGTCCAAGTTTAATGAACAACAAAAGCCATAAAAACACTGTACAGTTAATTTCTCCTCTATTTTAGCTTGGTAGCGGACAATCTTGTCATTATGATGTCGTCATGAGTCCTGCCGGTTGGTTCCATGGTGTTTCTTATAATCAACAGAGAGGTGCTTTAAGGCTCCTTTATGAGTTACCAATGCACTTGTAACATTATGGGTGCAGAGGAACACGTGTTATAATGGAGGAGATAATGAGGGAGTGAATACACAGCTCTTGAATACGTTGCAAAAGCTCTGAGAGATGTTCGCATTGAATCAATCCACTTTTCATGCATGAAAATACACTGTACAGATAACAGTTGAGTTTTTTTATTCATTATCCATTCAAGTAATCTTTATTCTGAAGGGCTGGATTATGCATTGATTCCTGCATTATTTTCACTCGTGTGTTGTAAAAGTTGGCCTACAGAGTTGCTGTTTACTTATTCCCGTATTTTAAATAGTGACTCGTGATCCAGGGCACTGTCAAGCAGATTTGTTTGCCTTTAGACTTAGGCTTCAGGATTCTTGCACATCTGAAAAATAATCTAAATGGTACAGTGTTCAGCAATGCTGAGTGCTAAGATTGCAGAAAAATTACTGTCGTTTTGGTTTGTTTAACATCGTGCAATTCCCATCACTGAGCTGGATTGTAGCCGGATGTGTACCGTCCTCCTTAATTGTGCATTTTGTCTCCTTGCGTCAGTTTAATTTTTCAGTTTAACTTGTTCCTATGGTCCTGCCAGGGGTGGTTTAGTTAGCATGCGTGTGCTAGGCACAATTATGCAGACAGTTTCAAGTTTCTCTTTGCATACTGTAAGATGAGATTAGGCTCAACATTACATTGTTCCATTTCCATACTTTATTTTTTTGTAACTTGTGGAGCCTATACTTGTAGCCTGTGTATACCACAATTTGATGCTTGTACCCACTCCTATCTTGGTCCAGGTTGGAATGGTAGTATGCGTAAATAAACAAATAAATAAATAACTTTCATGTTGTAAGCATGTAGTAACTACAGCTTGACATACTTGCCATTCTCTGTGACGCATATGATGCATTTTGAGCTATTATGGACAGTTAGTGACACAAGAGAGGAGGCCAACAGCTGCTAGAGTTTGGCTAAATGCGTTACGCAAAAAATGGAGACAAGCAGGTCAGGATAAGCATGACCAAGGAAAGAACCTGATTTTGTTGACTTTTGAGGGGTCGGCCTGAACACTGCTGATCCCCACATTGAGTTGGCAACAAAAGTGTTATTTCTGTATAAATATGCAAATAACTACTTCTAAATTCTGTTTATCTTCGCCCTTTTCCGAAACCTCGCAAACTTACGAAATTGCCCCTTGCACAACACGCTGCTTCAGTACACATGTTTACTGCCTGTCGTGCAGTCATTCTTCCTACAAGGGCTAGTTTTGCGTGTCAGCCACTACAGCTTCCCTTTCCTTGAGGGGTGTGTCCGCACAGGGACTACTACTTTGCATGAGACATTGCTGTAATCTTCAAATAAGGGAATAATTGCTCATTAGAGTACAGCGAAGTGTAGCCATGTGGCTGCAAGGGAAGCTATACAACTTTCACAGAAACTTCTCAGTTGAAGGAAAATTTGTCCTGTCCAGGGAATTCCTTATGAAATTCTTTTAAATTTATTCGATTGGCGCTGTAATTTTATTTTAAGTGTCCTCTTATTTTAGGTTTATGCACTGAGATATCATCACTTCTTTGACATTTTCTGCCTTTTCTTTTTAAAGATACCCTGTGGATGATGACATGAGAAAGCAGTCTTTAGAACCAGAGAGCAACTTGAAGCTGATGAACCAGATGAAGTATGTCTTGCCCAACTGGAACTACGGCACAAGGTACCATGCCTTGTTATGACTGAGTACCGTTCAACAGTGTTCATTTCATGTTGAAGGGACAGTTTACTGTTAGAGACAACTAAAAAAATATTACCATATTGCGGTAGGTCTTGCACTACAGTGGTAAGAACCAGCACAGTACTGGTGGTTTTGTCATTAATTAGCATATCAGATCAATGTGGAAAGGCAGGCTTGATCAAATGGCGGTAATGTGATGTGTTCAAACTTTGTTGCTTTGCTGTCAGACAGGCTACATCACTAGGAGCGAATATGTGACATTTTATAAATAGCACTGAGCCCAATTGAAAGGAACATTCCGATCTAGAAAAATGTTGCTTTAAAATGTTTTGCTGTGTTTCTCAGCACCACACCAGGCATACCTTTATTTGGGCGAAGAGCTTTCAGTTGCTTCCAAAAAAGTATGAGGCACTGCACACTGATATTTAGATGCATCGGCATGCTAAAGTAATTAGGTTTGGAAAGCTTGTTTAATGCATGTAGGGGGCGCAGTCTTCAGTATCTGTGCTGTCTACCAGTACTGGCAATAACTATAGAAACAAAGGCAAAATCACTAAAATATTACTTTTAGATGATGAACTAACTATTCATGCAATATGCAAAAGAGTCTGCGCACATGAAGAAGAACTGAGACTAGGGAGATTACCTGAGACAGGAATTAAGTCGGCAGGTGTTGTCTTTTCAAAAGGCGCCACCAACTTGAAAAAGAGTGATATGTTGTACAGTGGAACCTCGTTAATTCGAAGTCCGTCGGACCGCGAAAAATCAACGAATTAACCGGGTTTTTGAATTATCAAAAATGGACAAAAAACGAGAAATAAACGTACAAAACGTGGCTGTATCAACACTGCACCTTTACTTCGCCTGAAAAACGGTCACTTGAAGTAGTCATCGATGCGCGACTGCTTGGCGCGGTAGTTAGCCCACACCTTCGCCTGCCACTTAATTAGCCTCTGACCGTCACGTTGCCGTCACCGTCCGCCGAAAGTGAACGCGATTGAGTTCAAATATAGATCAGGCAACTCTTGGCGGACAACCGTGGTCACTTTTCGATAGGACGGAAGCAGCCTGAATCACGCGTATGGACTGTAAAAGATCGTCTCGAGCGGTAGTCTGAATAACCTGTCTAATTGTTGCTTCTTCGAAGTACCCGTTGAATCAGTGACGGTCGACCGGCCTGCGCCCCTTTAAACAACGCAACGGAAAGAACGGTGTCAAATTCTGCACCACTTTTGGAATTAACAACGTTCATAGCCGCTCCACGAGATGTGCCACTTGGAGCAAATACACAGCGTTCAGTGCAGCTAGCACAATCTCGCGCATATGTGAAAACACGCGACAAACACCAACACGTACATGGCCGCAGCAGACGAAAGTTTCTGCACTTTTGCACTCGATTTGGCCGCTGCACCGACAGCACTAGTGTCGGGCTACACTCCCGCCGCAAGAACTGGCGCTGCACTGGCACGGCACTTTTGTGAACTAGTGCAGAAAGTGCAGCCAAATGGAGACCTAAAGCTAGCCTCCAAAACCGGTGCAGATCACTGAGGCATAGCAAAGCACCGGAAACAGGAAGTTGATTTAAAGTGCCGCCTGGCTTCCACTCAGGCAACTATACTGGCCTCAGAGACTGGCACTATGTAAAAGTCACGGAGGCCATGGCTTAAATTGACGTATTATCCGGATGAGGGCGCGCTGGCTGTTCAAATTATCCGGCAAAATTTGCATGCAAACTGTTGGGACCGCCGAAAACCTTCGAATTACGCGGGATTTCGAATAAACAGAGTTCGAATTAACGAGGTTTTACTATTTGCAGAAAACCTTGTGTGACTATGCAGGTGAAGTTATAAGTATAGCTATGCTTACAGACCTTTTCAAAAAGAGGTCCATGGGCGCCACCATATTGGGCGCTGGGCTGTGCGCGTAGTTCAGGGAAGAGTTGGGGATGAAGCTCCCCCATGTTCTCGACACAGCCCAGAAAAGCCGGTTTTCCCGAGGGTCGTGAAAAGATATATAGATCTTTTCAATAGATAAATGCTGTAAGCATAAGCTGTAGTTATAAGCATAGCCCTCAACTTCTAAGCCTGTGTGGTTCACTCATTAGCATGAAGAACAGCAAGCTCACTTGTGAAAGCTGCTGCCTCACAGCCATGGAAGGTTGTCCCAAGTGCAATTCATCACTCACTACATTTCAGTGTCATTTCAATTTGCTTTTCTTTTAATGGCAGATCACACTGAATATTTTTTTAGATCTGGAGCAGGACTATTTGGTACGTGCTCAAAGTCAAAAATAGCAGTGAAATCGATCTACCATATAAAAAAACTTGATTTGCACAGAGATGTATACTACTTGATTAGACAGCATAACAGTATCTAGACTATAATGAGGTCATGCAAAATAAAATCTATAAAATGACAAGACTGGCAACAAAAATAACATGATGACTAGTAAAACCTCATTCAGAGTTCAAGGGACCAGAAGAAATGCCCGGTTCATCCGAAGGCCTCGGTTTATAAAATTACCCGCACCCCCCCCCCCCCCCCCCCCCCGAAAAAAAGAAATCGTGCCGAAAATGCGAAGATGCAGTAAGTCCTTATGAGGCGGCTCCATCGCGCTAACACCTGTAAGCCCGTGACGAGTCGCCCGTTTTGGAGTGCTGGAAGAACAACACAAATGCAAGCAAGGGGCCGGGGAACACACACTGGCGTCGGAACGGCGGGACGGTTTCTAAAAAGGAAAAATAAATAACGCGATGCGCCAGTCGGCGTCCGAAAGCCGCGCTGAGCTGGGATTATAAAATACCGGCGAATGCGCGGGCCGATAGTTGCAGTTGCCGCGGGGCAGCGGCGAAGCTCAGAAACCTAAACTACGCGGCAAGGCTATTTTTTTGACCTAGCGACAGGGGCCTTCCGACCGTTGTCACGCCTGCCGTTACGCCCACAAAAGAGGTGCGCAGGTTACAATGCACCATGCAATAGGCGAGATTTTTGCAGGATCGCCTGCCCTATTGTGACAACTCGACGCGTCCCTTCAGGAGGCTCCCGCGACATTCCGCAAGTAGGCTTCCCCGCATAGCGTAGTTTACAAAACGGGATGGCGGAAGTCACGCTCGGAGAGTTATGAAGGCGACAGGACGCATTCTTCGGATATGGGCATTAAATATGTAACATATTACGGAAGTATTAAAAAAAAGCGCGATTTCGCGATGCGATTGTTTGAAGCGGGCCGTCGGCCATCTTGTTCGCAGCACGTGTGATACGTGGGAAAGCCCGCTTGCGGAATTTCTCACGAGGTCAAGCCTAGCGGCGTCGGAATGCGATCGGTCCGCGTGATAAACGACGGAGAAGGAAGGGAATAGGACATCTGTATTGTTTTCCTGGAATTTTTAACTCGATCGCCGGCTAATTTGCCCAGGTATTGTGGTTTTGCCATGGTTGAATTTATGAAAGTTTGTGCACTATACGATTGCTGGCGGGTATTCGGGAATTTTCGAATATTCGGAAATTCTCGAATATCAATTTCTCCAATACGAATACAAAGCAAATATCAAACATATTCGATTCGTATTCGAAATTTCGAATATTTGCACACCCCTAAAAAAGCGGGTAAACAAGTAGAAAGGAACACACTGCGGGATACCTTAATTAATATTAATATGGTGGTTAAATTGAAGCTCTACCTCATTCTAGCTTTTCCATCAGTGAAGTAGTACTTATGTTTTCATGTGTTATCCACTTTGAAAGTGCTTTTGGTGGTTTACTTATTTGGAAGTTATGCTACCATACCAGCCTAACCATATGGGTGTCTCAACTTGCTTTTAAATCGTTCTGCTGCAGAGGCAACATGTCCTGTTGCTTTTTATTGCTCTTCAATAGTAGCGTTATTTCTCGCAAGCTTTGCAGTGCAGCTTGCTTTCAAAACCACTATGCATTATGCTGAAAAAGCTGTCCATTGTGCGTAAACATCAAGGTCCTTAAGAATCGTTTCTTGGACTTTCTAGAAGGGCACTTGAGCAAATTGCAGTTATGACTAGACCTGTGCGAATATTCGATAATTTCGAATAGTAATGTATTCGATTCGATCCGTATGTTTAGTATTCCAAATCTCGAGCCGTCTGTCACGAGTGAATAACGTTTCTGGAGCGTTTGCTTCATGTGGTTTCGGTTGTGCGTACTACCCCCTTGGGGCTGTCACCGCGGCGCGTGCGCAGCCGAAGCCCTGACACCACGGACGCTTAGGCGTTCAGTCTACGCGATTTGAAGGCGACCACTTCAGGCTTAACCTACTCGGGATTAAATTTCTCGAACGCGGTTTATTTCCTCTAGGGGGCAACAACGAACGCATGAGCTTAGCTAGCTGAACGATTCCTCTATCCTGCACCGTCATGCTTGTTGTGGCCTAAGGGACCATCACACCAGCAAAAATGTGTTGTCTTGTTTTAACCAGAACAGATGTGATAATTTTCATATAGCTCTATAGCCTGTACGCTGTGCCGCATGCCCGCGCGTATGCCAGGTGCGCGCGACATGCGCGGAGGTGCGAGCATGGCACCCTGTTGTAGATCTGCACCTGCCAGGCGATTGCGCCCTAACTACCTCTGGTTCGCACGTGCTGGAAACGGCCCGGCAGCGGGCATCTGATGGGGGACGCGCGGCTCCGTTGACTTCCGCGGGACGAGTCCCAAGCCGACTGCAGCTACCACAGCCACCCTTCTCCGCGTGGAATTTGCTAATCAGTCACGACGGCGCGGAAACTAGACGAAGCTAGCAAGAGGCGCGTGGAGATCGGTGCCTCCATTCCGACGCCTGAGCACGGTGGCGCCTGGCATGGAGGCACGCAGTATATAGGCCTAGCAGGTGTTCATGGACTCACTGCTTAAAAGGGGCAACTACGCAATGACGCATTCACAATTGAGACCAGCCGTTGGAGGTCCCAGAAATAGCTCGCACACCGCACCGCATGTCGCCGCCGAATGTAGGTCGACCCCCCCCCCCCCCCCCTTCTCCTTTCCAGTGACGATTTTCGCAGAAGGTCAATGCAGCTAAGCTTCAGTGAGTGTGAGAATGCTTCAATGCACTCTTTAGTTGTTTTTTTTCATGCAGTGGTCTTGTGTTTTAGAAAAATACATCATTTAAAAAATGCCTGTTGTACTGTTCAACCTTTTTTGTGTGCCAGAAGTGTTCGAAATATTAACTTATAAATTGTTCAAAGAAAATTACTGTTTGCTTCGAACCGAAAAACCACAATTAACACAGGCCTAGTTATGAATGGATGCTGGGGAGTAAGTTATCTGAAACATGACAGTAAAACTTCGTCACTTGAAAGTCTGTTGTACCATGAGAAATATTTGAATTAAGCAGGTTTTTTGATTACCCATAAAAGAAGCAATATGGTAAAAAAAACAAGCAGGAAACATTTTTTAACTTACGTGTGGCACTTTGGAGCCAACATTATTACACTCAACAAAACTTTACGCAGTGACACCGCACTTTTGCATCTATATTTGTGCTGGCCATGCCTCCACATGAAATCATGAGTGGGCCGCAGTGGGACTGCAGCCTTCTCTTTGAGTTGATGTGATGTCAGGTGCATTGACAAGATGTTTTCTTTGTCATGTCTAGCCTCACTGGTCTAGAGAATAATTATGTGCTCTGAGTTAGATTCCTAGATTTATCAATTTTATATATGGTGCCATCTACGTGTTGTACCAAAAAAAAACATTCTTATTCACTTATTGACTTCTGGCAGTTGTTTTTGAGTATGCTGGAAAATAAGCAACTGTATGAGTTGTCTGTCTGCATTTTCTTCTTCAGGACACACACCATTCTGTTCGTGAATGGTGCAGGCAAGGCAGAATTCATTGAGAAGACCATGAAGGAGCCCATCAACATAAAGTCCACAGTCGTGTGGGAGACAAGGACCTTCAGCTTTGACATTGCATGATTGCTGGATGTTTAGTAGTCACAAAATCTGGTCATTTTTTGCTGAGAAATGTTCCAGCGCACATAGTTTAGTGTATTGTATTCCAAGTTTTAATGAACTCGCCTTCTTTGTTTAGATCTTATTGAGGACAACGACAAAAAAATTACAGAATATGTTGCGCATAAAGTGGGGGCTCTTTGTTTAGATGTACAGCCCCTGCTGTTATGCTGGTGAATGAAATTTTATAAATAAATTTGCATTCTTGAAACATGAAAGTTATGCATTATTGTTGCTTCGTGATGCTGTGTGCAAGAACATGACATTACATTGAGAATTCTATAACGTTTTCTCACTAAATCTGAAGCAAGCACGCCCAAGTTTAGCTTTTTTACAATGGATTTTCAAGAATTTTGACTGAAAGGGAACTAAAAATTTGTTTGAATTTGTTCTTTCAGTTCAAATAGACCACGAGTTTGAATTAAGCGAGTTCGAATTAACGCGATTGCACTAGTCGCACTTCAATATAACGAGCACGAATATTATGAATTATTAGATATATCGCACTGTTCCTTAAAATGTTCAACAAACGCATGCAACTTTATGTATACGATTGTTTGCAGACGACTGCGTGCTGTTCAGGGAAGTGTCAAGCGAGGATGACCAGATAACTCTTAATAATAATCTACAAAATATTCTTTCCTGGTGTCATTGTTGGGATATGCAATTGAACGCTGACAAAACAGTGTATATGAAAATAACCAAGAAACTTAATAACCTTTCTTTTCCCTATGCCCTCGGGACAGAACCACTAACCGAAGTCAGCGAGTATAAATATCTTGGCGTCACACTAACAAACAGCCTAAACTGGAACACTCACATTACTAACGTATGTGACACAGCTTTTCGGAAACTTTGCCTTCTCCGTCATAAATTGAAGCATGTCCCCGCCGAAACTAAACTTTTAGCTTATACATCATTAATAAGACCAAAACTTGAATATGCATGCGTAGTGTGGGACCCTTATACCAAAACTAACATTGACGCTCTCGAAAGAATACAGCGTAAGGCAGTCAGGTTTATTTTTTCGAAGTACCGTACAACTGATTCCCCGACAGCACTAATGAAACAACATGGAATACCGACACTGGAACTGAGAAGAAAAATTCAGCGCTTAAAATTTATGTTCCTTCTTAAAAATAACCTTCTTGCTCTGACTCCTGATCCGTACATAACACTACTTACGGCACGCCGAACACGACATCGACACGATGACTCTCTAACGCCATACAGCACCAGAACTAATGT
The DNA here is from genome assembly GCF_052857255.1 of Amblyomma americanum. Classification (NCBI taxonomy): domain Eukaryota; kingdom Metazoa; phylum Arthropoda; class Arachnida; order Ixodida; family Ixodidae; genus Amblyomma; species Amblyomma americanum. The sequence goes on from NC_135498.1 coordinate 48,812,008, forward strand.
TTTTAAATATTCTTTTTTTCCTCGCACGATAACAGATTGGAACAACTTACCTCTGCCTCTTCTAACCAGCGTTGATTCAATTGAAACCTTGAATTGCTCTTGAATATTTTTCTTGTCTGCTTTTTGGTTGCCCAAACTGATCGTGTTTTTGCCTTGCTGCAAGTTTGACATTTCATTTTTGCATATTTCATTCATTGGCTTACTTCTGTTTGTTTCTGTTTGACTTTCCCAAATGAAGAGCTCGGTTTGCATTTCGTTTAGTCCTTGTTTTGCTCATGTTCTATTGCCCCTAGAACAAGTGTTTTGAAAATATTATTTGCTATCTTCCTTCTATACGCTGATGCCAAGTGTATGCCCCTCCTGCTTGGGCCGTAAAGGCCTGCAGTATTGAATAAATAAATAAATAAATAAATAAATAAAAAAATATTGAACGCGGTTGGCCATAAATGAACATATATGCAGCACGAAGTCTCGAAACGAAGAGGACTTTGTACTGTCATGGGGGCTGTCGACAGGAGCGTTGCAGCTAGTGTAGGGGTGACCTGGTTTTTGTGTGCTTCCCGGCTGTGGCCTGCTGCGCCTGCTGCTGTGTTAAATCCTGTAGTAATATCGAACTGCCCATCACGAAGTGCTGCCAGCTAGGGTGGCAGGTGGCAGGAGGAGGAGGAGGAAAAAATTAGCTGTGGTTCAACCTGGCTAAACCTAGTAAGACGAGCGAAAGCTCTGTTAAGGTACGCACACCAAGGGGAGCACACGCCACACGCTTTTATATAGCGAACGGCGCGTCACGCGATTTCCGGCTGTTGCGAGAGTGCGTCGGCTCCGCAATCGCAGCTGTGGCGAAGCGCAGCGAGTCACGTGATTCGATAGTTGCTAGCGAGCGCTGTCGGCTCAACGCCGAAGCTGTGGCGATGCATGGTGAGTCACGTGGCATGACGTCAGAGCCAAGCCTCCGCACCTGCTACACTTTGATCTTAGCCAAAAGGCCCAGAAGCGGCGCACCATCCATCTGGCGGAAGGGGCCGCAACAAGCCAGGGGCTGCCTGCCAACCTCTAATCCGTGGTCGCACGACTCCCTGTCTTCCCAGGCCTGTGTGCCGGGGGCGGAAATAAAAGTTGTTTCAATCAATCAATCAAACCGCTCCTCCTGGTTTGAAGGTCAAATTTCACAGCCACGTGACCTTCAGCTTTGTACAGGAGGAGTAGAGCTTTCGCTCTAAAACTTAACAAAAAGGAGTTGCTTGCGGCAGGCTTCGCCGCAATACATATGCGACTCGTGGTGCGGCAATGGTTCGCGCTTTTGTCGCATTCACCAACAACGCCACAGACGATACAGCGGTATGGAGGGTTGGTAGTTAGGTGGTCAACACGCGTTCACGCCTGCGGATAAATGGACATGCGTGCGTGTGTGCGTGCGTGCCGGTGGGTGGGTGGATGTATGGATGGAACGTCCTCTCTGAAACGGAGTGGTGGCAGTTGTCACCATGCGCGGCTTTAACGCGATAGTGTTAAAGGCCAGGTGGGCAAGCTAGGTCACGTGACCTTGTGGGTTTTCACAATTTACCCACCGGATTGTGAGCAAACTATCACTGTGCCAGGTGTTAATGATTGATCTCGAGAGGTTGCTCGGGAAGAGCAACTTGGGTCGCTCAAGACCCACCGGTGGCAGCACCTGCCACCGCAGGACAGTGGCACATCCCTTAACCACTGTACCATTGCGCAAGGAAGGTATGAGAACTCCGAGGTACATATGTTTGCAGAGTTCAGAATGACCAATTCCACTAATGTATGGGCATTAACTCATTAACCTATCGCGTCATATCCTTATGGTGGAGCTTAAGTGTCCCCTCTAATTTATTGTTTTTTTTTCTTTTTCATTCATTTTGTCTTTATATTTCTTTAACATTGTTATAAATCGGTCTATAAAGTCGCCATTTTCTTTAAATACAGTTTTAATCCTACACTTTTATCCTTATGCCACCTCTGTGCTTTTAAGCCACCAGTCTTCCAATCGCCTTTTGCTAACTTCCACCGCAGGTTCGTTCACATGACCATTGTTATTTTTAAACCCTATGACCTCAGGGAGAGTGACTGTACCTTTGTCGACATCCGGATGGATACCATCACATTCGAGTATAAGATATTCAATTGTTTCTACAGATTTACCACACGCTGCACATGTGTCATTGTCTGGTTATATTTCTTTTTGTGGCTGCGCGTTCTGAGGCACCCTGATCTAGCTTCAAGTAGTAGGGTACTGCCTCTTGAGCTATTGTAGAACGATTCCTTCCTGATCTGCCTTTTCCAATTTCTATATAGTTCTACACTCGGCTCCTTTTCCATTGGACTAATCCAGTTTTTACCTTCTGCGCTCTTTACCTGTCGTTTAAAGCTTTTCTCCGCCCTTGTGTCCTGCATAGTTACTGGCTAGTTTTCTAGTCCTTTTCCGCCATTGTAAGCAGCGCTGTTTCTGTATAAGTATTTGAATACCTTAGCTGTCCACCTGTTATATCGTCCAATTTCCTCAGGCGTTCTTCATGCTGTCACACTGTTGGCCGTTTACTGGCGTCTCCATGCGGTGCCTCGGCACCCGCCTGTCTTTTTTGTCTTCTCTGTTTGAGCATGGGTTGGCTGGGTGTGCTGTGCTAGTACTGGTACTGCCTTCTAGCACTGTACCAGCTCTCGGTGGCAATATTTACTCTAAGCTTCCTGTGCTCCGAACGATGCCGAGCCCATATCCCCCTGTACTGCCTTGCTTGTGGTTTTGCCCTGGGCGCCTAGGGCTAATCTTCCAACAGCTCTCTGACTTATCTCTAATCTCGACTGAACTTCTGCCCCTAGGCACAAAACCAGCACCATTACCCTTCAGTACTTCATATTCGTTGTACCCCCATAACGCCCTATGTGTTTCATTATCCCGGCATCTCTTTGCCCTTTTGCTATGAGAGATTGCTCGTGCTTTTCCGTGTACATATGCCCTTCGTTTACCCATACCCCGAGATATTTGTATTCGGCCACTCGGGGTGTTGTTTCACGGCCTTGCATTGTAATCACCTGATCAGTTGTATCGTTGAAAATCATCATACCTGACTTAGTTGTTGTTGTTGCCTCAAAAATGATGAGTTGCTCTAAAACTGAAACCTATAGCGCGTCTCCTCCGTCTTCACAACAATTTACCAGATTTTGCAAATCTTCCTGGCTATCTGCTGACAGTACAATATGGCCCGGGGAGCCGTTGCTCTACGACCTTTCCACGTAATCTGCACGACAGATTATAACCTAGATTGCTTCCTTGTAGCTTTGTTTCCATATTTGTCATATGAAGCATGAACAGCACACCCGCCGACAGTGCCCCAAAGGAGCGGCGTGTACGGTTGTAGCCTTCAACCATCCTCCACGCGACTTGGCTGCAGTGCGGGGAAGGCAACCTGACTGGCGCTCGTTTTTTTTTTTTTTTGCGACTTACGGAATCGTTGCGAGTGCCTTAGAAACGGCACTAAAACTTCGGTAAATATCTCCACGTTTCTCTAGTAAGGATAGCCTGAGTTGCCGTCCCTACATTCACTAAATTTCGAGCGTCGCTCTGGCGCGCGTTTCTGACGAAATCTTATATTGCGAATTTCGGCTGTTATAACAAGGTTCGACTGTAGATGACTTTTTATGTCAAGTCCTCAGAGTGGCACAAATGGACCACGTTATTTGGGTCGCTTCTCTCTGTACAGAAGAAAATGAGGACGGAAGGAAGTGCTGGACATCCTTCGCCTACTGATCCGGTGTACGCGGGTTCGAACCCGTCCGCGGCGGCTGAGTTTTTATGGAGGAAAAACGCTAAGGCGCCCGTGTGCTGTGCGATGTCAGTGCACGTTAAAGATCCCCAGGTGGTCGAAATTATTCCGGAGCCCTCCACTACGGTACCTCTTCCTTCTTTCACTCCCCCCTTTATCCCTTCCCTTACGGTGCGGTTCAGGTGTCCGCCGATATATGAGGCAGATACTGCGCCATTTCCTTTCCACAAAAACCAATTATTTATATATCCCTAATCTTTGACTTTCACCCATATCATAGCTATCGCTTAACGGTTAACTAGAACTGCGCCAGATAGAGACTACATCGCCGGCCAATAGAGCTGGTGTGCGCAACGCAAGAGTGCCGCTCCTATGGCGCCATCTCGTGTCTGCCTCTTGGGCTTTCAGGACACAGGGCAAGAATGAACGGAACCAGCACTCGCTTAAATGACGTTTACTGTGGTCTTGGATAACACACAAGACCATTCATCAACGCATCTACAGCTGTAAGAACTGCCGTTTATCTACATACTGTGGGTTCGATGACGTGGGTTTCAACGTGACCCTGTGTAATTTGTGTTATTTACTTGCTTCTTTATATATAGTACAATACTTTCAGATCGCGTCGCCATTAAATCGGAGGTTATATCAAGAAGCAGCTGTGAGCGCACAAAGACAAAACTTTTTTGGGATACAGAGCCGCCGTAGCGGCTCAGTGACTATGGCGACCGGCTGCTGACTCTGAAGACGCGGGCTCGTACCCGGCCGCGGCGGTCGCATTTTGATGGAGGCGAAATGCTGGACGCCAGTGTATTGTGCGATGTCGATGCACGCTAAAGGACCCCAGGTGGTCCAAATTTTCGGAGTCCTTCACTACGGCCTCTTTGATAGCCTGAGTCGATTTGAGACGTTAAACTTACATAAAGCATTAAAAAGTTTTTGGGAAATGGTCACTGCACTCGCGTCTGTTTATCGACCCGTCTTGGAAAAAGGTGGCTGAAATCGCTAGCATTTGCTGAGCACAATAAGCCCAAGAGGGCATTGAAAGGTGTTTTTAATTGCAAGCCGCGATTAACACTGCTTCGCGTTTGTCACACTTTATTAGCTTTTGTCGAGAGGAGCTGTTCTTCAAAGGTCCCGGGTTAAGCAGTCTTCACTGGAGGCACGAGCAGTCAGGACTGTGCATTTTAAAACTTAGTTTCCTAATGGTACAAGCCTAATGCCTAAAGGCAATCACTTTCCCTCTTCAGCTGGGGTCAAATTTCTCTTCGTCACCTGGTCTCGCAAGTCCCGCAGTCTTTTCAGCAACATCTCGTAGTGTTTTGAGCCAGTCCAGCCACTAAACAGACTGCCCAGGTAGGAACCGTGCAGGTTCTTGGCCGCCCTTTCGTACTTGCTGTAGTTCTCGGTGAAGGTCTCCAATAAGACGTGCCTTAGAGGTGGCGGGCACAGAGTCTTGCCCTGCAGACAGGCCTCCACCGCATCACACACGGCAACACTCATTGTCTCGTACCGTGTAACGGCGTTCTGACCACTGAGCTTTCCAAACCACCTTCGTAGCATGTGTCTGTTGCCGGGCTCGTTCCAGCAGCGATGCTGGCTGAGCAGCGACTTGATGGACATCAGCACCGTCCCGATGTTGAGGGCAGGGTTCCAGGCGGGTCCGGGAGAGGTGCCCAGGATGCTGAGGCAGACCATTCCGTCAGCGTAGAGGTTGGGGTTGAAGCGGACCCGGCCGGAGTCCGTGGTCATGAGGCGTACCCTCGGAGGTCTGGCTGGGTAGTCGGGTGGACACTTGATCAGGAAGTGGAAGAAGCCGCCCTCGTACGGCGTACCCGAGGGTCCCATGATGATGGCGTGAATCTTGGTAATGTTGTTTTCTTCCGGTTCGACGAACACGCCCGGCGGCGGGTCGTCGAAGATGTACACCAGGTCGCGGTGCACCCTTAGCAGACAGGGTGTCGATGGCTCCTCGTCCTGGCACGACATGGGATCCCAGAAGGGCAGATTTAGTGCGTGTGACTTCTCGCCTGATGTTTCGGCGATTGAGAACGGGTCCTGCATTTCGTTAGGGTATTCGCCTGACGAAAACGCTGGCCGGGCTTTGAGGAGGCGCTGCAGAGGGTCCGTAAGCGTGCGTCGTTGTGGTTGCTGCTGTTACCCTCATACAGTGCGTCCGTCAAAGGGCCCTTGAGGCGCGAGCCGCATCGTCTTCATCCGTTGCAAGCACGGATTCGCAAGCAGATGCATGTGCTAGCGTTTCGCAAAAAATGTATATAAAAATGCATATACCTAATGTCCAGTGTGTCATTGTAAAGGTAAGTTTACTCGAGCTTGGCCTGGTTGTAGGAGGCTTTTACCGAGAGCTGAACTGGCTCAGTGGTTATGGCGCTCGGCTGCTGACCATAAAGACGCGAGTGCGATCCCGGCCGCGGTGGTCGAATTTCGATGGAGGCGAAATTCTAGAAGCCCCTGTACTGTGCGATGTCAGTGCACATTAAGAACCCCAGGTGGTCGAAATTTCCGGAGCCCTTCACTACGGCGTCCCTCATAACTTGAGTCGCTTTGGGCTGTTAAACCCCCATAAACCAAATCATAAAACAATCATATATGAAAAGCTCTTGCAACATTTAGCTTCGTGGCGATTTCAATGTTCCGTAGATTGAGTGGGACAAGGAGCTCCCTAACTTGCTTTGTAATACTGCGGAAAACTTTTCTCGATATCCTGATGTTCCACAACGTGACACAATTAGTTATGGAACCCTCCGGGATCCAAAATGGCACGTCGTCTATTTTGGACCTTTGGCTGGACCGGGGATACAATGGGTGCAAGCTTTACCCTGGTCTGGTGCTCGGTTTATTTAGGGCGAAATGCTTGGGAAATGTGTCTTTGACCCCACCTTGAGAAGTCGAAAATACCTTGTGTCATGGCGCTCTTGGCCACAGGTGCCCTTGCGCCATAAAAATCCATAATCATCACGGTTAGAGGAGCGTTCTTCATCGCGACCCAAAAATAAGTGTTCTTAAAGGTGTATGGCATATCTGACACTGTATGTTATTTCTGACCCTGCCCCTGAAATCCGTGACGAAAAGCAACCCAGAGTAGAGCATGATACGAATGCTTGCACGCGCGGATGACGTAGCAATTTTGGACACGCTAGATATATCCTTTTCTGATTTTGTTGTCCTTTGCCATTCCAGCGAAAGCTCTGTTGATTACTTAAAGTGTCTTTTTTTTTAGTTTGTTGTGAAGCGTGGTAAAGGATTCGCGCCCCTAAAGGCGAAATAGTACGAATCACAAAAGACGAAAAGGATAAGGAAAAACACCGGAAGCTCCCAACCGTTCGTAATGCTTGCAGACACTTTCATTCTAATTTTCTCTAAATCTCTCAAATGCGTTATTTGTTTTCCCAGAATCCTCAGTTTTTATTTATGAGCCCTTTGAGGTAAGCCTGGATGACTTTTTCTCCGGTTTGTGCCTGCACTAAACCCTGGCCAATCCCCCACCGTGGATATGTGCCATTGCTTCTGAGGCAACAACTTGCTGATATACGTCAGTTGGTAAAGCAGGCCATACGAAAAGCAAAAGAGTACTATCATTATGTGCCAAAGAAGAATTTTCTTCTCTGGTGCCCAGCAAAATTCTGACGGCATTTCAGGCCCAGAAAGAAACCAGTATCAAAATTTGTATTGCAGATTTTTTTCAACAATTTTCGCTCTTCGGTGTTCACAGATGATAATGGTAAAAAAGTCCAAGTTTCGGATTGTATGACTTCCCTCCAATCGGTGACGTGACAATATCTGAAGGATATCCGCCTTAAACGGCTAGATCCGACGATGACCTTTTCAGTTCCTCGCGGAATACCTCGCCCTATTGCATGCGTTATCCGTACACTACGTTTAAACGTGGCATTCACGCGCAAATACTTGCACTTAATAGGACAAGCGGACTCCCCGGAATGTACCACATGTGGCGTGCTAGAGACTATAGAACATGTTTTAGTGGCGCGTCCAGCGTATGCACGTGAAAGACTCATACTCGCATCTGCTCTGAAGGCTATGGACACATCGCCCCTCTCTGAGGATTTGATCCTCGGCGCTTGGCCAGATAGTTTTAGAACTGTAAAGGCAACGCGAGCGCTCTCACGCTTTTTGAGCGACACGGACCTTGTCTCGCGTTTGTGATGTCAGAAAGTGTCTTTTTTTTTAAGTAGTTTTTCATCTGCCTCCTCCCATCATCATCGTCCCCCATCGTGACCTTCTTTTATCTCCTCTTCCCGTCCCCCAGAGCAGAGTAGCAGGCCAGATATTTATTTTTCAGGCCAACCTCTCTGCCTTTCCTATCAATAAACCCTCTCTCTCTCTCTCTGAAGGAGGTGTGCTGTCGCTCTTGCTAAATATTCAGTAAAAAAAATCGTCTGGTATAGATCGCGTACCCAATGCCTTCCTTGTTAGATATGCGGAATGGTGCTCAAAATACTTGTGCGTGTTGTTTACTGAAACGTTATTGCGAGCAGACATTCCAAAAGACTGGAAATACGGGGAGAAAATACCTATGCGTAAATCGCCGAACGCCTCACTTATTGCTTCTTACAGGCCAGTTTCATTATTATCCACCTGTGTTAAGAGATTGGAGCACATTACCTTTAAGCACATATCGACGTTTCTTGAAAACCATAACCTAACTGATTACAGACTACACCGCTTTCGCAAATGATTATCAGCAATAACGCATTTACTAGAAAGTACGCATGATTTCGCCGCAGTCTTGGATAAGCAGGGCCAAATTACGTCGTATATCTAGACTTTGAAAATGCTTTCGATCGTGTGTAGCACCAAAAGCTAATTCTAAAATTTCAGGCCATTTTGAAGAACAGTGCACTACTTGCTTGGATAGAGGCATGCCTGTCTCATCGGCAACAGAGTGTCTTTGTTGAAGGCGTAGGTTCAAGCGCAGCATCGGTTCAGTACAGCATACCTCAGGGACGCGTACTTGGGCCACTTTTATTTTTATTTTTCATCAATGATATCCTTCAGCATATACCAGTGAATGTTAAGCTGTTTGCGGATAATTGTATCATTTATTAGGAAGTCAAAAGCCGAAGCGATCACACCCTCCTGCAGTTAGCTTTGTCAAAAATAGAATCTTGGTGCTGGATACGGCAGATGAAAATTAATAGGAAAAAGACATTGGCCATGAGCATAACTCGCAGAAAACAGCCTTCAACTTGCTCTTATAGCGCTAACGGTCAACAATTATTCTTGTTAGAAACGTACAAATATCTAAGCGTCACCATCACATCAGATCTTAAATGGAATGAACATGTCACTTACCTTTAAAATAAATCAATTCGCACACTAGGATGCTCAAAACGCTAAGGCGTCCGTGTGCTGTGCGATGTCAGTGCACGTTAAAGATCCCCAGGTGGTCGAAATTATTCCGGAGCCCTCCACTACGGCACCTCTTTCTTCCTTTCTTCTTTCACTCCCTTCTTTCACTCCCTCCTTACGGCGCGGTTCAGGTGTCCAACGATATATATGAGACAGATACTGCGTCATTTCCTTTCCCCCAAAACCAGTTATTATTATTATTATTATTATTATTATTATTATTATTATTATTATTATTATTATTATTATTATTATTATTATTATTATTATTATTATTATTATTATTATTATTATTATTATTATTATTATTACACTAGGATGCTTAAGAAGGTCTCTGTGAAAGTGTACATATGAAATCAATAAAACCTTCGTCGGGCCAGTCTTGCAATACGGAGTAGTCATATGGGATCCGTACACCCAGGGCAATACAACGAAACTCGAAAACGTCGTACAAAAATCAGATTCATTTTTAATTCCCATAGCTGGAAAACATCACCAAGTGTCCTTCTATATAAAGTGAACTTAGAAACAATGCAGGAAAGAAGACGTCGTGAAAGATTAAAATACATGCATCTAATCTACCACGGTAAGTGAAAGCTAAACAGAGATCTCTATATTGAACACGTCAGTCGACGCTCGACACGATCGCATCATTCTAAGAAACTAAAAGACTTTGCATGCAGGACTGATAGTTTCAAGAACTCCTTCTTCCCACGAGCCGTTTGGGAATGAAAAAGCCTGAGCTTAAATGCCATGGAATGTTCAACACTCCAATCTTTTTTGGAGATGCTTTGAAACGTTTTTTGCTACAAACGTGGAAATTATTTTTCTTTACATTTCCTTTCTTTTGAGATCTTGACCTTGAAGTGTCTATCATTCTTTATCTTGCTTGGACAATCTCAGATTTCTTATTTTGCTTCTACGTGTGCACGTCCGCATTCATAATGTTTATTGAAATTGCGCAGTGCTTGATGAGACTGGCCTGTTTTGTGCCTGTGTTGTACACTTGCAAAATAGTAATCTTCAATGTGCACATTTGGCGTATCACCCGTGTACAAGGCCTAGCTCGGTTCTGTTCTTGTTCTTTTGTTCTTTGTACCATGTTCCTTTTTTATAATTTTTTGCTTATAATCGTTAGCAGTGTGCTAATTTCTCATACTCAAGTATGCTGTTTGTTGGCGTTCGGTTATCGCATTTTCTTCTGCATTATTGCCTCGTAAGTTTGTTCCTTTCAGTTTGCTTTTTATGTAACCCCCCTTCCTGCCAAAGGCCTTTTTTCAAAGGCTGGCAGTATTTCTGAAATAAATAAACAAAAACCAACTGACAGCATTGCGTAGTGATGAATTTGCGCTATACGCAGTCTGTTTATTTGGCTGGCAAGAGCTACATCACATTAATTTCTCGTCATTCTGCGCCACCATGAATTTTCACGCATGGAGTCGTTGTACAAGGTACGACGTTAAATGTTGCATCACTGATGATCAATTAACGTGCGTAAGCAAAAACTCTAGGACGAAGCTAAGCAATCCGCATCTAGCGTCTCAATCTCGACGCATGCACTGACAAATCTCTTCTAATCGGCGGCAGCTTCGTTTCTCGTCATGACCATATCGCGCAAGTCTCTCAGCCGTTCCCGCAACGTTGCGTATTGGTACACAGCGACGCCGCCTTCGAACGCGTCGTTCATGCATGCGCCAGTGAGATGCAGTTGCTGCTTTACCGATTCCTCGTACTTTGCGTACAGCTGAGAGAAGTGCTTCAACACGATGTCCCTCAAAGCCGGCGGCAGCGGAGAAGTGTCCAGCAGACAGGCTTCGACCGCGTCGCACACGGCGACCCTGATGGTCTCGTGCCGGAGGACCGCGTTGTAGCAGATGCTGTCGTTACACCAGGTTCCCACGGCCGGAAGGACTCCGAACGCCTGTCCGCTCGAAATGGGATTTTCGTTGAGGAGTGACCTTATGGACAGCAGCAGGCTTGCGATGCTGTGGCGTGTGGTCCAGGACGGCCCGGTCCAGGTGCCCAGAAGGCCCAGGCACACTTTGCCGTTCTCGTAGAAGTTCGGCCCGAAGCGCACCCTGCCGGCGTCCGTGGTCATGAAGCGTACGCGAGGAGGACTGAGCGGGTAGAAGGTGGGACACTTGATGAGGAAATGGAAGAAGCCCCCCTCGTACGGCGTGCCCGGAGGCCCCAAGATGACGGCGTGGATCTTGGTGGCATCGGTCTCCTCTTGCTCGACAAACATGCCCCGAGGTCGATAGCCGTCCATCTCCTCGATGGCGCGTTCAACTGCTCCTAGGCATCGCTGGGTTGGTCGCTCGTCCAGGAAAGGGATTGGGTCCCAGCAGCCTGACATGATGGACGAAGTTCTACGGGTTGCTGCTGGGCGTAATTTTCTAGGTATAAGTTTCTGTCGAGGGTCGCTTGCCAAATACTAGAAATAATGAATCGGCGCCATCATGGTCGTTACATATCGTCGACTTTCTTCACAGGAAGTGGCTGTCTCGTGGCCACCATCCGGAATTGAAAAAGAAACTCGAATCCAACGTGCCTTCTAAAAACGGTAGTTGTTAGCTCATAACGTTCCATGAGATGCAAAACATGTAAAGGATAAAATTTAGGCCATGATTTATGAAAAGTTACATAAAGTGAAAGAGGAAAAAGAGAAAGTGTCGCATTCATTAATTAGTTTCCAGATCTGTGCTTCAGATAAAGCAACTAATCAGAGAAGCAATCACCGCGGGAAGGTCGATCGCTTGGCTGGGGCTTCATTTTCAACTTCTTGTTGCAGTTCGATTCGGAACGATTTGCCTTAAAGATAATTGATAAGGGTGCGTGATTATCCCTGCATAACTACTTTACATCGTTTCAACAATGCATATTGATAGTTAATTTATTTGCTTCTGTTCTATTCTTCATTTAAGGAATCATTTATATTCTCTGCTGCATTACCAACGTATTTTTTCTTATTATATACTTTTATATTGCATGTTAGCGAAGAAAGTGGCAACATTAATACCATTCCTTATGACGCGCAGGTGAATATTTATTTGTACAGGAACCAAAATAGCCAAAGTATCGCCATCTGTCGGAAAATTGCTTAGATGTTGAGTTTGCCAAGTTTTCAACTTTGTCAACGCAGTGCCTCATGACTTCAATTATACTAGAAGTATGGACAGCGCAAAACAAAGTGAACAAGGGAGGGGGCGAGCCTCATGGTGCTTAGCCGACGTTTCGACAAGAGGACTTGTTTTCGTCTGGGCAAAGCGTTCATCATTCATCATCATCCGGACTACGCCCACTGCAGGGCAATCGCCTCCCCCATGTCTCTCCATTGAACCCTGTCCCACGGTGTAAGAAAATATATTCATATACCGTGCCTGTCGTTTGCCAGCTGCGTCCACCGCATCTCCGCACACTTATTAATCTCATCAGGCCACCTGACTTTCTGCCGCTCCTGCTACGCTTTCCTTCTCTTATCTTCCTTCGCATTACATACCCTGCACAAGCCCTTTCTTCCTCTTGATTTTGACAAGGGTGTCATTAACCCGTGTTTGTTCCCTCACCCACTCTGCCCGCTTCCGGTATCTTAACGTTACACCTTTCATTGTCTTTCCATGGCTCGCTGCGTTGTCCTTAACTTGAGCTGAACCCTTTCCGTTAGCCTCCATGTTCCTGCCCATAGGTGAGTACCAGCTTACTGCCCGTTGCCGGATAGGTATTTACTAAGGTAATTGCTAACAGAGTCAGGATAACCTTAGTCTTCAAGCAACCAAACGATCAGGCAGGCTTTCGTAAAGGATACCGGGCAGTAGGCCACATTCAAACTATCGGTCAGGTGATAGAGAAATTCCGCAGAATATAACCAACCTCTATATATAGCCTTCATTGATTACGAGAAATCATTTGGCTCAGTGGAAACCTCAGCAGTCACACAGGCGTTGCGGAGTCAGGTGTAGAGTCTTATGTGAAAATTTTGGAAGACATCTATAACGGCTGCACAGCCACCATAGTCCTCCATGAAGTCTACAATAAAATTCTAATAATGAAGGGTGTCGGGCAGGGAGGCATGATCTTGCCAATGCTATTCACCGCCTATTCTCAGGAGCCTGGATTGGGAACAGTTGGGATAAGAGTTAATGGGGAATACCTTAGTAATCTGCCTTTCGCTGATGACATTGCCTTGCTTGTCACTCAGGAGATGAATCGCAAAGCATGGTCAGTGACTTAGGCAGAGCAGGACGGTGGGTCTAAAAATTAACATGCAGAAAGCCAAACTAATGTTCTACCGTCTCTTAAGGGAACATCAGTTTACAATTGGTAGCGAGGTGCTGGAAGTGGTAAGGGAATACGTCTCCTTGGGGCAGGTAGCTAGTGACCGCAGATCCGGATCACGAGTTAGAAATATAGGGCCACGCTGCGGTGTTCGCCGCTCCAGCCAACATCCCTGTTCGGGGGATGTTATTTCAGTGCTGTAGGGGCAGAGGCTGTCAAGTGGCAGGTGCACCATTGAGTGACGCGATTTGATGGACGTCGCGGTTTTCGAATGGCTCGAAAAATGGCCTATGTTTGTTGAGCCATGGCGGAGAAGGTAATCACTTTTTCGAAATTCAGAAACAGATTTGGATGCTGGAATTAAAAGGTAGCGCAAAAATTGGCAGTGGCTTAGCTCGGCTATGCCAGGATATACGTAGCGAAAGCTAAGAAGTAGCTTGGTTAGCCTTGGTTAATCTTGATTGCAAGTCCAAATTAGCCTGGTTGTCAGACTAGTTGTTGTCACGTGGCTCGTCACTCGGTTGATGACGTGACGAGTCACATGGTTGGTCACGTGGTGCGGTGCGAGCACGGCGAAACTGCGAGTTCGTGGCCAATGTAACTTTCGCTACAAAATAACGACTACAGAAGGAAGACACGGCAAACACGAACGCTTACGGTAGGCTGCAGAAAATCCGGCGTCTTTTGCAGCGGCGTTGTGAGCGGAAATAGAGGTAGCCTACTTGCATTTAGGTCACGTGACATTGTGACGTCGTCACAACGTGCCCACCGGGACAGGTGTCAGCCTACCTGAGTATCACAAGCCCCACCGGTGGCTCTGTTAGAAACGGCTAATTCCTGCAGTTATGTGATGGTGAACGAAAGTACCCGTGTGTGCGAAGGGATACGCAAAGAGGACACCAGGTTACTGAAGGGATCCATTAGAGACGTTTAGAATTGGAGGGCCCTATCGGTTAGTGGGAAGCCAGTGCTTACGCGCGGAACAATAGCGCCCCTAGGGTTACTGTTCTGCGCGTGAGCACTGGCGCCCCGCTATATTCCCCTGTTCCCCTAACCGATAGGGTCCCCATATTCTAAATCTCCCCATTGACGCTGGGCATCGCCTGGGCCGCGACCGGTCATCCCCCCACCAAGCATTTGCACGCCCCTGCACCGAGTACTCCTACCATGCGCGGTGCAGCATCTCACATTTATTTCCATATTTAGAACGCACGTGGCGTCACTAAAGGGGTGACTCGAGGTCAGTACCCGCGAAGGCGATTGGCCGAGGCCGTGTAGCCACTTTTCAAAAACCGTTATCAGGTTCCGAATAAAAAAAGATCAAATTAATTTTGAGAAAAGGAAGGACGCAGTATAACTGTCTCCTTTCATGTTACTTTTCTTGGTGATTGATTTTCGAAAGTGAGTACAACGGGATATTTAGGCATTGCGTCATATGTCTCCTGGGAGAACTTGCCTTCACCTGGATGAGGAGAACGTCCGAGTTGCAGCCGCGAATATCCGTGGAGGTGCCAGGACAGTCGTTTGATGTCAGCCGTTGTGAATACATGTGCGAACATTTCCTTTGCAGCCGATTCTCTACCTAGTCTCCGTAATCCCGCAAGTCCGAACAGAAGGCGACGACGACGGGATGGAGAACCAAACTTTAATGGCGACAAATTCTTTCCAGCGAAAGCTACCATACGTCGCTTTCACTGTCGTATTTGCAGCCACAGCGTAGACCATCAACATCCCGTCACGTGACCATGCGCCCGTTGCGATATTTGTGGCAGGCCAGGTTGATGCAGGTTTTAGGCACTAGCAGCAGCTTCCGCCGAGTTTAACGCTTTACGCAGCAGGCCGTTTAAACACTTCACTGTTTTGAATGCGCTAGCTTCGCGGGAAAACCGCTAGTCTTTCTAGTCATATATATATATATATATATATATATATATATATATATATATATATATATATATATATATATATATATATATATATATATATATATATATATATATATATATATATATATATATATATATATATATATATATATATATATATATATATATATAGCCACGGCCTGCGAAGAGCACCGGACGCGTAATTTGCGGCTACGGTGTGCTTCACTAAGCTGTCCTTCACTGTTCTAGTGAACGCCTCGACGGACCATCCTGCTTATCGTGATCCACGTGCTACAGCGGTGGTGACGTTATAGTTGCCATCTTATCTCCTGCCTTCGTCGCCGCAGTCATGCGTGGAAACTACGACGGCGCAGCGTGCTAGCGCACTGCGCCTCATTTTTACCGACTAGTGGCACCTGCGTCGGTTGTACTGTACCGCCACAGAAGCCTTCGAAATTTGTGGTTCCTTGGGATTTGCGGCGACAGTGTGCTTCACTAAACAGTGCCTTCAGTGTTCTGGGTGAGTGGAAACACTGTGTCCGAATATAATTCCTTCTAAGTCCTTGCCGCAAATGCCGATGCATGTGTGACGATTCTCTGTGCGTTTTTTTTTTTTTTAATGGGTGTTGACACTGCGACATACCGCGTACGAATCGGCTGCTTCAATGAGACGGTGCCGTCTCGTCATGTTGAGACGTCGCACTACCGTGCGAGCGCTTTGCTTTTAACTAAATATACTGCCCTGAAGGCAAGCTTGTCATGGTATATTTCTGTTCGTCTTATCTACTAATCTGTTGTGGAGACGTCGAGACGAACCCGGGTCCCGACAAATATGATCAAGTCCTTGATGCTTTGAAAAATGTTGTGTGAACACAAGATAAATTTCAAAAAGAACTACTAGGTAAAATGAAGCATATGCCAGCCGGTATATCTGAGATCAAGATACGTCTTTAGAATATTGAGACTGCTTTGGAAGAACTAGCTCTGAAAATGTTTCGAATGTTAAGGACGCAGTCGACGACATGACACAGACGTACTGGCTCCTGCCCGTTCCTGTGACGATCAAAGCAGCGTTGTTAACCTTGTGGATGACATGAACAACCGCATGCGCCGAAAGAACTTAATATTCAAGGGCTTACCTGAAAAAGAAAAGGAAAGTTACAGGGCCTCAGAGTCACTTATCGTCGACTTTTGCAGTAAGCATCTTGAACTGATTAATGATATTAAGCGCGCCCATCGCATCAGTGTTCGAAAGAAAGAACAGAACCGCCCCATAATTGTTAAATTCCTCAACTACAAAACTACACGCATGATTCTTGATAATGCATCTAAGCTCAAAGACGTTACGGACTCTGAGGTTTATATTGAAGAAGACTTTTCAAAAACCTGGGATCCAATTTGCCTGGAAAAACTTCGAGATTTCACTCGTGTAAGCCGTGATCCAAACGAAAAATCCAGGTATTCTTTTGACAAATTTATTCTATCAAAGAAGCAGTACCGACATGATGCTGCGAGTGATAATGTCTGTTTTTGCGCTGCGCAAAGTCGCCAACCATCGCCAGCCGAAGCAGTCGACAATCAAAGCAGCCAACCATGACAAGCTACAGCCGGGCAACAGGCTGCTAAAACAACCCCGTTTTCGTTCATCTCAGCAAATTTTAGATGCATTATCGATAAGCAAAACCAGCTTGCTTCCTTCATCTATACTTGCGCTGCTGGCGCCATCGTCGGAACAGAAACGTGGTTAACTCCAGAAATTTACAGTTCAGAACTTCAGATTTCAAACTTGTTTTCTATCTTTCGCAAAGACAGAGCAGATAAAAGAGGTGGAGATTCCATGATTGCTGTGCGAAAAGACATACGTACAAGACTTCCCACCGTAGATAGTACTTCCCATGGATCAGTTGGTCATCTGTTTCAATTGCTGATTTTATTCAGCCCCGTGGGTCTGTTGATTTTCTCAATTTGTTGCATTTATTTCGACTGACGCAGCCTGTTTCTTCTCCGACAAGGGCTGATGGCATACTTGATTTAGTTTTCACAACTCACCCCGAACATGCCTCTATAACTGTATTTGAATGTATCAGTGACCACCGGGTGTCCCAGTCAGCCGCTCCGAAGGTATATGCTAAAAATTGATTTGTGATTTTGCCTAATCAGACTTGAACAGTGTTAATTACGACCTTGATAGCTACTGTTATTTCTTTAAGTCTACGCGTTCTAATCAAAGTGTATCTGAAAACTTGGAACTTTTTCGTTATATGTTGAACAATTTGCGGGAGAAATACATTCCTGAAGGATGGCTTTCAACGGCAGGGAATAATGAATGGTTCAAGAGAGATATCAAACGATGTCCAAACAAAATCAAACGCCTGTATGCGAAAGCTATGCGTACTGAAGTGCACGTGGCCTGGACCGCGTACGTGTGCTTTGCAAAGGCATGCTAGCAAAAAATTGAAGAAGCGAAAGATAAATTGTTTAATTTTGACATGCCGAACTTCTTGAAAAAAAAAATCCAAAAAGTTTTGGAAAGTGATTTCTCCTGCACCAAAAAGGAACTCCCGCACATAGTTTCTCCGGATAGTACCTCAATAGACTCAGTTGATTTGTGCGATCATTTTAAGTTATTTTTCTGCACCAATTTTGAGCAAGGAAAGCATTTGTCTATTGTTGGACACGTATCTAGTACTGAATGCACAACGCCCGGTATAACAATACATTCTGAGGGTATAGAGGTGACTATTGAACGTTTGCCTACTTTTGCGAGCCGAGGCCCGGATGAAATTAGTACAAAACTTTTAAAAGTTACAAAAACCATCACGCATCCTGGCACTCATCTTTCAGCAATCGCTTGATACGGCTGAGATTCCTGATTATCGGAAGCTTGCTCATGTTTAACCATATTTTAAATATGGTTAAAACACGATCAAGCTTCCGATGGTGGGCATATCTTTGACCCATATCTTTGACGTCAGTTGTTTGTAAATTATTAGAACATGTTATATCATCACACAAAATGAAATATATCACTGAGAATCATATCCTTTTTACGAACCAGCATGAATTTCAGCGCGTGCGTTCTTGTGAATCCCAGCTGTTCGGACTGACTACAGACCTTCACCGGAATTTATAACCGTTGATGCAGACTGATGCCATTTTCATCGATTTCGCAAACGCGTTTGATCGTGTGCCCCATAATCGCCTGAAATATAAAATGAACAGCATGAACATCAATAATAAAGTTATTACATGGGTAGAAGAGTACCAACACAACAGATTTCATTAAGTCATTACTAACTCCTGCACTCACTCACTCACTCACTGGCCGCGGCGGTCGAATTTCGATGGAGGCGAAATTCTAGAGGCCCGTGTACTGTGCGATGTCAGTGCACGTTAAAGAACCCCAGGTGGTCGAAATTTCCGGATCCCTTCACTACGGCGTCTCTCATAGCCTGAGTCGCTTTGGGACGTTAAACCCATATAAACCAAACCAATCACTCACTCACTCACTCTCACACACTCACGCTCACTCACTCTCACTCACACTCACTCACTCACTCATTCCCACTCACTCACTCACTCATTCCCACTCACTCACTCACTCATTCCTACTCACTCACTCACTCACTCACTCACTCACTCACTCACTCACTCACTCACTCACTCACTCACTCACTCACTCACTCACTCACTCATTCCCACTCACTCACTCGCTCACTTTGAATTCCTTCCTCTCGTTAAAGCTGCTTTCGCCACATGAAGAGTTCTATTGGGGCAAAGCCACCTTTACTCGAAAGGGCTATTTAATCGCATTCACAAGGTGCGTTTGAAATGTTGTGAATTTATGGAGTCACGAATGTTGAAAAGGGCTATCAGATAAATTCAATAAGTATTCAGTTACACTTGTGAACAGCAGCATGATCCTACTCCAATTGAAATCATTCCGAGCTCCAATATTAATAGTATTCTGCTGGCTTCTTGTGATGGGGACATATTGCCAGTATATATAAATCCTAAAAAAATGTAAGAGTGAAGCAAGATTAGACTTATCACTGACTACTGTTCTTCATGTATAGATGCCATACTACCTATACTATTCTATATATGTAATCCTTCGATAAGTACGGAATTTAATCCGACGGCAATGAAGAACGATAAAGTGATCTTAATTCATACAAATGGTCCTAGAAATACCGTCACTAATTATAGGCCAGTGTATATTCCGCCAGTTTTCATTAAAGCTCCATCAAAATATCATTTAAAATGCATTCTAGCTTTTTTTATAGGCGCGATATCATAACCGAAAAGCAATATCGATGTCGCCAAAGGTCTTTGACGGAGTTGGCATTGTTGAAGAAAAAATATTCGATAATTAAACATAGACACGAATGAATTGACAGCTGGAATTTTCACAGATTTCTCTATCTTTAACAGCATGAATCATTTGGTCCTGACATAAGTTTTCAATAAGTCGAGCCCACTTGTAACGGCCGCAGTTATAACGAACGCTCGCTTATTAATAACGAGGACATTTCTACCGTCAAAATATGTATTAGGGCCATAGCACTGCGTCACAGATACAACGAACAAGACGGCCGCACAGCTCGGTTATAGCGAACGAGGAGGTGCCGCGAACTCCACCCGGAAAGTCTCGCGATTCCCGCGGCGGCAGCGACCGAGGAGCGTCTCCAAATCCTCGTGGCACAACCTCCTCACTTACCTTGAAACTTAGCCACTAGAGAAAGTAGTAATAACGGCGGGATGTAAACAACGCATAAGAAAATGTTTTCCAGATAGGGCCGTCAAAATGTATGAGTTGAAAGGCGACGCTTGCGCTGGTATTGAGAACAACAAGCTTCGCGTCACCGTCCTTCTGTATACACGATCATCGGCGGCAGCGAATGACGGCTACCGTTTGTCGGCGGCAATTCTCGCAGGCTGAGGTGCTCTGCGGGCTGAGCTCTCGTAAGCTACAAATACAGCACAAAAGTCCAAATGACAAGCGACTTTTGTTTGCTCGGCGAGTTTGCAATTAGTCTGCAAACTGGGCAATTAGTTTAGGAATGACGCGCGACTGTTCGCCGAGTTTTTTTATTCATATCAAGCACTACATGGCACAGAGAAGCAAAGAAAAGTTCCTGCTCGTGCTCGACAACAGTGTGGAGCACCGCGGGCTGCCCTCTCTGACTGCGGTGACCAAGCTCCCGTGGCGCCGAATGCGACATGAAAGCCCAGCCACTCGACGCGATCATCATTTACGTGCTCTAGGCGTCCTATCGGCAACGCGTCACAGCTTATGCACAGAGTAAGTGAAAGACCATGTGGTGACGTCCTGGTTAGGATTTCTTTGTTCGCCGACGTGAAAATGATTAAGGCAGCTTGTATGGAACTGACTGTGAAGTGCATCCCGAATTGCTTGAGTGGGGCAGATATTTATGGACCCGGGTAGGATTGAAGACGCGCTCAAACAGCTACGCGAGACGTACAGTCTCGATCAAAAGTCTCAAGGCCAAAGGCTTCTCGCTTGAGCTGCATAACAGAGCCTTTACGGCACTATTTCAGACCTAATTCCCACGAAATGCTAGCAGAAGGTTTCTTCTTGCGGTAGAGAAGCTCCCTGCTTGACTTGCGTTTTCAATGATCCGCTACACGGAGCATTCTAGGAACATTCATTTCGCTGCAGCTGAACGCTATGACCTTAAGACTTTCGACCAAGACTGTACTTGTAATTCTGGCAATGTGTCATATTAAGTCGTCCACGATGACTTGGTTAGCGTGGATGATAAGCCGACATCGCAGAGTCATTACAGTACGCGAAATATAAGCACTCCTCGACTGCTAAGAATATCATGAAGATGATGATGACGAGGAGGCCGGCCTACCACCAGCTGCCTTTAGCACTTCAACCGCGATTAGTTGCAATGCATCCTCAAAGCAGCTTGTTACGGCAGGTATCTCGGCGAGGAGCACACGACGGCACTAGTGAGGTGAGAAAGTGCCATGATAAAGTATATATTGAAGAAGCAGCCGCGCATGGGAGAAATAAGCCATATGTGTTCAATTTTGTTTTTTCGGCTGTAAGATGGAAAGTTGACTTTCTACGAACCTGTACGCAATACAGCATTTAAACTCACAAGATATCTTTGCGACTAAACAAAATCTGTTCTTATTAGGAGTTTATTACTCACAATACCAATCAATAAAATGTGGAGTGCCTCAGGGTAGTATAGTTGGGCGACTTTTATATAATGTTTATATCAACGACATAATTCAAATAGACGACGAAGTAAAGTATATCATATACGCCGACGGAACTATTTTAATTCTTGCCGGAACAGATGCTAATTGTATGATTAGGAAAGGTAACGATGTGTTGTTGTCCAAGCTACATGCGTGGTCCTGTAGATATGCTATTATAATGAGCAATATGTAAAAAAAAAATAAAGCTATAATGTTTTGAGGAAAACATGTAAAATCTAGCCTACTGGGGGAAATGAAGTAATGATAGTAAATTTAATAAAGCACAAAGTTTCTTTTTTTTTAAATCGATTAATGCTTGGTATCATCATATGGATTATATACAGAAACTAAGTTAGTTTGGATGCTTGGCATCCTTCTGAAATTCCAATGCACCTTACCGCCCAGAACTAAGCTTCTGATTTGCCAAGCTCTGTTTTCTTCAATGCCGGCCTGTTGTGTTCTAGTTTGGGCCAAAACAACATTCATAAATAAAAACAAACTTATAATATTGCAGATTGGCGCATTAAAAGCTATAACTGATGCCCGAACAATATCGTAATCGAGTCATCTGATTTAAATATATCGAATCCTGAATGTTACCGACATATATGAGTACCATATTCTAACCATGTGTAAGGCTCGGTTGCGCCGTAACAGCTGTTTTCTTTCAAACATTGCTAAATTAGAACCAAATACCGCACATCACATGACGCACCACCATGAATATTGGCACGCCACCAGCTCAAGCACTAATTATGCTTTCTAAAGATTATCGTATGCCCTACCTTCTACAGTAAACAGATTTGCATTCTGAAACGAATTAATTGTTTCGTATTAATTTATTAAGTTAAATGTATACAAAACTTGTTTGTCTAATGTTTCTCAGGCGCATGGTGTGCCTGATTCCGTGATACTTGCGAGATGCTTGCTTGGTTTCTTTTTTATTATTTTTTTAAATTTAAAGTTAAATATGCGGTCATAATATTCTCCACAAACTTCCTTTAGATAATGAGTGTAATTTTCTATTTTATGTCGTCCTAATTTGTAACAGTGTGCACAAAGTTTATTTGTTTCTCACATTCTTAGTGCTGCATGCTGCTCCGCCGACTAAGCACAGATAATGAGAACTTTGTCAAGCCGTGTAATGGGGCTTTTTACTGCCATTTGTGCCTCGAGAATCTACTGCTTGGAAATAAAGAAATTAAAGCTATGTTGTAGACCGAACAGACCGACTTTGCTTAGAGTTTAGATGCACCGCATCTGCCAAAGTGCACACTGGCACATTAGTCTTCTTGTGCTGTAGTGTAGTTGTTGCTGAGGAGCGCTCTTTTACCAAGGGTAATGTTTCATTAAACCATGCGCATTATTCAGTTCTTGTTGACTACCTACTATGGACGGGTTCACGTTGCACCTCGAATTTCATCTAATGTCTTCCTGAGAAAAAACAAGCCAGGTGTTTGCAGACGGGCAGCATGGCAGGTGAAATACACTTTTAGGAAGGGTAGATACTTCGGCTTGTTGGTTCATTTCAGGGGTAGAATTCATAGCGCAAAAAAACAGGGTCACAGAAAGACGACACCACAGAGCGCTAACTTCCAACAAAGATTTATTTCGTAAAAGAAGGGTGGTTTTTTATATACTGACTTATCATACAATTACTATCAAACCACAGCTAGCAAAGCATATCAGACATATATAAGATCTCCTTTGGCAACAGAGCTACTGAAGGGCTACTCACACAGTCATCTTCCAACAAGGAAATCTATTGCGCTTCAATTATCTCTCGTGTTAAGCGGTTTTTGTGCATTTTCAAGACCACGCATTTTTTTTAGGAGTGGTATACAATGACACACACGGCAATGGGCTGACAAACCTTTCCCACGCATATCACTAACGTCACGCCCATGTTCCGCCTATCATTCAGGCATCTGCCTGTTTGGCCTACATACCGTTTGCCACAGGAGGTGGTGTCGTCTTTCTGTGTCCATGTTTTTTTGCGCTATGAATTCTACCCTTGGAACTTTTAGGAAATTTTATCCAACTCCTCGCACAACCTTTGCGCGCCTAGCGCTCGTCTGCCGTTACATCGTCAAACGAGGCAGGAGTCGCTGAATGGCAGACCATGTAGATATCAAGTCAAGTACGCGTGGCTGCGCCTTGCTGTAGTTGCGATACGTCTCAGTCATGGTTATGGGCTGTTTCACGGCAAATGTTTTTATTGCGAGCTAAACCCTGTATAGCGCTTTGAGCGCACCCGCAGATTCACTAGCCCCAATGGATATAGCGAGGCGCGGAGGAGGTTTAGGGGCAGACATCGTTGTCACTTCCTGGACCCAGAGATGCTCGTAAATTCAACGTTCTTCTCTTGTTTCTGAACAAGAAGGCTGTATTTTTCCTGCATGATTCTTTGGGCTCTTTTTAAGTTTTCTTTCAACAACGCGTTAGCAAGGCAATAGCTATGTGCGCCCAGTATTCGGGAGTGCGTTATATACTGACCCCCCTTCCGCCCCTCTCCTATAGGTCAGTCTCGGCTGCACGGACGCTTTCTGACTACTACTACTACGACAACGACAAACACGCCTTGACCAGGGGCTTTCACATTAACAGCTGGCGCTGTATAAGTAGTATATGTATATGGTGTGCACATTCTTGGCAGAGTTGCCTATCTTTATGGCTCATTCGTTTCGTTTGCAGGTTCAGTTATGTTGTTTGCGTTCTACTTTCTTCCGGTGCATTTTTATAATTTGTTGTGCGCATTGTAGTAGTCAGACTAATGAGAATTCAAAAACAGCTCCAGAGTTTTCCAGGGTTGTTGTATTTTGAAAAAAAAAAGCATTTACTATAGCTTCTTCTTTCCGTCATCATAATGTTCGACAAATTACGCAGCTTTATGGAGTCTTGGTTCTGTGAAAATCAAATTTAGTTGTCCATTTTAGTGTCCTCCGTTCAAGAGATTTACACGGGCAGCGCTGTGTTTACTACGTCACAAACATTACCTGCGCGTTGATACTTGGTTTTCACTAACTGATAAGGATTTCCAGGCTATGTCAGGCTATCTCAGCCTTTTTGTGAACGGAGTAATCGTTTACAGTTACTAGCCATTCAATGTACATGCCAGAACTTTTCCAGAAATTTTATGACGCCATAACTGCGTCAGGCAAAGTACCACCTACGATCAGCTAAGTTTTTGTTTCAGTTTTGCTGGTTTTCGCTGTTTTAAAATTACTGTAATCGATACTTCAGAAAAAGATTTTATGTTACAAAGAGACGGGATTCGAAGGAATTATATGCGATATTTGACTAAAAATATGCTACAGAATCCTCGGCGTGGCTCTTTAAGTTCATTATTAAAAGGGTGCTTTTAACTTTTCCATGTTTCCTCTTCACAGAATGCATTTCAGTAAGTTATAAGGTAACCAGAGATTAAGGGATTATGTGTAACCAGGACCTTTATTTCCTTTCTTTTCAAGGGTTGGGGGGGGGGGGCGGAATAGACACTCCATTGTAGTTAAAATTTAATGTACGAACTTTTAAAACAGCGAAGTGACTGATAGAGCGAATGAAACGGCTTTTCCCAAATAATGTTTCGCAGAAAGGTACGCTATGCACACACTATAGATTTGATAGTAAGAAGACAGTTATACAGACTTGAGGAACACCGTAGTCTCGAGCAAGGATGAAATTCAAAATTAAGCGGCGAACGAGGATGCGTAAAGTCTCAGGAACATAACTAGTTATTACAGATTCACAACCTTATGTGAAAAACGATCTTCGTATAGTTAGCCACAACTCTTATCGCCTAAAAGGTTGACACGAACGTCTCCCATGATTGCTGTATTGTTCTGCATATGTTGCACAAATTAAGTTGACACCACGACCATAAAGCATGACCTTCTGAAGGGAGACAGTTCCGAGAACTGCAGTAAATTGATAATCGAAGACGGGGGCCGAAAAAGTTGCGCAGTGGCCTCCATTAACGGCCACCAGATGGCAGTAGTTGGTAGCTGTTCAGGGTGGGCATCGCGTCCGTTGTTTTTGTCTTCCCTTTCAATACCCGTATGAACTTCCAAGAGCGCATAGAACAAGGATAAGTAACAAAGTGAACGCCATCAAGAGGCGCGGTCATTTGGCGGGAAATCGTCGCGATGAGAAATGACGGGGCAAAGGTTAACTGCGTCTCGAGCCTCGGCGAAACGCCGAGATACCCATCTGCTTCCCCGGAGGGGTGGCTTAGTGAACCGAGGCAAACGACTCGGTTCCATCAGGCGCGTTTCCTACGAGACAAGTGCATTTACGCCGATGACGAAGCGGCCAGTTATTGCGCCCCTCTTATGCGGACGAGCATCCCGTATCGCGTCTCAGTATATGACCCACGTGACCTGCCACGTCCTTCACTGCCTTCCTCTTTGCCTCGCGAGGAGACACACGAATGGGCCCTCGCTACCTTTGCGTGCGCACTTATTATAGACAGTTCGATTTGCAGAGTGTGTGCGCTGCACCTTGGTGCGTCCATCAGAAAGATAAGGCGCGGATAATATGCATTAGTAACGAGAGTTTCTACTTATTGGGAGATGAAATTGGAATGAATTTAACGTCCACATTTCGACTGTCCGGTGTCCACATATTTTTTTCTTATTTTGATTCTCAGTATCGATACACACCGTAGACCCAGGTTAGCTTAGAATAGAGAACACCGTTGCGTAAAATAACACCCTGTGTTCCTTAAAGCAAGCGCAGCGCGTGGCCACCTAGGAAGGAAGATAGGCTAATAATTTTGTCCAAGTCAGCTTGGAAAAAGAAAATGAAGAACAAGAAGTTATAGACGAATAAGAACATAACCTCGAAAAATACACTCACTTCTATGGGCGATCTCATGAGAGAATCTCATAAATGAATACCCTACTCGCATTCCGCGCACTAAGGTCGTTCAGGCTTGAATTAACCTGGAAATTGAACCCACTGCACTGAGAAATGGTATGGGAAACACTGCGCTGTAGCTGTGTGGGGCAAATACCGCCGAAAAGAACAGCGCGTTTCAAGAATATTATTCAAATTGAAGCACCTAGAAGGATTATAAAAGAGGAAGACGGAAACGAGCGACTATTAGCAGCTAAAAGTCTATGGGAAGAGAAAGATAGGTGTAGATGACGTCATCGGCATGACGGCGGCTGTACACGCAAGCATACAGAATTGGCGCGCCCATCTCCGATCAACTGCTTAATTTACAGAAACAGCACTTAGATAGGGGCATTGTGTGACGCCTGATCGAAATCATTAGCGATGGTTCGTTGACATTTATTTGCCTTCTTTAGCTCTTATATTCTAGTCCTATACTAGAGCCGATAACGTATACGCTTCTCGAAACTTGGCATGTCACCACCCACAGCAAAGACAAATGTGAGCTAATGATCCCTTCTGTACAGGAATCTGCTTTTTCCAAACTCACTACCATACAAAAGCAGTCTGCCCAAAAGGTAGTGTGATAAACTATCAAAAACTACGATAATGAAGAACGAAGTCAAATGAACTTAATTTGAGCAGCTTTGAAGCAATTTCATTAAACTCCTTTCAGCATCATAGCTTCTCGACACTTTTCATTCACGCTTTGCAGACGGTCAGTTTCACTGCATGACTCGTATTTTACACCAAAACATTCACCTAGTGCAATGGGTTGCATGAAGGCCTTCATAATGTCCGCGCTGGCCATAGAGTCAGCCGCTCAGTTCCTAGATGGCGCCACACGTCTGTTCTTTCGTTCCAGTATGTTGCTGCACGAAGTGATTTTCACAGTAACTTTACCGGTAAAGGTGGCAACGTTTCGAGTTGCAATGAGTAACTCTTACACCTGATTTCACTGTGGGAGTCATAGCCTGTCGTATCAGTCTTGCTTTGTTTTAAACATAGCAGGATTAAGTAAGAATAATGTAAAGACAGTGTTCTAATTATAGGAGCTACAGAACTGCGGCAACTGTTCCAGTGTGAAACCAATTATATTAGCAGTTAGGTAATCTAAAGCATATGCTTGCCTTTGGGCTAGCTTCCATGCTAGCCACCATGACTAGTGAAGGAACAGCGACGGCCATCAGGAAGATCAACGACTATCGAGCGGTGTGACGGATCGCAGATACGTGAGCAGCAACTTAATCATTTTCATCATCGCTGAAAGTGCTTAGCTCCGAGCGTGGTGTTTCTTAGGCCGTGCTACTAAAATAAATATTTACTTGTGTAGGGGGCACAGCAAAAGTAAAGCCGTATGTATAAACAATTACGCCTCTTATTTGTAGATTCTTTTGCGATCGTTCAAATGACGGCTGACGTGCGGTAAAAC
The DNA here is from genome assembly GCF_052857255.1 of Amblyomma americanum. Lineage (NCBI taxonomy): Eukaryota > Metazoa > Arthropoda > Arachnida > Ixodida > Ixodidae > Amblyomma > Amblyomma americanum. Next base: position 48,839,913 of record NC_135498.1, read on the forward strand.
TGTTGCGGTTTAGCTGCAGGCTACAAAACTAACTTTACTATCTACTTAAGACTGCCGCGTCTTATTCCAGGAGCCGTCACCAGTCCAATTTCTCAGGTTCACAATACGCCTTTCTGAGATTTTATTCACTGCTCAGCCTCGTCCGTCATCACGTACTCGGATAACGGCTGGCGTGAATTAACGTCCCATTAAACGAATCGGATGCATTTGTTGAGTCAGTTCTAATGGGCACACATCTTGGACTGTACACATACCGGGTGTTTTAGCGAACACTTTCAAAAATTTCCAAGAATAGGCTTTTTGGGGTAAAAGTATGGCTTTTGCTGCATAGTATTACAGTATTGGCGGTCACCAGAAAACCGGTGAATCGTCTTAAGCAGTAAGCTGGTTAACTAATTTTTAATAAATTCTAACAAGCAAGGTTAGGCGCCCAAAGTTGCAATTAGAGATTTGTAGCCGGTCGTTAGTAATAGCCATATCAGTTTTTAGAATTTCGAAAACGCGATCACTCTCGCTGCTGTGGCTCGAAAAAATTGGCTGCATCGTGCCAAAATACATGTGCTTACGAAAGCATGCAGGCAAAGCATCCCCTCCCGTCCACTTAACTAGTCGAAACAGCCAAATTTTGTCGAACCACAGCGCCAAGGGTAATCGCGTTTTCGAAATTCTAAAAACTGATGTTATTACTAACGACCGGCTACAAATATTTAAGTGTGACGAGGCGCCTAAATCTATTAGTTAAAAAGTTAGTAATTAAAAATGACTTAACCAGCTTACTACATACTAAAGACGATTCACCGGTTTTCTGGTGTCCATCAACGCTGGTAGTAAATACTGTGCCGCAGAAGCCACATTATTACCCCAAAAAAGCTTATTTTTGAAAATTTAGGAAATGTTCGATGAAACGTCCGGCATGTTTCGAATAACGAGTGCATGTTCAAGGCATGCCTCAAGAAGCACCTGGTCCCATCCCTCTTTTCCTTTTCCTTTTTGTCATCTTCACGACCGCGCTAGGGGAACATCGATGCATTCTGCCTGCCAAGCTAAGGACGGCAAATTATGCAGACAAAGATTAAACTCCGCAAGTTGCGCAGTGAGTCTGCCCACCACCGCGATTGTCGGGCGCGCGTACCAGGAGTCCGCTTACAGCGGCATGCTCTCGCATGTTGTGTATGCTCCATGCAGCGATGGTCGTTAACGCGGAGTGCGAGGCAATGACTGATACGTCGCCAGACATGTTTGTGCCGGCCCACGTGTATGAGGTGACTGAACTTTCTGAAACGATGACCGCGCACGGGCCGGCACCCTTGACAGTTTTGCTTGCGCTATGCCGTGCCCGCATAGCGCGGGGTTTCAGGCGACAAAACAGTGCACTTGGTGAACAGAGTCATAGCGGGGAAAGACATTATTTTCACAATGTATGGGCTTTCGCCGCCTTCAATAGACTGCTAACGCGTGTTCTGTCAAATTTTAGCGCGAGTTACTGCAACGGCTTTGGTAGCTGTTTGGTAACCCTACAGAATGCTTCATCTGATCGGTGGGAGTTGCGGCCAAAGAGATGCCGAATCTAGAAGATATTTTGCGTTATTTTACCGACCTACTGTATATATTTTACACGCTCAACTTCTTTGATTTGTTCCAACGCTTATCGAGGCCGATAGATGCACTTGGCGGTGTGTCCATGATCAGGTATCAGCAACGTTATTCATAATAGTTGAGATAAGAAAGAAGGAGATAACGCAGCATCCCATTTTTCTTTTGCGCATGTGAACATCTACCATGAACTCAAATAGCCCGATCTGGCAGACTGTCTCAGAGTCAAATGGACGCACTAGAAAGATAGTTTACATGGGGATTTTTTTTTTTTTTTGCCACAAGCTGTGCTCAGTGCGTACTATATATAGTGCAACGGACGCGAAATTCGCAGGTCGTGCGTTTGGGTGCACTGGCGGCATGCGGTTGTTTTTCTTCCTCTTTCTAATCAATTTCCCACTGATGAACACAACAAATTGAAAAAATACATTTCCCTATGCACTCCTTGGTTTCGATGGCTCTTGGCTTCGTTATATATAAAATTCCAAAACTGATATGGCGGTTACTAACGGCCGGCTACAAATCTCTAATTGCAACTAGACGCCATTCTAATAGTTAAAAATTTAACTATTGGAAATTAGTTAACAAACTCACTAGTTAAGATGGTTCACCGGTTTCCTGGCCTCCGCCAACCCTGACAATACAATGCCGCAAAAGCCATATTTTTGCCTCAAAAATCCAATTTTTAAAAATCACTTAGTCTTCCTTGTAACACCCGTTATATAGCCGCTTATTCTTCATATTCAACGAACGGCAGCAAGAATAGTTTCGAATTTTCGGACAAAAGAAGTAATCTTGAGACAGGCTGACATGACGTATGCTAAATATAAACATGTGTGCTGATTAATTATTACAAAAAAGAGACGGAAGGAGAGAAAGCTAGGAAAGAAGGAAAGCAGGAAAGAAAGGAAGAAATGAAGAAAAAGATAAAGGAATAGATAAGGAAAGGAAGGAAGGAACAGGGAGGAGAATAGATAAAGAAAAAAGGGAAGGAAAGAAGAAAAGGTAGAAATGAAGGCAGATATGAAAAGAAATGGGAGGAAAAAAGGAAAACAAACAGAAAGGAAGGAGAGGGCGAAGAGAGAAAGAAAGCGAGAGAGAGAACAGAAAGGAAAGGGGAAGGAAGTACTAACACTCGGGTCACAAGCGCTGGACCACTTAGGGGCCATGCAGCATGCAGTATAGAATGTCCGCTCCAAGCTGGAGCTGTGGGCCGACACAGAATCAACTTTACGCATCAATTCGCTTCCAACCTTCCGGCTGCGTGCACATGCACGAACATCTCTCGATACGAACTGCACAGAGTATTCAGTCTCTTCGAGGTGCTCGCGTCGTGCTCCGGCCCACCTCTCTGCCTTCTCGCCCCCTCGCTCCCCGTCCCCCCGCGTCGCATCATCGCGTGCATCTCAACCACGGACAGAGCAAACGACTACGACGCCCATATACGAGCAGTGGCCTTCTCCTCCATGCAGCTCCTCATGTTTGTCCAAGAGCGGCGCCGTTGCCAGGCACTGCCAGCTTCACACGTCCCGCGGAGCGACATCCATCCGGAGCTGTTATCAGATGCCGCTTTAAAATATTGGTCCGATAAGGGAGAGTGGCCGGGGAGCGCCGGACTGCAGTGTGAGGGCAGGGAGAAGTTCTATATGTCCGTGGCGCTCGACCTGAAGAGCGGGAAGCCGAAAGGCCGCCTTTTGCGGCATTCTTCCTTGGCCTCTTCCACTGTATAGTTGCATGTGGCGGCGGTGAGGTGTTTTTACGACTGCTCGGCCTCAAATGTGCTCGTGATTCATCAACGCGACGTGACCCGCCTGCCAGCATCGGAGGCCCGTAGAGGTGGCATGCAGCGCTCGAGGGGTCCGGCCACGAAAACTTCGTCGTCGATGACTATATGCGTAAGGATTTATGGAACCGCGGAGACGTGTCACCACGCTTCGCGCTCGCCAGCGTATATTTCTTGCAGCTTTCTGGCGAAAGTAACCGACCTTCCTCCAAGTTCCGAACCAGGCCGCTTTGCATGCGGTCGCCACCTGACGATGCATTCCTGGTGTCGAGGCCGGTACTGTGCCCCCTGACGATGCAATCCTGGTGTCAAGACCGGTACTGTGCCCCTGACGATGCAATCCTGGTGTCGAGACCGACACAAGGATTGCATCGTCAGGGGGCGCAGTACCGGTCTCGACACCAAGATTGCATCGTCACTGCGCCGGTCTTGACACAAGGAGTGCATCGTCAGGGGGCGACCGCAGTTACTTTAACCCCCGATAGTTCATGCACGTCTTGGCGAAGGACTTAGCGGAATGAATCTTGCACTTGCCAAGGCGTTAACGGAAGAGTTAAACAACAGCGTGACGCGTGATGGCTGTCAGGTGGCACGCCGTGTAATGGGACTGCTCTGGATTAATTTCGAGCAGCTGAGGCTCTTTGGCGTACACAGAAATCTCAGTACATAGTCGTTTCGTGCATTCCCCTTCCATCGATACCCGGCCGTCGGACAGAACCCGCGCTAGTCAGCGCTCAACTGGGTGTTCTTTAGCCACTATAGCCACAACGGCTAGGGATAATGAGAAAAATAAATCTGCGTCAGAAGCGGGGCGAACGCATTTGTGTATTTCCGTCTTTATCACTGCAGGCCGCTTCTTATGGTCCGGTAGGTGTATGACTGCAGTAGCCCTGTGCATTTGTGGCCAGTTGTAACTGACAGTGTCTGTCCTTTTTAGTGAAGTAAATTTTATTCCTCATTAAACCACTTTTAATTAGTTCCCTGAAAGCGTCTTTTTTTTTTCATTGTGAATTAGGGGATTAACTCACTCTATACGGGAGCAGTCCTTGGTAGTTACGACAGACATATAATGGCGATAACATTTTGTGACTATTATGGCGATCGTTGAGCATAGCCCAGTTCTATGTGCTTTTTTAGTGTCCTAGAAACCCTAGTTGTGCCGTGCTTTCTCCGTGTCACACTACTAAATCCCCCTCTTCTCCACTGCCCCCCAAAAGGCGTTGCGGTGCTGTGACAGTCACATGACATCGAAAAGTATCAATGCGCATGCGTAGACTTTCTTCCTTTATATGTCCTGGGTGCTCCTCCCAACGGGTGTACATGAGCAGTCGATAAAGACGTTCCACAGCATTTAGAGCAGTGCATGACGTAAACGAAATTGCGTACTAGCGGCGAGTTGCGCAAATATATTTTACTAGGTTGCCTTCTTATCGCACGTGACTGACTTGAAACGTACAGTACTCACGGATTGAAATAGGACATTCGGAGCGCGTGGCCGTCGCTTCATGGAGCGCCGCCCGTAGACGCTCATGGAACCAAGGTGGTGCATTGTGGTATGGCGTGAGAGGGAGAACATCTACAAAGCAGAATTGTTCCTTCCAGTAGCCAATCAGCCGGCCTGTGGTTTACCACATGCCTGCGTGGCACTGCAAGGCTAGCGCTCCGAATGTCCTATTTCAATCCGTGAGTACTGTACCATGTCTTTCGATTTCCGTTTTGTTTTAGGCTGTGACTCTCCATGAGTCCCTCTCTACAGCTCCAGTTAATTGCACTAATCCTATTATGTCGCAGCGTGTGTTTTCATTTAGTCATTTTCTTTTCTCTGAAGGCCAAGAAAGCATTACAGAAAGGAGTTTCGTAAATATATAAAATCTAGCGACTTTTCTTAAAATTGCGTGACATCAGGCATGACATCTAATTAGGAGGGAGGGAGGTGGTTTGAGTCTTTCGAGGCTCTTCCGATGAATGAATCGGCTTAAAAGTGCATGCAGCATGTTGGCGCACCTACCTTGATCGACGGCCAGTGCGGAATAGTACCTGCAATGAGCAAAGTATCAACATATATGTCCTTGAAAAACTGGTTATAATAAAAAACTCATAGAATATAAACAGACCATAATACCTGCGACGCATATCTCCGTCGGGGAAACGGAAGCTTATTTTAATGGATTCTTTAGCATGTGCGATAGCCAGAAACGATAAATGCTCAGCGTTCCTTTATTGAACAGGTTCAGGAAAGTTACAGTGTTGCATCCTAGTGGTCTCAAAAGAAGAAACGAATTACAGCTTTGAAGTCACTGTAGTGTTTCGTGGAGCACTAATTTCACAATTGCATTAGCAGTAAAAAAGCAGTCCACATCACCGTGGTCCGCTACTCATGTTTTTCAGGAAAGAATATAGGCTACAAATACACGAAGAGATTTGTACGAAACTGCGTGCCTTTGTGTCTGATAAGAAGTTATACATACATATGTGGGTAATATTTTTTGAGAACCCGAGAGAGGAATTATCTTACCTTTCAATACCTCAGGATCCAGCACGCCTCCTAAAAGCAACGTTCATGTCAGACTGAATCATAGCCATGTCACGCGGATTGCAGATAAATGATAGGGAACACAACCATCGGCAACAATTTTATGATTTGTGCAGAAAGTTTTCTAATACAGCAGGGGAAGGAGAAAACAAAAAGAAAGTTTTGCGCCCTTCTCCGGGATACGAGATGACATCGATAGTTGTAACGCGATCGTCATCCTCCTCATGCACATCCGAGAGCGCACCCACACGTACTCCCGGCCACTACAAGATATGACATATTCAAGAGGGCGCCTGTATACTCTTCAGTTGCCTGGTCGCATATGTGTCTTGTGGCCCTTACATTTCTCTTGTGGTGGCATATGTCCATTATGGTCCTTCTGTGTCCTTTATGGCGATTTTAACGACCTACAGGTGGCGCCTCAATTCATCCAATATATGGCCGCGCTACGGAGGACTGCATCTAGGGCGCACGCTAGTTAGAATAGTGCTTGTTTTAAAATTTCACGATAAACTTGCTCTTGCGTGTCGATGGGGGTGACCTCGTGCGAATCGGTCTTTCGGTGATTGACGGTGTGAGAGGAACAAATAAGAGGCAAAAAAGGAAGTCCGTGTCTCGCGTACAGAAACGGCTGGCATGAATGTGGAGCGGCCGACGGCGGGCGTTCACTTTGGACAGAATTTAAAATAAAAGCATGGACGTTGGAGAGTTCCAACGAGCGATTGACAAAATTATAAGCGCAGTGTTTTGCATTTAGCGCTGCAGGTAAGCAAGACTGAGCAACTATCATGCGGCTTGCGCAGAAAACAAGCTGGTAATGTTCTCACTCTCGCATGAGTTTTGAAGGGCTGAAGTTACCCCGTTTTGAGTTTTTTCGTTATCATAAATCTTAATGACCACGGGCTACTTTAGATCGAATACAGATTTCTAGTTGTGTGTGCAGATGGAAAGCGGGAATTTTATAAAACTTCCCCGTGCACTGTTTCCCCGGATCAACCGCCTCTTGCGAACTCTATTTGTAAGCAGTGAATGGAAGTGTATGTACTATTTTTGTGCCATACTGTTTGTTTCTCACCATCGACCTGTCTAGTGCATGGTTCCAGTCACAGCAAAGGCACGGTAGAATAACCAAGGGCAAAAACAAATGTAACAAAATGGACTTGAAATAAAGCATTTTATCGCCCCCTGACCCCCCTTCTTTGTGGATAACAAATCACTATACACGCACACCTTGTAGGCGTACGCCCGTTAGACATGTGTGCTCAACGATGGTTGTTAACAAATGGCTCCTCGTATTCACACAGGTCCACGCAAATCAACCCTTTAGAGATGTAGGCACTGTGCCTGATAAGAACTGCGCTCTCCTGCAAGCGCTCCACTGCAGCGTGCATACTTCCCGTGCCCATGCACTCTCTGTACTGCTGGCGCCAGAAAATTCGCGCAATGACGCTTACCGGCTCTTCTATCTCGAGACTAAGATGTATTTTTACAGCAAAAGTCTGACAACAATGCTAGAGTGTCCCGGCGAACCGCTCGCGTAATAGAGGAAACGGCGTAGTTCCACGCCCCGATCATTCTTAGACGAGTTCGCGGCACCGCCGCATCGTGGCGTCTATTTCGTGAGAATCGCCAATATGTTCCTTATGGACCCGTATGTTCCCTTCCTTGAGCCCTTATATGCCCCGTGGGGAGCCATATGTCCAATGTAATCTTTATATGCCTGTTGTGCATCGTATGTCCGTTATGGAACGATATGTCCCTTGTGGCCCTATATCTACCTTGTAGATTGTAGATCACAAAATGAACCAGGGAAGGGCAACCTCAATACGCTTGCTAACGTTTCGACAAGAGTACTTTCCTCAAGAGACAGTCCTCTTGAGACAAGAGACAGGTCCTCTTGGCAAGCACACTGAGGTTTTCCCTTGCCTTGTTCACTTTGTGATTATCAAGAACCATCTGACCAACCGCTCTCTACCATTGTTGATCGTAGCCCTTTTATGTTCCTTATGATGGTATATGTTCCTTATGGCCTTATTCTCACGTGATGAAACTCTATGTACATTGTTTTTCTTATATGCCTCTTTGTGGCCCTTATGTGTTCGTTATATGCATGGAACCATATGTGCCTTCCCTTGCGACCTTGTATGCCCCTTGTACCTGCTGGTTCTTATATGTCTGTTATGGAGTGATAGGTCCCGCGTGGCCCTTATATCTTCCTTGTGGAACCATATGCTGATTGTGGCCCTTATATGCCCCTTACCTAACCACACGTTCCCGCTTTTATGATCGCCATGCCAAACATGGCAACATTCTCCTTGTACAGCACGAAACGCGATACGTATTGGCTACGACGTACTGTTACAAAAACTGCGTCTACTCCGGAGAGGATTGATAGCCCAACTATCACTGAATAAAAGTAAAGGAACCGGAAAGATGATGACAAGATGCGCGGGCGAGACAAGGGCTGAAGCGCCTGTCCCATGCAGCCTGTCCGCACGCGTCTTTGTTGTTATCACTTCCTCAGTACGAAGTCATCGTACCGGCCCGCCATTTTCTCTTGGAGCGTAAATCACGCTCGTATACGCATTGCATTTGGCACTGTGTGCAATTCCTCCACGACTTCACATCCCACGCGCAATCGCGCGTGCTGTATTCGCCTGCCGTTTAGAGCGTATACATATACGTAGCCTCGCGGTCACTCGTTCGGGGGCCACTTGGCGATTTATGGTGTGGACAGATCCCCGTGACGGTTACTACTTTCGGACCCAGCAAGTCGCCTACTTTATAGTTTTTCTTTTCTTGCGTCGAGACACGGCGGCTTCCGAAAAGCGCACGAAGTGGCTGCCCGCCCGTATCGCGATCGTAAAATACGGGCGGAGCGAGCGAGTGGCGCGGCATATACCGCACTAGCACGAATTTAAGCAGCTGCTCTTTCCTCCCACACAAACATCACCGCGTTCACATTGTTTTTCTTTTTCTGTTTGCCCAAACCGGGGAAGGTTAAACGATGGAACGCGTTGGAGAAGGCATGATTAGAATTGACGGGCAAATTTAACGTAATAGTTTACTTTTTTTCAAATATTTTGCGCTTCCTTTTGGTCTTTGTAGCTGCGAAGTCGTAAAGTAAACTACATTTGCGTGACATTTAAGTACGCATTCAACTTTTCGGTCGAAGTAACGCTCCCAGCATCTAATTTGCATTTAAGATGCGGCCAGCTAATGCTCTGTTGATCGCATTCGGTTGTTTGTTTATTTCGCAAACCCACAATCGCTTCCCGAAGCATTAAAGTGGACCTAGATAGAATTATATTCGCAGCAATTGTGGGCGCGCAGTTCACTTTGTTGTGGGGTTCAGTTGTGAAGCTGGAGTCCGCGGGCATGACTGGGGGCTTGAAGTGCCACAACTGCACGGTGTCGCCATCTGTTATGCAGCAAACGCAATGCAATACCGTCTGTTCATCCCCCCTTGCCACGCCTTTTCAGCCTTTTTGTCAGCGCCTTTGATGAACAGAAGCCAGTCCCTCACTTCCATTTCGTTCTTAGTTTTCTTAAGTCAAATTGCGGTTTTTTTTTTAAAGCGAAATTTATTGCCGCAGGGCGTCAATAATGGGTGAAGGTGTGATGAAATATGTAGCAGTGATTAAATGAGTGAAAAAAGGCTAGCTGATTTGATGAGTCTAGTAGAAAACGATGGTACAGTCCCTGCGTCCAGGCAGTGTATGAAGCAGGGTTGCTTGGTGAAAGACCTGCTACCATCGGGTGCCGGATCCTTGTAGGCTTGAGAGCTGGGCAGTCCCACAGTAAGTGATGAATATCGGCCTCAATGTCCTCGTGTTTACATATCGGACACCCTCAAGCAGCTTCGATTTTCACCCTTAAGCTGCATGCACCAGAACAAATGCTTCACTCCAGCCATTGCCACCCACCAAAAGCCTACGCAGCAGTGGAGCGAATAAGTGACGGTGAAATCCAATTCAAAGACCCAACGGGAGGGCGGCTAATGTAAAGCGAAGGTCAAGAGCCTCATGCTGTCGAAGCTTCGCCGCATAAGTAGGTACGATCGTCCGTCAATATTTCTCGTTTTTTCGATACACGATCGTCAACACGAGAGCGGTGCTTGTGGTAATGCACGCGGTGCGTACAGTAACCCGGGGGGTGCTTATACACGCGTCGCTACGGTACACGCTTCGAGGGCATGCACGCTGCCAGCTGTAAGCGCAGCGGTGGAACGTCGATAAGCTAAGTGCATCGTGGTGGGTACACGCGAAAGCGTCGCCAGTGAGTTCGCGAATAGGTGCGTTTACAATTGTGTGCTTCGTGCCACTTGTGTGTCCTATCTGCACGTTCGCCGCTAACGATTCGGAACTCGTTTGTCCTCGACAATATGCACGCGCTGCTGACAACCCGCGGCGTCTGTGTGGGCCAGATGTTTAATGTATATTTATATTTGTTTTGTTTTCCATGAGTTCCTTCCTCGCGGTTCTTCGTTAAAGAACCCCCTCTACCGCTTTTCTAGGGAGGCATATAGTCAAGGAACAGATAAGGCAGTGAGGCCATTCCTACGTACAGTTTTGTGTGTATAGCTCGATAACACTGTGATACCGTTTAAAGCGCAACATCCAGAAGCCGCATAAAGTATAGTTTGCTCTGATATCGTTAATCCGAGGAGACTGCGTGCATATACCACGCATGTGTACATCTATAGACCAGGTGTGTCGAAAGATAAATGCGGAGTGCACGGGGCATGTATGCGTGCGTGCAAGCTCCACTTTGAGTAGCTTGCGCTTCATGCCAACTAGGTTTCTTTAATGCATTTATCGCTCTCTTCATGTCCCAGCCGCTTATCACTTGACGTCGGTAGCCATGCAGGCCAAGCGCTTGGGCAACGCTCGCAATGCAGTTTTATGCTCTCAACGCGTGCCTTCACGTTGTTCTCGCATAAACTAAACGCGTTCAGTGCGTTTGGTTAATGCTGCAGCCTTACGCGATGAAACCAAGTGCCCTGCAGGGCGATTGTTGACTTAAACCGTGCAGCATGCAAACGCACGCATTGGCTCCGAGGGTTTGGAACACCCTCATTACGTGCACGCGAGTGTGGCAAAGTGTATGCAGCGTGGATTCGCTATTTATGCAGGCGGTTCGTATGGAAGTTTGCTGTCATTATCACATCGGCCAAAGCTCTGCGTTGGGGCGGATTCATTCCTGTTAGCGAAGAGTTATGTTGGTCGCAGACAGCTTTGTGGGATAATGGCGAGGACACTTCAAGAGGTGTGTGTACTTGTCGGTTTAGTTTAACATCCAGGAGAAAGATTCTCTACAGAGAGAGAGAGAGAGAAAGAAGCTGCACTGATTAGATAGGATTAGCCTGGACTTGAGTGCAGTGCTGAGCCCAGGGTTCCAGAAGTGGTCACTACCTGGAGGAAGCCGCCGCGGTGGCTGAGTGGTTATGGCGCTCGACTGCCGGCCCGAAAGACGCGGGTTCGATCCCGGCCGCGGCGGTTGAATTTCGATGGAGGCGAAATTCTAGAGGCCCGTGTACTGTACGATGTCAGTGCACGTTAAAGAACCCCAGGTGGTCGAAATTTCCGGAGCCCTTCACTACGGCGTCTCTCATAGCCTGAGTTGCTTTGGGACGTTAAACCCCTATAAACCAAACCAAACCACTACCTGGAGCGCCCGTCGGAACAAGTATTCCTGCAGCTCCCGCGCGTTGGGCTCACTGAATCAAGCTGCTCTGCTTCATAAAGTTCCTGCAGCGTATAATAAGCCTACAATATACACCCTCAGAAGTAAGCATGACTGCATAAATACGGTGGACATGTTAAGTAACCAGAATTTCAGTCTACTAATACACCCAAAATAATAGGTCGCGTGAGAGGGTACAACGGCAGTATTATTAAATGAGAAACAAAAACGTAAATGACCGTCTATACATGCCAGGAAGCATTTAAAAAAATTTTTCAGAGATAGATTTTTATGGAGGAAAAACGCTAAGGCGCCCGTGTGCTGTGCGATGTCAGTGCATGTTAAAGATCCCCAGGTGGTCGAAATTATTCCGGAGCCCTCCACTACGGCACCTCTTCTTTCCTTTCTTCTTTCACTCCCTCCTTTATCCCTTCCCTTACGGCGCGGTTCAGGTGTCCAACGATATATGAGACAGATACTGCGCCATTTCTTTTCCCCCAAAACCAATTATTATTATTATTATTATTATTATTATTATTATTATTATTATTATTATTATTATTATTATTATTATTATTATTATTATTATTATTATTATTATTATTATTAATGTCTTTAAGTTTTACACAGCGCCTGGAACCTGCTACGCCGTTGGTGCATTTTTATGCCTTTCCTGCAGTTATTTCTTTTATTTTCTCAGAAAGATCCTGATGTCCTAATTTCAAGAACGTGCGTACCTGCGTACGCGTGCAAAGCCGCAGTGCATACAATTAGCCCTTCTGCGTTGCTTCACGTTTATACGTGCGAAACCCGTTCAGTTGCTTCTTCGGCTTCTTTCTTTCTCTTTAGCATGAAAGGCTTTCAGCTGGCGTTCTTTTCAAACTGGAGCGAACTTTATACCGAACTTAGAGCGGTACATTTCCGAAAAATTCCGAAACTTTCCGTCCAATAGTAAATCCAGCTGGAAAAGGCTTTCCCGCACTATATAGCCCCAAGCGGAATTCGATTCATTGTTCTTTCTCTGATGAATGAGACCATACGGACACCGCCGCAGCACGGGCACACACGCGCATATATATATATATATATATATATATATATATATATATATATATATATATATATATATATATATATATATATATATATATATATATATATATATATATATATATATATATAGCACCGGACGCGATATTCGGAGGTCGTGGGTTCGGATCCCACCGGCGGCATGGTTGTTTTTTCTGCTGCTTTATAAGTAATTTTCTTTAAGCGATTTATTAATCTAAGTAATATTACCCCACTGATAAGCACAACACATTAAAACAAAATAACGTTCCCCTATGCACCTTGGTTTCGGTGACTGTTGGCTCCCTTCATAAGTTTGTCAAACGGGCCCCTCATTTACTTTACATTGTCTGCTATATATATATATATATATATATATATATATATATATATATATATATATATATATATATATATATATATATATATATATATATATATATATATATATATATATATATATATATATATATATTGAATCGTAGTTTTCGCCATTCGCCAGTCTTTCGTTCATCGCTTCCAAATAATCGTCGGCAGTGTATCGCTGTATATAGCCGTGGCCTTACAATGGAGTGGGGAGGTCAAGAGATCGAAAGGCTCGCCTATGTCACCAGTGCTATCCTTATGTAGCCTCGCACACTAAGGTAAGTAGACGACTGCAAATTTTGTCTACCTCCAGTGAAAAAAAAGTGTTGTTTCGCTCGTGAATTGGGAACGAATCGGGGCAAGGCTGAACGTACTGCTATTGGGTACTCCAAGCGAATTCGTCTTGTAATAGAAATACGGAACGCGTAGTTTACACTCAATTCATCAGCCGGGAATGATTACAGCGTACTGAATGGGAAAAGGAAAAAAAAAAGCAAAGGTCAGTAAAAAGGTTTCCCTTAATAGGCCCGTGGACTTTAACAGCATATAAAAACTTTCCAGTGCCGTAGAACGCGCGCAAACACAAACACAGTCCACTCACATTCTGCCGTATACTGGCATGCCATGCCGGCGCGAACACGCGATATTCTTACCGTGGTATATTATACATCTCTATATACGTGGCCGTATATGTAGCACAGAAGAAGCGTCGTGTTCCTCCTATCTGTTCTTTTTCTTCTGCTAATTAGCAGCTCTCCTGTTTCATTTTCGACGCGTTCCAGCCTCCCTTCCTCCTCAAGCGCTCCGGCTGCGCTAATGATCTCGTAACAAGAAGCGCAGACACGCTGGGTCCTCGCGCGAACATCTGCGCACCTGCTCGCAGACCCGCTCCTGCAGAGAGGCGCATGTCTCTCCCCTCTATTTGAAAGTGGGCTCATAAGAATAACATACAAGCCTCAAAAAACCTTGACCCTGTGTGGTGTGTACACTGTGTAATTTTCGCTCCCTCACTCCTGCTTGTTTTTTCGCGTACATAGTTTGCTTGAGTATGCGCAAGCGTTGAGTTTCTATTTGCATTTGTATGCAACGGTGAGTGCGTCTTCGAACCCACAAGTTTCAACGGTTCGATGTATAATGAACGCAGGCAGGGCTGAAAGGCCTTGCGTGCATGTTATGACGGGTCGCACAGCCGGCGTAACGACACCGCTAACGAGCAAACTTGGGAAGAAGCGCTCGAACCCGTCGGCCGAACATGAATTGTCATTCGGTCTGTCGCGGCGGGCGCTGCCTCCGCGTTAAGAAGCGCACGCAGTACAGAGCGTGTAACGCGCAGGAGCTGTACAGGAAAGCTTGGTTAATGTTTTGGTGCAAAAGCACTCGTACTCTTGCTAACACCGACCAAGAATATTGCCCGTCCTATCTTGTGCCGACACGCCATGGTAAGTTTAAAAGAAAGCATAACACATAGATATCTCCATATTTAGCCGGGCCACCCCCGAATTTGACCATGCGCAACACGATGGTGACCTCCAATTTGGCCAGGGCCATTTCCAAAATTTGGCTCAGGCCACCACCAAAGTTTGCCGATTTGCACTAAAATCGACCCGTCGCGGTGGCTCAGTGGTTAGGGCGCTCGACTACTGATCCGGAGTTCCCGGGTTCGAACCCGACCGCGGCGGCTGCGTTTTTATGGAGGCAAAACGCTAAGGCGCCCGTGTGCTGTGCGATGTCAGTGCACGTTAAAGATCCCCAGGTGGTCGAAATTATTCCGGAGCCCTCCACTACGGCACCTCATTCTTCCTTCATTCACTCCCTCCCTTATCCCTTCCCTTACGGCGCGGTTCAGGTGTCCGGCGATATATGAGACAGATACTGCGCAATTTCCTTTCCCCAAAAACCAATTATAATTATATATACACTAAAATCGATGCACAAGCATAACTGACCGTTCCCAACACGATGATAAAACTCCAAATTACAGCCGGGGTCATTTCCAAAACTTGAAATCTTTAAAATAAAACTCGCGTGTGGAGCAGCTCTCACACAATCGTGACATGATTCGGGGTATGTAGTCATAAATACATGTACCGTTATAATGTGCTCCTTACGCCTTGCATCGTACAGACAGTATAGGTGAATTCGTTTCACTTCCCGGCTTTCTCCACATATACGTACAAAGAACTCTCCGCAAAAAGTTGTGATGATGTCTACAGGAAGTGCATTAAACGTCACTATCTTTGTGTTCAAGTGCCTTGGCATCGATCGTGCTTTAATAAGCAAAGCCGTACTTCACTCACGTGTCTGCAACGTTTTGTGGCATTCAGCTCCTGAGCCAAGGTCGCCGGTTCAGTCCCTACCGCGTTTCGATGGAAGCAAAACGCAAACACGCCGGTGTTCCGTGCGATGTCAGTGTGTACGTTAAAGGACTCCACGCAGGTGGCGTAAAAAAATCGCCGTGCCTCATACCCCACGTTCACCTTCGGAACGTTTAACTCCGCATACTACTAACTATCTGTAATGCAGTTGGGCCCGGATATATCGAACTCGAAGAGGATGGCGAAATAGTTGGATATATCGATAATTCGTTATATAAAATATGACAGTCGATAAGCCCACCTGTAACCTATAGAAGCAATTATACATTGCATCCAGGCTAGTGATGCCTTTCTTGCAACACCGTACCGCCCGCCGGCCAGACAGCGCAGCGGTCAGTGCTTTTGGAACTAGTCACTGCCTATAATAGGATCTCTAATCCTATTACCAGTACGATATAAATAGAATAATCGCTCATTAAATTAAGGGACAGTTGGTTCCCTCAACCTCTTCGGCGGCGAAGCACGCTAAGCAGGGGCTGCCGCTTAGCTTTAGTTAATTAGGTTGTCTTCACGGCATGACGACAATGCGTTGTGAAAAATGAATACATGAGACCGAAGGTCACACTCAGGTACACCCTACGTTAACATCCTCATGCGGCTTCACAACACAAGGGCTGCCAACAGGTGGCCAAAGCTGCCCAGATGACCCGTCTCCACGCGCGAAGCATGGTCGACAAGCGCTGTATGGAGAAGCGTCACGTGCAGATGCGCGGGGCGCCGTTCGATATATCGAACGATCGGCGAAATTGGAGTTCGGTATATCGCGCGACTTTCCCATACTTGTCGAAGGGACTTTTAAGCGGATAATCTGTATGTTCGATATGGCCAATAATTCCAAATATCCGGTTTAGATATATCCGGGCTCGACTGTATATTTACCAGCTGACTATGGGTACAACATATTGATTATTTTGTTATTTTCGACACACTTGTACCTCGGCTGTTCTAGTTGAGGTTATTTACTTGCTCTATACGGGATGTCATTGCCTACTTCGTTCGCATCTTTGTAAAGGCCAATTTTTTTAAATTTAATGTGCGCATTAAAATAAAACTATGGGAACGCACACTATCTTTTCAGCACAGTCTCCCTTTCACAGTCTGAAAGTGCGTTCTTCTCCGCAAAGCACAACTTAAAAACAGTGAAGCCACCGACTGCAATCTGGCCTGTCAATTTTTTTTTTTTTCATTAGTAAGTGCATCAAGCATCGAGGGATAATGAGCCTATTACAGTCAGTCAGTCAATCAACTTTATTTATCCAAAGGATGGTAGCTTGCTCCCCCGTGGGCCTCAGCATAACCCGAGCGCCCTGGGGTTGGGCTACCGGGCCGGAGCCTCGGCCGCCAGGCTGATGACTTTTTTTCCGCGTAGCGGGATCCTAGCTTCGCTGCAAATTGTCTATGATTGGACTCCGCAGCCCCTGGGGAGCTGCCATATTCTATATAGTTATGCGTGCCAAATTACCTTTAGCTCCACAGTATTTACAAACCCTGCCCTCTACCTTGCGCTGATTGTATACATACCCAAGATTTCCGGCGAAAAGTACGTGTTCCGATTTGTACCTTCCTCCAGGCCATTGCTTCCTTTAGTCGGAGCGATTTGTCTGGGGGTGGTGATTTCCTTCTATTGAGTCTGTAGCCTTCGAGCGTATTACAATATGCAGGGATCACGACGTCACCATGTCACTACCTCACCAGAGAAATAAGGAAGGAGCGAAGAGCGAAAGAAGAAACGAAGAAAGAGAGAAAGAAGAAACGAATAAAGCGACATACAGGTTATAAGAGGAAGAAGAAGACGACAGGGCGCGGACGTAGGGCCAACAAAGGACTTCCTCTGAATCGTATGCACGAACCTCAGCTTGGCTCGACTTGCTGAGGCTCACCGCGCGAAGCCGGTCGGCCGGCCGGCTTTCTTGTGAAAGTCGAGCGGCGGCGCCGCACGGCTTCAACTACAAAAGCGCCGCGCACACCGCCTGGCTCGAAATTCTACACGACGAGGCGACGTTTCGCCGCCGTGCAAAACGGAAGAAGGACCTCGGCGATTTGGACTCCTATAGCTGACTGACAACAAGTAAATGCCGCCTGCTGCTCGTCATATCTCGTTCGGCCTACATGTACGCGGCGTTCTCTTTGAGCCCCCCCCCCCCCCCCCCCAATCTCCTGTGAGTACAGCCGAATCACTTCGCGAGCTCGTCCTGGTGCCTCTGGGGAAGGTTGGAGGAGTCGGGGGAAGAAGAGACAATGCCGGCACCCTTCCCTCAATCTTTAGCCAGAAAGTATCTCCCTTTTCAGTGGCCTTTTATCAGGGCCCTCTCACGGCGTTGCCACAGACTAGCTTTTGTGCTGCCAGAATACAGGCACAATGCGGTGGCGTATATTGAATGCCGGAGAAATATGAATGTCCGTGTACGCCTTTCACTCTCTCTCCTTTTTTTTCCGAAAGCGATCAATAGGAAGGGGAGAGAGAGGACGCGGTCGATGGTTTGGCGCCATAAGGCGAAAAGAAATGGCGAAGCGAAGGTGGGGAAGAGAGGTGAGTGGAACCCGAGGAAAGTGATAAGCGCAGACAAGAAAAAAAGAAGAGTGAAGAGCAAGGATAGATAATGAGAGGCAAGCTCCCGTCTGCTCTTTCTCAATATCCCTTTCTTTCTCTCTCTCTTATTCATTTGGCTCGGCACTCGGGACTCCTGAGGCAGAAAAATGTGGGGATGAATGCCTGGCGAGCACAGGAGGATGATTCACGGCTTTCAAGCCTCGATCTCTCTCTCTCTCTCTGCCCCCAATCTACAGACCTCTTCCCACTCTCCGTCACCTTCCCCGGCCGACCACCTCCCTTCAGCTCTTATATATGTACGCCTGCATGTTCTGGATTATCGCCAGCAGCAGAGGCACGAAGAATAAGAGAGCATGCAAGGAAACAAAAAGGGGACAAAGTAACCTGGATGCATGGGGAAGGATGAAAAAGGAATGATAAAAGGGAAAACGGGAGGATGCGGAGGAAAGCACGCCGCGAGGCGAAAAAAGCAAATCAGTGTCGTCGCTGATCCCGCTTTGCGCTTATAAGCCCTGCGTCGACTTCGACTCACCCTCCCACCGGCAGCGCAGCCGGTCCCTATGGCTCCCCCCTCCCCGGGGCCAGGTCTTTCTTCCAGGAACCCGCGCCGCTGACACCGGAACGTCGCGTCTGAATCCCGTCGCCGCCTCCCCGCTTGCCTCTATCCCGTCTTCCCTCGCCATCCTCATTACTGCCTCCCTCTCTGCTGTGCTCCCCAACCTCACTTCCTTTTTCCCTTTATTCTTAGCTTTGCCGTTTTGCCTTTTTCCCCAGGCTCGGATCGAGCTGCAGGAACTTCTCGGTCGCTGGGCCACGCGCTTCAACGTTCTTTTCCATCTCTGGTTGCATCGACGGTCCATCACCGAAGCTGGCGAAGCGGTGTCGCGGCGCTGTAGCGAGGGAGCGCGGTGAGGCACGGCGCCGTCTGTGCCTTCCCCATTTTTTCCCCTCCCTATTCCATACCCACGCCACGTATAACCAGGGGCGCCGTGGAAACCCGAGGAGACCCAATCACCCGCGCTGAGAGGCAGCGCGGAAACGCTGCAGGCATCAAATCCGGCACGTCAGCGCGTCTCAAAGAGGAGGGGACAGGAGGGAAAGAATGGGGGAGGGTGACGTAGAAGTAGCGCTTTCAGAGCTGGATGGCTCCTCCATTTCCTTTCTTCCCCTCCCGCTCCCCATCCATCCTCTTGTATTGACCCGCGGTTGCTGCTGCTGTTGCTGGAACTGCTACTGCTGCCTCGAGCGACGGGTATGGCGGCGCTGGAAAGAAGTGGAAATATGACGGCGGTCCTCGACGCAAAGAGCGACAGACGACGGGAAAGAAAAAAAGAAATGGAGAAAAAAAAGGTAAAGGGACAGCGCCTGGCTCAAATGGGGAGGGAGCACATAACGCCAGAAATAAACGCGCGGGCAGCTTGCTGGTGCTGCGACAGGGGCTCTCTTCACTCGTCACGGCGACGACGGGCTGTGCTTGTGCAGCAGCCCGAGAGGAAAGTACCGATGTGCAGGGGCGAAATACTAGAGCGCGAGCCGCTTGCAACGCCCTCCCTCCCTCTCCCCAATTCCCAACGGTTACTGCTTCCCTCTTCAGCCAACCCGCGACTCTCTTTCTGACTCTTTTTAATATTTCGTTTTTGTATTTTTTTTTCTTCTACCGCCGGCGCTGCGCGCGCTCAATCCCCCTCCTCACGCGGCCTGTGTACAGCTCCGGACGGTCGTCGACGCGGCGTGATGTGATACGAGCAGGCGGGCGGAGAAAGCGGGGGACCCTGCGCTTCCACCATTGGACGCGAGAGGGGAAACGCGGCGCACAGAACGCGGCAACCGCTCGCAAATGTCGAGGGGCGCGAGAACTGCGCACGAACCGTACAAACACACGAACGAGATCCGCCGACGTGCCTGTCCTTGACGTGAGCGCGGCTGCGCTCTCTTTTTATGTGTGCGTTTTTGTGTGCGTGCCAGAGCAGCGTTTTCCACTGCTGAGCTCGGCGCGACAGGCTTCTCTCCTGGGGCGCAGTTCTTCGCACAAAAGGCGGCTCCCCGTCGAAGGGATGAGTGCGCGCCAGTCCTTTACCCCCCCCCCCCCCCCCTGTCCTCCCGCATCACTGCCCGCCGAGTTCCTGCCCTCCGTCCGCTGAATCACAGCTTCAAAAGAGACGCCGAAGGAAGCGGTTCCGAAAGGCGGTCGAAATGGGAGCTCGGGGAGGAGGAGGGCTTAGAAAATGGCGCCTCAGGGCGATCGTGATCCATCGCCGCCGGCACGAATCACGCTCGCTTCGCGCCTATTGGTCAGGAAATGACGTCATTTCGGAGGTGCCGATTGGCTGCCGAGCTCGGCATTGTCGTCGAGCGGGCTGGGAGGAACGCGTCCAGGCGGTGCAGGGCGAGATACACTTTCACTTTTGTGCATGTTGCGCCCAGGATAATAAAGTTCGCTCCGAATCGTGTGTGGACGTTGGATTTGGTGCTCCCGTTTTTTTTTTAGCGTATTAATTGAACCCCTTTCGAGCCCCAGATGTGATCAGAGTTTGTTTAGAACACTAGCAGCCAGCCCGATGAATCATTCGTAACGTGAATGCAAAAAACCAGACAGCCGTGCAGTACCCTTGGCGCACGTCCAGACCAGGACTCTAGCAATGAGTATGTTCTCAACATAACAGCGTGTAAGGAGAGTAATTTGGATATGCGAATATTCGAAAATTTCACATAACTAATCGAATAACCGCCTATTTGAATCGATGAATGGAGGGAGTATACTTTCGTTTAGAAACTATGAAAAACAATGAAATTTTCAAGCATTTTTGGTAGAGTATTGAAATTTATTCCCAAATTTTATAGGATTCTATAGTTTGTGGCGTCGCACAAATGGCCCCCGCTACCTCTCTGCAGGACAAACTGCCGCGATCAGCGAGCTCCCAGCTACAAACTTTAGAACCGCATCAAGCTAACCGCCATGCGCCTGTTATAACCAGTACTCTTAAATACATGCTGCTGTTCCTCCGCGATGCCTTACATTTCATTAGTGAAGCTCTTTTTTTTTCACAGCAAGCAAATTATAGTGCATTTACGCGTGTTCTAAATGCAGCTTTAATGATGTTTTAAGTGTCTGGGCTTATTGAAAAGTGACGAAAGCACCGGCCGTTTCGGTTGTTTGCTTGTTTTATCGTACTTCATTAGTTGGCTGGCGTATTAACCAGTCGGATACAACTCAAGAACGAAGCGGCAAATGCGCCTCAAAGAAGCCCCTCCAGCCAAAGGCGTCGACTGATTCTCTCCCTTGACCGATTCTTTTGGACCGGCTGGAGTGAAATCACAGGGGGTTGCAGATGAATGGTGAATGACCACCACTCAATCGCATTTACCGCGGCGTCATGAAAATCGGTCGACGCCTTTGGCTGGGGGACCTCCTTTGAGGGGCATTTGCCGCTTCGTTCTTGAGTTGTATCCGAGTATAGGGCCGGTCAAGGCCCATTGTGGCGAGGCGATGCTGTTCTTAACTTGTATCTGAATATAACTACTCTACCGTGGCAGAGTGTTGCTCATTTGTGTGCTATCATAATCAGGGGTTAAAGTTTATATCACTGAACGCATGAGGCTGTCCGCATGCATGCATGCCTATACAACAGCTGCCACGTGTGGATCCGCGTGAGCATGGTCTATCATTCACGCGTACTCTGTTAGATTGCGTGCCTAACTGCTCCCATTCTTTAGCCTCGTTGCAGCTAATTTACCACCTCACCACAGACTCATTTTTCATGACACTCTGTACCGGTGATGAGCGGACGAGCGGCTTAGCGCTAAAAAACAACAAAGAGCACTTGCTTCTGCTTTAAACATCGCGCATCTACGAGGTGCTCACATCTTAACCCAATTTGCGTCTTGCTCTTTTACTTTCGGAGCGAAAGCTCTACATCACGACCAAAGCTTCAAAAGCTGATTCATCGCTGAAGCCTTTACCCTGACATTGACATTATATAAATGAACGAACAAATATCTCCGCAACTGGGATTCCAACCCGAGGCCGGCGCGAATAGACCAGCTGCGCTGGCCACTGCCCGAGGGCACTATATACGTTATCAACGCAGCCTATCACGCTTCGACCGCAACACACTCTCGCGCTGTGCATTGCACATTATCGCCTTCATCAACTTCTATCTGCGGTGCGAACAGATCAGATCAGGTTAACCTCGATCAGAGCTTAATTAACCTGAGTCGAATATCGTCGCCAGATGTGCCGACGACGTATCAAAGCAAAACCATGCATGAGCCAATCAAGCTAAACACATGCTTTCGCGCGTCTGCTCCGTTGTGCTACGTTAAAACCCTACCATTTTTTGTAGTTACTGCAGATTTTTTTTTTATTAGAAGCCGTGAAACGTACGCCTGTACGGTATGTGCAGGTGGCTTATACGGAAGGGGGCCAGTAGGCCCGTGATAGAGTATGAAAAGACGGTAAAGTAAGTAAAATTATCTAGTTCTGTTTCGCGGCGCCACCCTTGCAAATCATCAGCTTCAAGGGTGACATGATGGCCCGATGTCCAAGTCAACTTCGTTTGTTCCCCGTCCATTACCCCCCCCCCCCCCCCCCTTCCTCACCATCCTGGTGTGATGCGGCGCTATAGTACTTCCGGGCTAAGCTCGCGCGTTTGATTTCTGCATAACGGCTGGCTTCGTGCGCATAATTTTACGTTCAACATCTCAAACCACGATGCTCATGCAAACTTTAAACACTGGGCTGGCCTTCATTGTTGACGAGCCTCTATTCCACAATATCAACCTGCGCCCCGATACCTAAATTTGAAAGCACGTCAGTTTAAGTTTATTTCATCGACCGTTATTTAATTGCACTCTATATATCGTTCGCATTGCCGTACAGTGCACCTGAAACAGACAGCAGGGACTCACCTTTCACGGCTTTTAAAACAAAATTTCTACGAGCCCCCCCCCCCCCCCCCCCCCCCCCCCCGCAAATCCCCCACTCAGAAAAAAAAAGAAAACAGCTTCTAAATCTTGAAATGCACGCCATATATGCTTCCTTTATTTGATTTCTTTATGCGGTCCTATGCACTGAAATTGAGGCGACTAAGGAATAGCCTTTATTTCTGTGGCACTGTGCTTGTATGGGTCAATACACAATACTCGTCGATCACATGAATGCGTATAGCTATTCAAATTAATAAAAGAAAAAACAAGCAGGACTCTGGTTTCGGTAACCTGCGCGGTATATCAGACGGTCGGTATAGAAGCTTGCATTTCCCTCAGAAACAACTAAAGTGGACAGCGAGATGTTAAGCGTATGGGTATTTCAGTGCTACAGTGAGTTTTCTGGGTCTTTAAAGGGATCTAACTTAGCAAGAAAAATGAGTAGGCAGAAAAATGAAGCCGCCGAAGTTTTTTTTTATTTATTCCACGGGGTATACGCCATGAAATGCCTGCAGAGATAGACCATGTTTTTTTTGTGTAAATTAAACAATGCTCTGCGTGCCAGACTGCATACATAATAAACGCTCTTTGTGTTCACCATGCAGAGATTAATGCTCTTGCGCAAAGCGTGATACAATATATCGTTGTTTTTTCTTCAGATATTATTGCTCTCGCAGTATTTGCGACTGCGTATTCCTGATGAATGACCGCACAGCATTACTGCACTTTTACAGCCCCGCGGCGCACGTGTAGACGAGAAATGTCTAGACGCATTAGGCAAGCGGTGCCACGCGTGTAGCCAAAAAACAGAACCGTGAGTTGGTTGCTCAACTAACCAGACGCTTTCGAAAGGACATTTCGAACTCTACGTCCCGCCTCTAATTCGAAATCTAGTATATACGCTTGCGTCAGTGGCTCGACAGGGCCTGAAGACATTGTCGTCCTTTTATAAACGTGAAAGAAGAATTATGCTTTGATCACGCATATCTATACGCAGATGGAAACCGTTCTCGGGTATACCGATAATGCTCGTGACATCCTGCACGAATTATGAAAAATGTCAAGGCTTGACCTGTATTCTGTTCTTGCAGTTAGTGCAGTCGAGCAATGATGTATAATAAAATGAGTGTAAGGTTTCTGTATAAGAAATAAGTTTTGCTAATTATCCTAAAGCTTTCGAGTTGCGCACATTTTTCGCGAATTCGCGTCGCGCCAGTATTATAGCCGCTTCATTTCAGCGTGGAGAAATGCAAGCAGAAATATCAAACTCATCGATATTTCATTCCAGAAACGCAATGATATGTAAAATGGGATAACATTGAACTAACAGCCTCGAGCTTAAGTAACTTAATAAGCGCTTTCGAAATGCCAGGATTAGGCGCAGACGTCTGGAACAATTTCTGAACCCTTATATTTCGCAGCGATGTCTGAAACTCTAGATCTGCATGTTAATACGTGTTTTCTGCAATCAAGGGGCACATCCCACGAATGTGCGCTGCTGCGATTACGAAGCCATTTCACTTCGTTTTTTCTTTCGCTAGATAATCATCTGACATTTTCAAAACCTTCATCTACAAGGAGCCACCAGGCCCTACACATTTCACCTTTTTATGCTCGCACTTCTTTAAGTACCAGCTTTTCCTTCATACCATTAAAGTCTAAGCCGCCGCGGTGACCGAGTGGTTATGGCGCTCGGCTGCTGGCCCGAAAGACGCGGCGATCCCGGCCACGGCGGTTGAATTTCGATGGAGGCGAAATTCTAGAGGCCCGTGTACTGTGCGATGTCAGTGCACGTTAAAGAACCCCAGATGGTCGAAATTCCCGGAGCCCTTCACTACGGCGTCTCTCATAGCCTGAGTCGCTTTGGGACGTTAAACGCCCATAAACCAAACCATACCATTAAAGTCTGTAATTCCTTAGTAGCAACATCCGTTCATTATAATTAGAAGATTTCTTACAAGCCTTTTCTTAATGCTGTATCACTCCTTTATTTATTTCTTAGTAATGTTGTTTCTTTGCGTTCTGCCCCACTCCTGCAACAGCCGCTGCGGTTTGCAAACTAACTAACTAACTAACTAACTAACTAACTAACTAACTAACGAACCAATAAATAAATGTTGCCTTGATCTCTGTGTGAGGCGAAGCACGCTCGTTTATCGGTGTTTCCCTTTCATAGCACATGTTGACTGATAGTATTATCAGAACGGCACGAAAAGGATTCTGCTCACCTCGTTCAAAAAACGTGAATTTTATGCGCTTGCAGCGGAACTTGAGGCATGTTTTTTTACGCCCAGCCCACTCAACAAGTGAGGAAATGCGTTTGTTGTAAGCTCTGGACAAAGCACTCTGCTTATACATACTATCGCGATCAAAAGTTTACGGGCACAAGTGTGTGGAAAAAGGTTTATTTTGGCGCGGTGACGTAATCACGTAAATCCTGAAACGTGCCAAGGTATCAGGGGATCTGCATGCTCAGTCAACCAGTATATAGCCTATACGCGACTGGGTCTGGAGGCAGAACTGTTAAACTTTTTTTGCGACAACACGCATCCCGTAAACTGTTGATCGCGATGCAATACCTCAAATGCTGATAACACTGAGGAATTATCCTTGAAATTTATCTTCCTCATGCGCAACAAATACAGACTGAGCGTTTAGAACTTAAGGGTTTGGCAGACTGCGTTAACCGTTTTTTTTTTTTTTGCCCTATCTCTATAAGGCTTTAACCACTCTTATAAACCGATTAAACTGGTGTTCACCTTGGTCATGAACATGTTCAGGTTTTTCGTACTCGGGATAACTTTTTCTGCCTGCTTATTCACACATTAAAGCTTGGAGTATGGAGTTTAGTACGCACTCCGACAGTACTCGAGAAGCGATTCGTTTATGGTGCTAAAAAAGAAGCTATATTATTCTCTAGCTTCCGCCGGAGGTTTACGGAGTTCTCGTGCTCTCCTATAATGCATGCAATACAAGTGGCGTGTAAATAAGATCCCATTGGCCACTGAACTTACTCATAACGATCTCTATTCTTTGGATACACCTACATGCATCACAATTATACACAAGTGCTCCACAAGTACCACAAAGCATTGTCGTGTAACAGTGCTTGTGTAAGCGGCTCCTGGGGTGAAATAATATGAAGGTGATGCGACTCTCTGTAGAAAGCCAGGCGTTCGAGAAGGAACACGAAAAACTTGAGGGGACACTAAAGCTCCGCTGAAAGATATATGACGCGAGTTCGTTAATGGGTTCCTTCAGCGACCTAGGGTTCCTCTTGTCATATCGCTTTGTAGACATCCATATATGCCCATATATATGGAATCGGTCATTATATAATTTAGATTCATAAAACGCAGGACCGCGGCGGCTGCGTTTTTATGGAGGAAAAACGCTCAGGCGCCCGTGTGCTGTGCGATGTCAGGGCACATTAAAGATCCCCAGGTGGTCGAAATTATTCCGGAGCCCTTCACTACGGCACCTTTTTCTTCCTTTCTTCTTTCACTCCCTCCTTTATCCCTTCCCTCACGGCGCAGTTCAGGTGTCCAAAGATATATGAGACAGATACTGCGCCATTTCCTTTCCCCAAAAAACCAATTATCATTATTGGATTGCGGTGAGCCATATCATTCCACTCCTGGCGCAGTGGTGCAGCGGCTAAGCGATGCGCCACTGCCCCAGCGAGTGGCTGTTTCAGACACAGCCACTGGTGGGGCTTGTGAGGCGCAGGTTGCCCTTCTCAAGCAACCTCTCGCCACCAATCGATAATTTAACAGCCACCTGCCACGGTGGCCAGTTTTCTTACAATCCGGTGGGCAAGTTTTGACGACGTCACGAGGTCACGTGTCCTAGGTGGCGCAAGTTGGACGCCTGCTGTTCACCCATAACGCGGACGGCGACGACACCGACGACGCCGAATTTTCTTCAGAACGGGAGCTCTAACGCTATCGCGTTAGAATACGCGCATCAATGCGCCTGCATGCTCGGGCGTAGAGCGCCGATGTGTCCACTGTCATATACGCTGTATATTTCCGTGCGCTCAAAAAAAAAGGGGGGGGGGGGGGGGCGTGCGCAAGCTTGGTATGAATTGTGCTTCTAACAGCCTACATTTTAATGCCCGAAACATCACCACCGGTTTAAAATATCCATCGATTGGACGGAGTTCAACACTTTTCCGCGGCTTGAAACCGCACCACAAATCCTTCAACAAGGAATTCAACGCAGCGCAAATTTTAGACGAGGACTTTGAAAAGATGGCGCACCACTTCTTTTCTTCGTCGTTGTCTAAAAGTTGCGCTTTGGTGTATTCCTTTGCTGACATGAATCATCTGCTAGCCCTATCAGCCACGCACGCAAGTTACTTTACCTCGGATAGTTTTGGAAGTCTTACATAATTCTCGAGTGTTATTCGTGCCCAAGATTATAAACATTATGAGTCGGTAGCTTCTCATGACGCCGCACACTAAATACGACACTCGCTACATCACCATCGTCACTGTTCTATAGCACACGTAGACTTAGTTCAGTCCTTTTGCACACATTCTCATGAATAAATCGGACGCAGTCATATGAGCGTTCTCCACCCGCAAGTTTCGTTGCTGTTGTGTGATTGTATGTATGTATGTATGTATGTATGTATGTATGTATGTATGTATGTATGTATGTATGTATGTATGTATGTATGTATGTATGTATGTATGTATGTATGTATGTATGTATGTATGTATGTATGTATGTATGTATGTATGTATGTATGTATGTATGTATGTATGTATGTATGTATGTATGTATGTATGTATGTATGTATGTATGTATGTATATATATATTGTATGTACAAATAAACTAAACATACCCCGCCCTGAAATTCTCAAACAATTGTCGCGCCGAACACACCATTCACGAATTCATTTGCTGGAACCCATTTTTGCAAAGACTGACTCATTCAAGCGCAGTTTTTTTCCACGGACTGTTTCCGACTGGAACTCTCTTCCCGAGGCCATTTTCCAGTCCTCAAATTTTAGTACAGCTCTTGAGAAGCATTTTCTCGAGTAAATGAGCGTTGTATTTCGTTATTCTGCTCATTGTTTGTAACCCCATGTATTTTCTTAGTATTTGTCATTTTCAATGCCTTTTATAGCCCCTCCTGCATGGGCCAATCTATTGGCCTGCAGTATTATGAAATAAATAAGTAAATAAATAACATGGAGGCTCGGAAATAGGCTTCGCGCGGCCATCATGCACAGGGGCTTCAGGCTCCCACTCCCGCTTGCCATCTGTCGTGAGAGAGAGAGAGAGAGAGAGAGAGAGAGAGAGAGAGAGAGAGAGAGAGAGAGGGGGGGGGGGCACCACTGAACGCGCTATTGTGCATTACGCGTGCATTTGAATGGCTTGACGCGCAGCCAGCACTGCCGTGCACTCCCGTGAGATGTCGCATTGTGTCCACGTTTGAGCACTCAAGGATTTATTCGTTTCGTATATACAGCGTGTGCCAGGTGTCACAGGGAAAACTAAGTGATTTTCAAAAAATAGGTTTTTTGGAGTAAAAATGTGGCTTTTGCGACATAGTATTACCAGTGTTGGCGGACACCGGAAAAAGGGGAATTTTCTTAAGTAGTAAGTTAGTTAACTAATTTTTAATAATTAACCTTCTATCTAATGATGTTAGGCGCCTAGTAGCAATTGGGGGTCTGTATACGGTCGTTAGTAATAGCTATATCAGTTTTTCGAATTTAGAAAAAGCGATTACCCTAGGCGCTGTTGCTCGACAAAATTTGGCTTTTTGTTTTACTAGTTACATGCACTGGAAAGGTTGCTTTTTCTGCATGCTTTTCGAAAGCGCATGTATTCTGGCACGATGTTGCCAAATTTTGTCGAGCCACAGCGCCGAGGATAACCGCATTTTCTAAATTCTACAAACTGATATGGCTATTACTAACGACCGGCCACAAATCTCTAGTAGCAACCAGTTGCCTAGTTGTGATAGTTAAAAAGATAATTATCAGAAATTAGTTAACCAGCTTACTGCTTAAGAAAATTCCTCTGCTTTCTGGTGTCCGCCAACAACCATATTTTACCGCTAAAAACCTATTTTTGAATATTACTTAGTCTTCCCTGTAACACCTGGTGTATACCCGGGAGTTTTGCAGACATTATATGTATCTTGGCGTTTGTGTATGGGTCATTCCATGCCAAACATACCAGAGTTTGCGCCCGACCTTCTTCGATCTTCTCGATAAAATTTGGGTCGCGTCATTGCTAAAGTAATTACCTTTAATAACTTTGGCGAAAAAAATTCCTGCTCATGTGACAGCCCTTCGAGTTTCCCAGAGTGCAAAAGTTGGTGGCAGAAAAAAAATTACAAAAAAATCAAATATTTTAACTACTGAGCTTGAAATTTTTTTAGAGCTAAAGAATATGCATTATAGTTTTTTTCGCACAGCAAAAAATTTGTAGCGTAAATTTTCTGTGTTGCTTTATTTCATTATTTTTCCCCCACAAAACACCGTTTTTACAACTTTTTTATACCCTGTCGCGACATTGGCGAGCAACGTCACATGTTTCGCCTCTTCTCTATGATATGTACGGTCTCATCAAATGGTTTGAAGTATGATACAACGCAGTATATTTCAGAAAGGAGTGTATAACTTTTATAAAAGTATGCTGTGCAGCGTTTTCAGGCTTAATTTTCATACAGAGGCGTTAACCCTAGTAAAGATGTCAATTGTAGCTCAGTTGATAGCCAGTTACAGTGGCATTTTGATCAGCGATTTTTATCGGAGCCTTTTCTTTTATTTAAGCGAGAAAAAAAAATAAATTCTGAAGTTCAGCGCTGCACCTCGAGCCATGGTTGCCCCGTACCGCCACTGCACTGTTCGGCATGCTTTTTCCGGTTCCCGAGAGCCATAGGCTGTCCGGGAAACGCGCTGCAGCGAGCGTTAAAGAGATAAGAGTGCTCCAAGGGGCTCTGTGTCGTCAACGGAGCCTGTGTGTTGGCTGGCTGGAAAATCAAAATCGGTCCACGGCGCCGTGACAACTTTCGCGACGGCTTAATCGCAGTGGCTGAGTCCTCATGACGTAGGTAAAAGAAATTCTGCCGTCACCAGTGCTACGTGCGCCGATCGCTAGGCAGCGCCAAAGCGGTGACACTTACTACTACTACATATCTGCAGAAAGGTGACTTTAGTAGGCTGTGCGCTGTATGTAAGACATCAGCTACTTCGTGACTTCGGCAGTGGTTATGGAGACAACACGAGAACCTATCCAAGCAACTCAATCGTCATGGAGGTAAGTCACCATATTTCAGTTATCCTCCGGCTATTAGCGTAATATAGACCATACATTAAACGGGAATTGCATGAGGCTATGCTCCTCGCGACGCGACGTGCGATGGTGGGCTTGCGACGCTAGCACACGCCATGAAACGAGGGGCCTTGGCTATAGGACAGCGCGTTTGGATTGCAGCATCCGTTGCTACCGCTTCAATATTCAGTCGCCTCGCGTTATCAAGAATGCATGACCCCACTAGTACCCCAGCAGGATTGATGAAGTCAATGATGAAAATTCCTCTTTGATAATACACAAGCGCAGTGGCGCTATTTTTTAAGCTGCTGATACTATTAATAACTGATCGAGATATAGGACACATCTTTTCTCTTTCTACTAGCCGCCGTGTTGGCTGAGTGATTATGGTGTCCTATTCTGCAGTGCAGTGGCGGTACGGGGCAACCATGGCTCGAAGTGTAGCGCTGAACTTCAATTTTTTTTTTCTCGCTTAAAACAAAAAAACTCGATAAAAATGGCTCGATAAAAACGCTGAGCGAAATTTCACTGCAACTAGCTACCAATTGAGCTACAATTTATTTATTTTTTACTAGGAACGCCTCTGTAAAATTATGCCCGAAGATGCTGCACAGCTCACTTTTTTTTAAGTTCGGCATTTTTTCTGAAATATACTGTGTTGTATCATACTTTAAACCATTTCATGAGAGAGTACATATTACCTATAGAGAAGAGGCGAAACATGTGATGTTGCTCTCCAATGTCGCGACATAGTATACAAAAAATTTCAATAACGGTGTTTTCTGGTGAAAATAATGAAACAAAGCAACACAAAAAAATTTGCGCTACAAATTTTTCTTGCTGTGCGAATAAAAACCACAACGCAAATTCATTATCTCTAAAAACTTTTCTAGTCCAAAAGTAAAATATTTGATTCTTGGAAATTTTTTTCTGACATTACCTTTTTGCACTCCTGTGAATTCGAAGGGCTGTCAAATGAGCAGGAAATTTTTTTCGCCGAAGTTTTTAAGGGTAATTGCTTTACCCGGTTCAATAAAGAGCCACAAATTTTATTGAGAAGATCAAAGGGGGTCGAGCGCAAACTCTGGTGCGTTTTGCATGGAATGACTCGTATACTTAACTGCTTACAGTTCTTTTGATCAGCAAGTAACACGGCTGTTTTTTGCTCACTTACGCCTGACATATACGGTTGAAGAAATGGTAAAAAATAATAATAATCTATAGGCAGCTATAGGCTACTTTGCTTTATTTTCAGTTTTGATGAGTGAATGGTCCCCGATTGACTTGGGCAACCGTTGTTACGGTGCACGACTCTACAATAACGAATTCTTGCACAACAAAGTGAAATAAAATGAAGTAAATGCAGCAGCATTCCTAAAAATGCGCGCATGATATGTAACGACTTAACTGCGAAAAACTGGACATTTCAGCACTTATCTACAGTACAAGACACCAAAAGTACTAATGTAGCCAATGTAACCACTAACGAACGCCGAACATGAAAACACCTACGAACATATGCAAACAAACACTGCAACGTGCTGGGCCCTCACGTCATCTGCGCCTGCTGGCAGTCTGGTTATCAGTGCTAGTGAGTTTACGAACCCAAGCTTGTTTGTCGCGTATACCAATAGGGATACTCGATATACTTATTTTCATATTTTGCTTGTGTCTCCTTGCAGTCTTTTGGAACGCTTTTAACCGTAGAAACACGCGCTCACTTCCGATGCTGTGTCATCTGCCATGGCGCCTCGGTTTACATATGTATACGCCAAGCTATCCACGGCCGCGGTATGTTTGCCGGCCGGATGTGCGCACGGAAAGGAATTCAGTGCAACAGACCAGAGTTTCCCACCTTGTACAGTCGTCAGCACGCCTGTCGAGAGCGCTCGAATGCCACCCAGTCGAACAAAGGAAGAGAAATTTTAAAGCAGGTATACGGTTCTAGAGACAATGCTTGCGTCGGAGCGAAGAAGTATATGCAAACAATTTGCCGTGACAACTACACTGTATCAGCAATAGCTGATTTCGGTTTGTTACGTAGCACACTGCTCCACCGCTCTATTGACAGGCGTACTGACGACTGCGCAGTGTGCGCACGTGCATTTGGAAGGGGGGATTCGAGAAAAGCAGATTTTGTAGCGAGAGCTACACTGGGCTACCAGTCGAGCATTTCCCGGTGGCTGGGAGAGGCCAGTTGTGCGCATGCGCCGTTACCATGGCAACCGGAGAGGAGGAGCAAGTGCGGTGTGCGCTTCGCCGCGGCCGCTCCACCGTCGCAACGAAGCGCGCCGCGCGCTTCGTCGCCGCCTCGCCGCTCTGTCACCCGCACCGCGCGTCGTATGCGCCGAATTGCGTATAAAAGGCGGAGATGTAATGGGCGTATCACAACGTTTCACATGAGTCCAGCCGCTGCTAAACGGCTGTATAGACAAGGGAAGATTAACTCTTCCGACCCTGAGGTTGTCGCCTGGCACTTGGCTACTCAACAAAGAGAGAATGAGCATCAGAAGGCGAAGAGAGCAGCGGAGACGCCCGAACAGAGAGGGGAACGCCTTGCCAAACGGAGATGCCAGACTGCCGAGCGTAATAGACGGCGCATAGCCGCCGAGATGGAGCCCAATGTCTCTCATTGCTAAATATTATGCAGTGACTACAACAAGCTCAGCCAGGGGAACGTACCTCTCGCTACGTATATCCTGGCATAGCCGAGCTAATCCGCTGCCAATTTTTTCATGTTGCGTGCATTCAGTTGCATGTGGATGCACTAAGTATGCTTCTGTGGGCATAATGAAGTCGACATACAGGGTGTTTCGCCTGAGACTTTACAAAATTAAAAAAAAAAGGTTTTTGAGTTAGAAGAGCGTGCTTTTCGGCACACATTTCCAGCTGTGCAGTACATTAGAATACTGCTAGGACGTGCTAATTAGCAAGGTGGTTAACTAATATTGAATATTTAACTTTTTACCTATTCCTGTTAGGCACCTTAATTACCTAGAGTCATGTAGCCCACCGTATTTAATATCCGTGTAAGTTTTTAGAATTCCGAAAATGCGGTTACCCTCGGCGCTGTAGCCAGCAAATATTGTCTACATCATGCCAAAATACATACGCTGCCGACAAGCTTGTAGGCAAAGCAACCTCTCCAGTGCTCCTAACTGACCATCGAAATAGCCAAAATTTGTTGCGCCACAGCGACGAGGGTAACCGCGCTATTAACTGTTCAATAAGTTAACCAGCCTGTTACTTAGAATGTCTCAGCTGTATTTTGATGGTCTACACCACTGACAATTTTACGCCGAAAAAAAACATTCTTCTAACTCAAAGAGCCTATTCTTAAAAATTGTGTAAATTCTTAGGTGAAACGTTCTGTATGCGTCATTTGGGCCAATAATTAGGCGAAAAATTAACTGAAATTAGCTAATAAACTTTTTATTTTAGGGAGCAAGGTTACTGCAAAATTTATCGCCGTCAACATCGAAGGCAGGCCCTGTTTTTATAATTCTTTTAGTCGGCAGTTCGAAATACCGAACACATTCGAAAACTTGACTTGGCTTTCCCGCATTACATTACTATAAAATGGCGTCGCTGTGCGCGGTATCGTCGCTGAAATCAAGTGAACTTCTTCAGCATCGTCAAATACACCAACTGCGCCTGTATTTGATGCATAACAACTGCGAGATACCCCATTTTATTAGTATGCAATGCGGGAAAGTCAACTCAGCGAGCAATCAAATGCGTATTTTTGAAGTTCGATATATTGAAACACATTGCCGATTAAGAAAATTTAAAAACTCAGCTCACCTTCGATGTTGACGGCCATCAATTTCACAACAAAACCTTGCCCCCTAAAATAAAAAATAAGAAACTTTATTAAGTTAATTAATCGTATAATTATTGATCTATATGAAGTACGTAATAACTGTCTTGAGGTACAGTCCAGCGCAACTGACCGCACCGACGTATCTGTCAGTTTTTGAAATAAAAATATTTACAGATTAAAAAAATTTAGCCGTTATAGCTTACTTGGCCAAATGCAAAATATGTTTGCTAGCACGTGGCGTTTTCTCTTTATTTGATGCCTCAAAGGCCCCTGGTATAGGGTATTACATTTCGCAGTTGATTACACGGGAGAGTTTATTTCGCTTTACGCTCGAGGCTAGGGTTTCAAAGGCAAGCTTCACGCAAAGATCGGCGAAATGGGTGATTGGTGACCATTGTGGTAGAGCACTACAAAATTTTTTGGGCCGCTTAGCTTACCTTAAGAGGGCGCGGTGTGTTCTGGATCCATTGCGCACGGATGAAATTGATGAAGATGACTACTTGCAATGCACAGCGCCAGAGAGTGCCAGTTAAACAGAGGTAACAGAGGTGGTCGGTTGCGGCGATAGCATAGTGCTCTCGTGCAGTGGCCAGCGAAGCTGATCTGTTCACATCGCAGATGCAAGTTGATGAAACCATGTGCAATGCACAGCGCGAGAGTGTTGCTGTTTAACACAAGGCGTGATCGGTGGTCACTATTTCCTAATATAGTTCATCTATATAAAACATAGCATCGCCACTATAGGGGATACTATGTTGAAAAAAGGGTGATATAGTGCTCTCGGACAGTGTCCAGCCAAGCTCGACTGTACGCGCCGCAGATGGAATTTGATGAAGACGACGATGTGCAATGCACAGCGCGAGAGTGTTGCTGTTTAACACAAGGCGTGATCGGTTGTCACTTTTTTCCTAATGTAGTTCATCTATATAAAACAGCATCGTCACTGTAGTGAATACCGTGTTGAAAAAAAGGCGATAGCATAGTGCTCTCGTGCAGTGGCCAGCGAAGCTGATCTGTTCGCACCGCAGATGCAAGTTGATGAAAACAGTGTGCAATGCACAGCGCGAGAGTGTCGCTGTTTAACACAAGTCGTGATCGGTTGTCACTATTTTCCTAATGTAGTTCATCTATATAAAACATAGCATCGTCACTATTGGGAATACTATGTTGAAAAAAGGGCGATATAGTGCTCTCGGACAGTGTCCAGCCAAGCTCGACTGTTCGCGCCGCAGATGGAAGTTGATGAAGACGACGATGTGCAATGCACAGCGCGAGAGTGTGTTGTATGTGCCATGCCTTAAGAGGACGAAGAAGAAGAAGAAGAAGTGTGTTGCAGTTTAACACGAGGCGTGATCGGTTGTCACTGTTTTCCGAATGTAGTTCATCTGTATAAAACATGTTATCGTCACTGTAGTATATACCATGTTGAAAAAGATAAAAAAGGCGATAGCATATTCCTCTCATGGAGTGGCCAGCCAAGCTCGACTGTTCGCACTGCCGCGGGTTGGAAACCCAGTCGCGGCAATTTTATTTCTGCAGGCAAGCACCTGAGAGGCTTCAAGGAGACATCACCTTTTTCAGGATTGCTAGTGAAGTAGAGCTTTTGCACTAAAACGAAACAACCGCAGGCGCTGAGCTCGATTTTCTTTACCTTTTGTCATTCCGTGTCGTTGTGCGTGCACTTCACTTACTGTGCTACGATGCGAGATTAAAGTATATAGGCTTTGTTCGTGTTTATTTAACATTCTTTTTATTTGTTTCCTCTTGTCTTGCCATTGTCTTTCCATAGCCTTCAATACGGCTATGTTTATATAATTTCTGCAGGTATAGCTGGCTTCAGAAAAACAAACCATCTGCGCTTGTTGTGTACCCTTCTGGTACTTGTTTGCATGTGCACTGCACATTTTGTTCATTATGACTGACCGGCTCACCCAACAACGCACTCCAATCTTAGACAACTTTTTTTTTTCGAAATTGAAAGTGTTAGTGCTAGTGCACTAAATGTTACCATATATATATATATATATATATATATATATATATATATATATATATATATATATATATATATATATATATATATATATATATATATATATATATATATATATATATATATATAGGTTTGCTTTTGTTTATGGGGCTCAACGTCTCAAAGTGACTCAGGCTATGAGGGACGCCGTAGTGGAGGGCTCCAGATAATTTCGACCACCTGGGGTCCTTTAACGTGTACTTACATCGCACGTACAGTACACAGGCCGCTAGCATTTCGCTTCCATCGAAATGCGACCACCGCGGCCGAGATCGGACCCGCGTGTTTTAGGTCAGAAGCCGAGCGCCATAACCATTGAGCCACCGCGGCGGCTAGTATATGTTATAGGAGAGGTAAAGGTGGCCTTCACAATGCTCTGTGAACGGTCGCGTGTGCCATGTAGTTGAGTTGTTCACCTCTTGACTAGCCATCGTGCGGCACGCGTGTGTACCTGGCTCTGAAGGCGTATCCTTTTCCGTTCTTATCGCTCGTACACGGTACACCTGGAAGCGGTGGGTCCCGCGCAAGAGAGAGAGAGAGAGGGTTTATTGATAGGAAAGACAGAGAGGTTGGCCTGAAAAATAAATATCTGGCCTGCTACTCTGCTCTGGGGGACGGGAAGAGGAGATAAAAGAAGGTCACGATGGGGGACGATGATGAGGGGAGGAGGCAGATGAAAAACTACTTGAAAAAACAAGGCACACTTTCTGACATCACAAACGCGAGACAAGGTCCGTGTCGCTCAAAAAGCGTGAGAGCGCTCGCGTTGCCTTTACAGTTCTAAAACTATCTGGCCAAGCGCCGAGGATCAAATCCTCAGAGAGGAGCGATGTGTCCATAGGCTTCAGAGCAGATGCGAGTATGAGTCTTTCACGTGCATACGCTGGACACGCCACTAAAACATGTTCTATAGTCTCTAGCAGGCCACATGTGGTACATTCCGGGGAGTCCGCTTGTCCTATTAAGTGCAAGTATTTGCGCGTGAATGCCACGTTTAAACGTAGTATACGGATAACGCATGCAATAGGGCGAGGTATAGGGTCCCGCGCAAGTCGCTCACGCGCCACCCGGCGGGAGTCGCACATGCATGCGAGGCGTCAGTACTGATATATGCACTGCCTTCGGGCGCCTTCCTTGTCGCGACGCTATCCCGCAGTGAACCACAGCGCTTCCGCGTTTTCTCGGTGCCACCGCCTATACGCTTCCGTTTACGCGACACTCTGCGGCGAGGAAAAGAGGGAGGAGGAGAAGGAGAAGAGAGAGAAGGGTGGGAGAGAGGAAGACAAAGAGCGTTGGCCACGCGAGGCTTTGTGCCGGCCACACAAAGGAGCACCGTTTTGTGCGCAAGCTGCAGCGGACCGCGCGTGCATGTATACAGAACGAGCAGCTGACTCCTCTCCGGGCATGCATGTCGCCTCAGATGCGCGCACGCGTGTCTTCGTGCATATCTCGCATATCGCGTGCCTTCGCGTTCGTGTATGGCTGCGCCTGTATGCATGCGGTATCCATGCGACGAATAGCATACAGGCCTGCTAGAGCGCCCATGCAGCATAGCACGCTCGCTAGAGGCAGTGCAAGCACGCGTGCACGTCGTGCGAAGAAATAGCTCGAGTCGGCTCCACGGAAGACAAAAGCTGCGCTGACACCCGCATAGATACAGACACCCTTATAGATATGGGTGTCTATATGGAGCTACAATATGTAAAAGAGCACGTATGTTCCTGTATACGTATAGGAGAACATGGACGCGGCGGCTAGCCTGGCAGCTGTAGCCCCTAGGACAAACGACTGAAGATAGGCGGCGGACCACGATGGAAAGCTTGTGCCGCCTGTGCTTAACCCGTGGAAAAGGAAGGGGGGGGGGGGGGGGGGGTCAAGTGATGTGAGGAAGAGCGTGGTGAGACGGTGACATCCGGGCACCACCGCCCGCTTTGTTCGCATGTCCCATTAATGCGCTTGGTCAGAGCGAGCTCCTTCCAGTATAGCGCGAGACATTTAGAAATACAGCTATAAATCACTCGCAAAGTTGTCAAGCGCACGGCATGGTAATATGCGCTTTCACTGTGATCATCAGCTGCTTCTACGTACGTCACTATAGCCTCTACGTGTTCTGGATACCGGCTATGTTATAAAATACTTCCAGCGGTTAAAGGCACAAACCTAGAAAAAACGACACAACCGCAGGCGCTATGCTCGGCTCTCTTTACTTTTTGTCATTCGGTGTCGTCGTGCACGCACTCCACACACTGTGCTACGATGCGAGACGAACTATAGCCTAGCGAAGTATACACGATTCTCACGTATATAAGCTTAGTTTTTCTTTAACATTCTTTTATTTTGTTTCCTTTTGGGTTTTCTTTGTCTTTTCATGGCCTTGGATAGGTTTTACAGGAATTTATCTTTACTTGATCAGCAGCACACACAGGACACACAGAAAAGAGCATATAAACACAGGTGCTGGTGAATTCGTTTATTGGTTATTACAGTGCGGCATGATTAAAGGAGTTCTTCGGCCTGAGCGGCAGCCCGGGCCCGGCTCATGGTCTTCTTCTGTACAGACGAGTTCGCGCTCAGCAGCAAGGTATCACACTGTTTGTTAGTGAGAGTATTCTCTTGGGAGTGACATTGTGTCGTGTGTAGCAGATTAGAGTAGTTGATGCATACACAGCATCGATCGGTTAGGGAGGGCAGATTTTATTTAGTAAGTTAGGGTGAGGATCGAAGGGTGTTGGTTTCAATTTGTCGCCAGCAAACTTCTAGCGATTTACGCACAGAGTGGTGGGTATAGGTCGGTATAAATATAGAGGTATAGATAGACGTTATGTGCCCCCTTGATTCCTTTGTCTGCGGTGCTCGGTGGGTTGAAGCTCGAGCTCCGGCGTGAGCGCTGCCTGGGAACACAGGAAGCAGCGATCCATTCACCCTGCTTCTTCCTTCCATTATGACCTGTCCTTGGATGGTGTGTCAATGAGCGATAGCCTATATGCTAATTTGTTTCTGCTTTCTCGCCATCCCATCCAGTGCGCGCATGCGAAATCAATGACGCGCACTTCTGTCTGGTGTTGTGCATTTTGAGCTTTATATGACTAACATATCCCTAACAAAAATGGTCTATAAACAGTCTATGGACTTCTTATAGACTGCATTGCCTTCCTATAGATATTTGTTTTTGTCTATTCATAGTCTGTAGGCTGTTATACAGAAAAGTCTACTAAAAGTGTATGGCCATATATCTATAGATTGTCGATAGGCTGTCTATAGGATTTGTATTGCATATAGACTGTTCTCTAGGCTTTGCCTATAGAGAGTCTATAGACTTTACAGAAAGAAGTCTATGGAGAGTCTATAGACTGTCTAAAGAAATTTTTGTAAGGGATTTTACAATCGTTGCTTCCCCATAAAATTATCCTCACCCCATACGATACACGTAACCCTCGAGGGTTCCTGACAAGGTATTACGTAATCTCGATGAGCGGGGGAGGAATGAATGGACAGTAAATACAAAATTAATGGTCAACACAAAAATTGGAGGGGTAGCTCGCACTTAAGGGTAATGGGTTAATTCCTATATAAGTAGAAGGTCATTCTCATATTTGCATTCATTTTTATCCCTGGAACAAAATGGCGCCCGTGACGTCACGTGAGTACCCCCTAAAGAAACTACTTGGACGCTCGCCCCGAGAACAGCGCACTTTTGCATTTTTGCAAGTGAATCCTTGTTTAGCCAAGCCAAGTACGAGGTTCACGCTTCCCGGCATTCCCTCTGTGGACGAACGACCGCAGCGCCTCTTTTTCATTTGCCTCAATGCAATTTGGAGAGACTCGACAACGCACGGAACAAGGCCGGCTGAAAGAATGACATACCGTGTGAACAGCTCATCTCTCCATGTCTTGTTTCTAACAACGTGTCCGACACTGGGTCTATATGGGTTACCGACAAAAACACAGATCAAGAAAGCGGTCACGTTCAACCTTCGTGCCAGGTCCCTTTGTTCGCACTTTGTCGCTCGCTCGCATGCGTAGCAGACGACACACCGAGTATGTGTGTGTGTACCCGTTCTCATTTTCTTCTTATTCGTCTGCTTTTTGCGACCCTCTCGGAACAATGGCGGCCTGTGCCCTGTCGTCTGGTCGTCCGTCCCGGATGATGTCCGCGCCGAACCTTTTGAGTCGCGCGAGTGAAAGAGGGGGGGGGGGGGGGGAAGAACTAAAAGAGAGACGAGAAAGACCGTGGTCCGCGGGGCGGAAGAAAGGACCGCCTCGTCGCAGAGAAAAAAGGAGCGGGAGAGCAAACGCGCCGCACAAAAGCAGAACGACATGGCGTCCGCAGAGCGTGCTGCACAGGCGCTGCAGGCCTAGTGTACCGCATTCCATCGCTCATAAGGCGCCCTTCTTTTGTCCGTGGTTGCTCACGTGCAGAGCGCTAAGCAAATAAATTAACGTCGAGCTTATTTAAAGCACGCAGTCTATTGGGCCCGCCGGTCTGCCTGAATTTACGGCAGGGTCTCAATTGCTTTGTTCGTCACTGCGCGAATTACAGGTCTGTAGCGTTCATGAGTAATTCAGAGCCGTATTCTATGCATGGAAGATATAGTTCAAGTGTCGTCATCTGCTAATCGTTATTTTCGATCGTATCATTCATGGTTCTGCAAAGCTTCTCACGTAACCACTTGTCGCTTTTAGGTAATATTGCAAGAGGCTGCTTCAATAGCTGCTATATGAGGACCCGCTGTGGCACAATGCGTTGGCTTCTTGATGGGCGCGTTCCGTATGCCTCCCGTCAAGTCATGCCACAAGATGGGGCATGCCACATCATAACGCAGCACCGAAAAAAATGGTTAAATATACCACCGCGTTCACCATGGCTCAGCAGCTGAACTGATTTTTCTGCTGCTTCGATCTTGACGTCATTTCCACGCTACAGAGGTCTACTACGAAAAAAGCTCTACGTTTACGCCCCTAACACTGTCACGCTTACAGTGTCTTGTCGAAGTAAAGATGCTGGATGGATGACCACGACCAACCACGACACACGATCATAAAAAAACAGCCCTCATTCTGCGGATTTTCTGTTTCCTGAAGTCCGGCGGTCATTGCATTGCGTGTCCCTTTATGAACGCCCGCAGCGTACTAGGCTATAGTCACAACCAAGTCGACGTGTCGTCTTACAACATTATAAAAGTTTGGGATTGTTGTCACAGCATCTCTCTAGTACACCTGCGCATTGTTTACCCCTTCTCCCACCTACAGTCAACTGCGAATGAATCATCGGCGTATTGATTAGCTGATCGTGTACCCCCACCTTTCGAGTGTATAAAAACGAGAGCTTCTTAAGCTGCGGCAAATGCGGCACACGAGCGCCCCCCTTTCAAAGGCTGCGTCAGCGAGCGAGGCAATTACGGCCGAGGTTGCAGCCGCCGCTGGTGGCAGCGGCGGCGCGACGCCCTTTGTGCCGCTGCCAGCGCTCGCACAATGGCGCGCCGCCGCCGCTGGCTGTGTGACACGCACTCCTCGCGCGGCCGCGACACGCACGCACGCACCAACACCGACGCACTAACGCACGAAAGTGTCTGTGTGCGGCGCTTTACCCGCGGCGTCTGCGTTCTCGCCCCGCCATTGGCCGAGGCCGGCGGAACGTGGAGGGCAGCCATTGGCCGAGACCGCTGGCTGCAGGGACGCGGCCATGTGGAACCTGCGAGGACGGCCCCGCCACCGGACGGTGCCGCGGGGTTGAAGACGAATAGGAAAAAAAAACAAAAAAAAAACATTGCACTGAGAGAAGCCGTAGTCGAGGCTCGGCCGGCGTGACTCATTTGTGCGCGCAAGGGTGCGGGACCGGAGAAAGAGGTTGGGGGGAGCGAACGACAGAATGGCGTGGCGTGAGTCCATTGAGGTTGTCCCTCTCCTTTTTTGCCATTCGTCGGCTGCCAAATGCGGGAACTTCTCGTGTTGGCTGCGGCTTGCGCACACACACACACACCCCACGCTCTATGCGAGGTGCACAGTGGACACACCTCGAGGAATAATAGGAGCCCGAACTCTTTCGAGACATACATCCTGGTATACTTAAGAGGACGGCGCTACGTTCCTGGGGCACTCTTCCGCAACTTCTGCCACGGCTGCACGATTTATGTGTAGTATATGAAATGTCCGTGAAGTCTGCCGTTGTCTCCGCACAGGTTTCCACTCATTCCTATCGAAAACGCTTTTTTAAAGTGACCATATTTCTGCGGAATTTGTTTAGCGTGCACAAGGCCCAGAATGGGGCTCGAGTTTCTAATACTAGTTTTTCCTTGGGACGGGATCAACGACCTTGAGCCGCAGTTGCGCTGCAACGCTTAATGAAATTTCAGGTTCCCTCTAAAGGGGCCACCAAGGCAGAGTTAAACAACATTCCCGAGGAAAAACACGTGCTTTTTGCTGGTTTTTTTTTTTTTCAAATATAAAGGTACGCCTCTCTAAGGGTGCACGTCTCTCACTGGTTTGGCGACAGGTAGGCATCCCGGATTCGGGAGAAGGCCTTACTATACATCCCATGTCCAGACAGTAAAATTAAGCCCGGTGCGTTGAACGTGGATGTATGTTGATTGATCAACAAACACATGTGGTTGAAGTATCCAGTACAGCATTCCTCGACCCCTGGACTCTCGCGGTCTGCCTGTAACCGCTCTGTGATCCGCACTCATTGGTTTTCGCTGGTAATTCCTGATGGCTCTGCTTGCCACCTAACAAGGATGGCCGCTGCACCACATCCCACCATCGCCACTGCAAGTGCACCATAGACTGCCACATTTTGTGACAGGAGAAACCAAATCACTCAAACTATATGAAAAGCAGCGGGCAATGTTTCTGTTTTTGGAGGTGTTGATTTGAGCAGAAAACTAATAGCGTAATTAGTAAAGGTAGGCGATTCCCAACCCGTATGGCTGACCTTGTCTTCACAAAAGGTTAGCTAGCTGCCACGTTTGGTGCATTGGCCTCTGCGTAAATTGAAGGGGATTGAGTATATAACTTTTGCTGTCAGTTCTTTGTTCCGGCGGAAGGTGGAAAATCTGGGCCCGCTTGCACAAACGCGAGCCTCTAAGTTAAGACTTAAATCCGAATCTCCTCTTATTATAAAATAAGTCTGGACTGCATTAATTATTATTCCCGGCAGACGATATTTTACTTTTCTAGGTACCCCGAGGGCGACTATATCCTTTTTTTTTGTAGTAAAAATAGATTCTGGGGCTCTTTTTGGCAATGATGATTTTTTTCCGGTTGCACAATAGGCATTTCTTGTTGTGAAATTTG
Organism: Amblyomma americanum; assembly: GCF_052857255.1. Lineage (NCBI taxonomy): Eukaryota > Metazoa > Arthropoda > Arachnida > Ixodida > Ixodidae > Amblyomma > Amblyomma americanum. The sequence goes on from NC_135498.1 coordinate 48,883,241, forward strand.
TTTGCGAAAAATTTTGCTGCCATTCGATTGAAACTCGTGACGTCGACACGAAAAATGACTCCGTGATCACTATTTTGAAAGAAATGGTGGCGTACGCTAGCCTCAGAGATCCGCGTGAAAGCCTCTCTTGACGCACCGCAGTTTGCTTGTGAAAGCCTTGCGGGGTTGCTTTGCCCGCAAGCTTTTCGAAAGGGCGTGCATTTTGACGCGACGTAGGCAAAATTTATTGAGCCACAGCCCCGAGGGTAACTGCGTTTTCGAAATTCTGAAAATTGATATGGATATTACTTACGGTGGGCTACATTCCTATCAATAATTAAGATACTAAAAGTAATAGTTAAAATTTAACTACTCAATATTAGTTAGTCAGCCTACTGGTTAGCACGTCTTAGCTGTATTCTTATGCGCTACACAGCTGATAAAGCTATGCCCAAAAAAGCGCTCTTCTAATTAAAAAAAAGCCTATTTTATTAAATTGCAGAACATTAGGTGAAATACCCGGTATATGCATTGCGTGGATTAGCCTAGAAGCCTTAATTTTTGACTCCTCTTCCTGATTTTCAGTACTATGACGATGTTGCTGTACCGGACTGGGCTGTAAGTGATGCACATATGCAATGCACGTGCACGCACGCGTGGACGTATGAAGGCGCACAAAAACAAACTGTGTCCATCTGGGGCCACTTCAAGCTTAGCACCTAATTGGCTAGAGCTCTGCAAGAGCACGATGGACACGAATTGAGTTTAACCGTAGCACGCGCCGTCGTTCTGAGCTTGCTTAAAAGCATGGTCCCGGTTGTTTTTAACAAGGCTGGTACTTATACAGATACAGCAGTCTCTCTCTCTCTCTCGCTCTGCACCCGACTTATAGCTCAGGCACACTGGTCGGCCTGTTACGTAAGAAGAACGAGGCGGAGGCCTCCGTGAGACACAAAATCCTCCATCCCTGGAATCCTCCGGCAAAGTCTCCTTGACCAGTGCACACGTATAGTGGGCTTAAGTATACAAGCGCACTCTAACAAGCTATATACTGCGCGGCGCGGTCTTTCCGTAAAGCTCGGCACTGCGCTCCTATAGGTCACCCCTCCCCCCCAGAAAAAAAAAATAAAGGCAGACAAAATTATGGAAAGGAAAGGCCGATGAACAAAATAAAGGGTGGGCATCCAGCAGTGGTATAGAGCCGATATGCTCCTTGTTCTCTCTCCGGCTCTCGCACAGCACGAAGCAGGCACCACGAAGTAAACATGGAATCCCAGCAGCGGCGAGACGGTGACGTCGCAGTTGAGAAATCTCAGCGGGCTTAACGAAATCCGCGCAGCCGTCGCCTATAGGGAGCTCAAAGCAGCCAGAGCAGCGCGCTGAAGCCCGCGGCGCGAGACAGTCCCGCTAAATCCAACCTCTCCCCCATCCCCTCCATCCTTCCTCAGCGCCAGCGGGAAAGTTTCGGCTAAGCGCGTTGACTCAACAAGCCCTGCAGCAGCAGCGCTTCTCTCGTCGGCAGGGGCCTTAGCGCTGTCGACGCCAAATCGCCAGCGCCGACGCGCCGGGGATTAGGCAGCGCCGCCGACGTTCACCGCGCGACGGGCGTGGACGCTCCCAGCGGAAAAGTCAGCTTAATTGCGCCGGCCGGGATTTTGGAAGGAGGGGGGTGGTGGCAGGGAAAGGGCTTCTTGTGCAGCGAAGCCATGGGCTTCACCTGTGGACGGCCCTGCCATGCCTGCCTGCCTTCCATGCCAGTGTCTGCTTGCTCTATGTATGCCCGGACAGGAGAGGAGAAGTGAGCATTTGCGCATGCGTAATGAGTGGCTGGTCATGGTTGATTCAGTGCCGCTTAATTTTTGTTTACCCTTTATTTCTCTCCCTAGCAAAGCGCACAAAGCTCTGTAGTGAACGTTGGCTGGCAGGGAGTTCTGTAAACTAGCGAATCAAATTGAATATATTAAGAATTAAGAACGCGTACGCGTAACTGCAATGGGCAGCGTTTAGGCACGAAGGCCTGTTGCATTCGTGCTGACTTTAACCAAAGGCACTAAATGCAAAGTATCGTTTCTTTTCTATCTTAGAACATTGCGTCTACCGCACCATGTGACTTTCCGTATTGACACAGGGGATCAACCAAAGGAAACATTTTGACGAGTGTAGGCGGAACGCTAAGGCGCCCGTGTGCTGTGCGATATCAGTGCACGTTAAAGATCCCCAGGTGGTGGAAATTATTCCCGAGCCCTCCACTACGGCACCTCTTTCTTATTTTCTTCTTTCACTCGCTCCTTTATCCCTTTCCTTACGGCGCGGTTCAGGTGTCCGCCGAGATGTGAGACAGATACTGCGCCATTTCTTTTCCCCAACAAACAATTAATAATAATAATAATAATAATAATAATAATAATAATAATAATAATAATAATAATAATAATAATAATAATAATAATAATAATAATAATAATAATAATAATAATAATAAAAGTAAGGCAACCAGAAACCTTTTATTGTGTGGAAACGTTAATCATCGCCGCATTCCACAACTACTCGCTGTCGCTGCTTGTCGCCTCTCTTGTAACATGCTAATGAGGTGCATTCATCTTCCGTTTATGCTTGCCGTCTGGAAATCCCGCGTTAGGTCGACAAATACAGCATTTACAAGGCCAAAATGCAGAATGTAAATGTTTCATTAGAAAAGGAAAGGCGTGTGCAGTAGTTACCGCACTCTAGGTAGACACCTGTGTGCAACGCAGTGAGAAAACTGATGGAGGAGAGAGTGAAAGGAGGCAGAAAGAAACGGGCGCCATATATAGTCGAAAGCTCATGTTCAACTTCTACCACCCAGGTATTGAGACTATAGACATATCCCACAGCACAAATTCGTTTTTGAATTTCGCTTCCGTCAAAATGTAGCAGCTGCTGGGATTTCAACCTATAAAATGTCGTTGTCAGCAACCGAGCGGTTTGACCACTCAGTCACCAACGGCTGATATATACGAGGCACCGATTTGGATATCGACAGTCTCAGAAATAATCCACAATAAAACCCTCGCATTATGTTCCAGTTTATACGCACTGCAGCCATGAACAAAGAGATATTGCGCAAGTTAAATTTAATTTACACTGGACCCTGCGCGCGGCAACGACTGATTAATGAAATTTTGCTCGCCGTGGGTGCAGCAGCATGAGCGATATGAGGTATACGAATGAATGCAGTAGGGGAGTGCTGTGCAAATTAATTGTCCATTATGTGGCAGCACCACAAGAAAGGACAGAAGAAAGGACAAGACGAAGTCCTCACTATGAACTGAATGGATTTACTTTTAGCACACAGTGTGGAGAAAGGTCATATATGGAGAAAAAAATCGTTTGACCCAAGGCTACAGTTTTCTTTTGTCTATACTTTGATGGGAACACACAGGCACGATAAATATATGTTCACTGACGCCGGCCAAGCCTGAAGAGGACAGACTCGCGCGCTTTTGCAGTTAGCGTGCGTCGAAATGCGGCCGCAGTGGCTGAGTTCTTGCACAGGCGAAGTTATTCATCAGCACTGCGCGCCGTAGCCAAATGAGCCACCGCGGTGAGTCAGAGGGTTACAACAGTACACCCAAAGAAGCTAGAGCGCGAGGACAGCTTCGTAGAGTCATATCACAGTAATGGCAAATGACAGATATGCGCGAGAGCTACGAAGCACAAGCTGATACGCCTGCAGTTTGTGCTAAACAGGGTATAAAAGTAGTTATACTTCGGGATCAACTGCTTTGCCGCATGCCGTTAGTCCCTCAAAGTGCAACAGTTACTCTCATGGAGACTAACTGCTCTGCCACATACCGTTAGTCCCTCAAAAAATAACTGTTACTCCGATGGAGACCAACTTTTTGCCTCATAACGTTTGGCCCTCAAAGTGCAACAGTTACACTCATAGAGACTAATTGCTTTGCCACATAACGTAAATTCCTCAAAGCGCAGCCATTACTACCGTAGACTAACTGTTTTGCCACATACCATTAGTCTCTCAAAAAGCAACTGCCACTACAATGGAGACCAACTTTTTTGCCACATAATGTTTGTCCCTCCATGTGCAACAGTTACTCTCATGGAGACTAATTGTTTTGCCACATAACGTAAATTCCTCAAAGCGCAGCCGTTATTCCCATAGACTAACTGATTTGCCACATACCGTTAGTCTCTCAAAAAGCAACTGCCACTACAATGGAGACCAACTTTTTTGCCACATAATGTTTGTCCCTCCATGTGCAACAGTTACTCTCATGGAGACTAATTGTTTTGCCACATAACGTAAATTCCTCAAAGCGCAGCCGTTATTCCCATAGACTAACTGATTTGCCACATACCGTTAGTCTCTCAAAAAGCAACTGCCACTACAATGGAGACCAACTTTTTTGCCACATAATGTTTGTCCCTCCATGTGCAACAGTTGCTCTCATGGAGACTAATTGTTTTGCCACATAACGTAAATTCCTCAAAGCGCAGCCGTTATTCCCATAGACTAACTGATTTGCCACATACCGCTAGTCTCTCAAAAAGCAACTGCCACTACAATGGAGACCAACTTTTTTGCCACATGATGTTTGTCCCTCAAAGTGCGACAGTTACTCTTATGGAGACTAATTGCTTTGCCACATACCGTTAAAGCCTGGACTCCATGTACGCGAAAACTCACGCGAACGCGAAGGCGACGGCGGCAAGCGACGAGCGACGCCGTCGCGCGAAGCAAAATGCATGTGTCGCTTGCCGTGTCGCTCGGATCTGCACCCACAGAAAATTTCGCTCGTCGCCCGGAAGTCCCCCACGCGACTGGCCAATCAGAGCCCCCCAAAGCCGTTTCCGGTTTGTCCACGGTTTCTCACGGGCACATCTCACGAAACCCTACCAGCCCGTCGTCTTGGTCATCGCCACCGCCGAGAAAATATTTGGTTTTGTAGCTGAGAGGCAGACCCGCACGATTTAAATAATTAAAACAATCTACTTGTTGGGTGCGGAGGGCTAGCAGCATTTGGAGCGGGCTACGCGAGCGGGCGTACTGCAGGGAGAGATGCGTGTCGAGCCGCGGGTACCGGCGCTCGATCCACCGTGCCGCTGCGCTCCAACTGTGCAGAAACACTCGCGGCGCGCATTCTCAGTGGTATATTATAGTTTGCTCACTTACAATCAGGTTGCGGTGACAGTTTATGGGAGAGTTTTTACTAAGCAGGAGTGCACAGGCACCGAACGAAAGCACACCTCCCCCGTGATGTGACTTCGTCTCCGCAAGCACGCCTTTGGCTATCTCCACTGCCGCTACACCGCTGCCGTAGAGGAAATATTCCTTTGGCCCTGACTATGAGGCACACTCACAAAATTTTAAGAGAGAGAACAGGTTACGGGCGTGTTTCTGAGCTTGAGTGCGCAAAGCACGGAGTCCGCTGCGCACGTCGCGGGTGCGTCGCCTGCCGCCTTCGCTTGCATGGAGGTTGCCCACAAGCGACGGAGCGAACGCCAGCCGTCGCCGCCGCCGTCGCCTTCGCGTTCGCGTGAGTTTTCGCGTACATGGAGTCCAGGCTTTATTCCTCAAAGCGCAGCCATTACTCCCGTAGGCTAACTGCTTTGCCACATACCGTTAGTCCCCCAAAGAGCAACCATTACCCCTATGAAGAACAACTGCTTTGCCATGAACCTTTAGATCCTCAAAGAGCATCCATTACTTCCATAACGACTGATTGCAAAGGAATCATCTCCCCGTGGATTAACAGTTCCAATTTTACCCTTTTCAGCTTAAGTGGATGCATTGCCTGTCAACAACTAAGTGCGCACACAATGCGCATCCACCGTCGGAGTCCACCTTAATTGAGCAGTCAACATGCCCGACATTTAAATGTGTAAAGCCAAGATAACATCGTGCTTGTGTGAATTAAAAGAACGACATAGCCCATCGCGAAGGATAAAGGCTTACACTTTGACCCGATGGTGTACACATGTGATAAGGTTAATCTGGGCCGGCCGATACTACTCGCATTTTTGATGAAAGCAGTGTGCGCTGTGTCTCGTCTACGAGCTATTTCCCTCACTCATTAGAAGGGTCGCGCGGCATGCGAACGGTGGAGTTTTAAATGCTATTAGCCTTCGTTTTCAAGTCTTAGCGTATTAATCCGCGTATAGCTTGACCTTCTCTTCTTTTTCAGAATTATGAATTTGAAAATACAAGAGTCGACCTTTACAGTCTGGTACGTTTTGAATGACAAAAACAAAAACTTTCCAGAAAAATCTGATGCAAAGGAATAAAACACGGTTTTTTAGAAGATAGAGCGAAGACGATAATCCGTTGGGGGGCACCGATACACTAAAGGTTGAGAAAGTTGGCCTTTACATAAACGATTCTACTTACCCATATGCACGTTAGTGGTAAGTCAGCATATTATCGCGGAATTCTTGCTTTGTTTGTGGTGCATGGGTGTATATAGGGCATCCACCAGTGTATTCGGCTCAGGTTATATGCAGGTAAATATATTGCCCTTTGGAAATTCTGACGGTTACCATCTATTTTCACTTTGGAAGCGAAAATCTACAGACAAAATGCCTCATTTCGAGCACAGAACTTAGCACAGCACAGAAATGCCTTACTTAATTGTTGTCCGTTGTCATTTAGCGCTCGTTCTTCTGAGATAACGACAAAAAATTATTGTGGGGCAATAAAAAGAGCGAAAAATAAAGTGTCCCCGCCCGTGCCACTAAACTCAGATTACGACAGCCGGAGCTCGCGTGAAAGCTTCTCCGTCAATGTGAAAGCTGATGTAGCGGCCCGTTCCATCGGAATTAGGTATGAGCAGCTGACGCGGTTTTGTACAATTACTGGACTGGGCAAACCAATGCGTCGTAAATATTTTGTTGCAATCAGCCGTAAAGTTCGCGATGCTGCTATGAGTGCCGTCGCCGAAAATCTTCGGAAATCGCGGGAGGCAGCGACGAGTGATGCAGGCGGGGACAAAATTGCGTGATGTGCAATGGTACGTGGCAGAAACGTGGTCACAAGAGCCACAACGGCGTTGGGACAGTTGTTTCTCTTGACTCCGGAGTATGCCTGGACTTCGAGGCCCTGTCAAATTATTGCCTTGCTTGTAGCCGGCACAGTGCCCTGCCAGAGGAGGAAGAAATCTGGCAGGCTTTTGATCGCCCTGTATGCGAAAAAAAAAAGTGGACTGCTTGTCCCACGCCACGGAGACTGAAGCTGCAGCGCGCATATGGCGAATGAGCCAACCGTATAGTACAACGCTGCATTTGAGCAAGTTACGCGGCGATGGGGACTCCAAAGCCTATGCAGCAGTTGTAGACACCAATGTGTACAGTGGCGCCTATATCGGAAAGCATCGAAGTCTGCACGAACCACGTTGCAAAGCGCCTCAGAACAGCTCTTCGGAAAATAAAGGAGCCCCTGCCAAGAAGAGAAAAACTACAAGCCTAAAATTCAGAAACTCCAGAGATATACTATCACACTGCCACGTCCAAAGGATGTATCAAGCAATTTGGGACTCGTACCTTCATTCCTGCTCGTCCGAGGGTGCTAGCAGCGACAAGTATTTCCCAGAAGGAGCGACATCCTGGTGTAAGCATGCATAGGCGTGCTGAAGCCTTTGCACCAGCCCATACAGCCCAGGGAAAGGCAGTGATTGCCATCTGCAAGCGGCTCACTGACGACAAGTTGCTGGCCCGCAGTACGTCAGGGAAAGAGGCAGAAACGCTGCTGAATTGCTCAGTAGCAAGAGTTGGCTTCTCTGCTCGAAAACAAGATTTGCCTCTAGGTAAGTAGTGGAAATGGCTACTGTCATAGCTGTCCTCAGGTTTAACAGGAGGCACACGAGCTTTGAGAGCGTCCTTGAAGAGCTGGACGAGCTTCCATCTGAAGGCCTTCTTGCGCTTGGCATGTCCAGAGACAGCAGACGGCAGAAAGAAATGTCGATCAAGCAGACAGCAGAAGCACGAGTACATCGTCGCATACCACAGGCGAAAAACCCGCGTGTCGAGGAATCCGCTCGACAGGACCATGAAGGAGGAACTTACGGTGCAGGAAGGTTCTAGTGGCAGCGGCTTTTTTAGGGACAATTTTCCTCATTTGTGTAAAAGTTTGATTAGGAAGTAAGTCTCCTTTTGTAAATAAATATGTAATTTGTCTTTAAAATGCATTTTTCTCACCATCAAAACCCGACGCGGTGGCTCAGTGGTTGGGGCGCTCGGCTACTGATCCGGAGTTCCCGGGTTCGAACTCGACCGCGGCGGCTGCGTTTTTATGGAGGAAAAACGCTAAAGCGCCCGTCTGCTATGCGATGTCAGTGCACGTTAAAGATCCCCAGGTGGTCGAAATTATTCCGGAGCCCTCTACTACGACACCTCCTTCTTCCTTTCCTCTTTCACTCCCTCCCTTATCCCTTCCCTTACGGCGCGGTTCAGGTGTCCAACGATATATGAGACAGATACTGCCCCATTTCATTTCCCCCCCCCAAAAAAACAAATATTATTATTATTATTATTCACCATCAAAATTTGGGCAACTTTTTGAGTTTGCCCGCCTTGTTTTTGGTACTTCTGATGCTCAGATCTGCATGAACTGAGGTGTGAGGAGTGTAGCAGCAGTAGCGGAATTACGCAGCAAGAGCAGCACCAGCCGCCGAAGATGGGGACGCCGAAGGGCAGCGGAAGTGAGCTCCCTCCTTGTGCCGGCGTCACGCGCCGTTCGGCTCCCCGCCATCAGACGTTCTAGCACTTCAGCCAGTAAATCAATCATTTCCTTCACCGTGCCGGCCTCATACTGATTGGTGCGACAAACTGGTGACGCGGGCGTGATGAAACTTCTGCGCCTGAATGGTGATGCGGCCAATAGAGAACTGGCTGTTGACCTGAGCGAGCCATAGTTGAGGATCGCCCTTCGAGAACTGGGGAAGGTGAAGGGAGGGTTCGTCACCGGGCATGGCGGAGGCGTTGTCGTCGGCGCTGGCCATGGTGGGAGCGGGTGTTCCAGCGGACGTCCGGAGTCACCAGTTTGTCTCAAGTTATCTCCTTTACACATCAATATTGATCACATTTTTGCCAACAAATTTCAAGTTCTACTCAGTGGTGTCTTGGCAATGTAGACTTGGCAGGTTCCAATTTTTATTACGTATTATAATACTTAATAATAATAATAATTGGTTTTGGGGGGAAAGGAAATGGCGCAGTATCTGTCTCATATATCGTTGAACACCTGAACCGCGCCGTAAGGGAAGGGTAAAGGAGGGAGTGAAAGAAGAAAGGAAGAGAGAGGTGCCGTAGTGGAGGGCTCCGGAATAATTTCGACCACCTGGGGATCTTTAACGTGCAGTGACATCGCACAGCACACGGGCGCCTTAGCGTTTTTCCTCCATAAAAACGCAGCCGCCGCGGTCGGGTTCGAACCCCGGAGCTCCGGATCAGCAGCCGAGCGCTCTAACCACTGAGCCACCGCGGCGGGGCATTATATTATAATACTTTGTATGCATTTCATAAATAGTTTTCAACGCTCTACAGTTTATATGGATAAGAGCCATCAATGGCCTGTAATTATGGAGGTTTAGTGTGAGAAAGAGTAGGGGCAAAAATATGCACATTTTGCACTTTGTCGTGGCACAGAATAAAAACTATGCAACTCACAATAAAAATAATTGCAGATTTGAAATCATGATAAAAAACAATGGTAATAGCTGTAGTTTCATTGTTAATATATTTAGGAAAAAGTGTCTTCGAGTAGCATCTCCGAAGCAGGAAATGCACTATTGCGTCGTTTTGTTTTTGTTTTTTTTAGGGGGGTGGTTTTTACAGCGAAGAGAAGCGTGGAGCATGCATGAATTAAACATTTAATGTTTCTTATTACTTTATTTAATTACATATAAAACCTGCAAAATCAAAGCGGGAAAGAAATAAAAATTACTCAGCCACATTTTGCCTGCGTTAATTTTCTTGATATGCATATTCACTTCTCACTTCTCTTGTTTTCAAAAACTCTTTCTCATTCATGCAAAGCATATGAGCGCCCATGGGCATTCCTGGTCCCTGCGTGTATACTGTATATGAACTCTGGCTTCGTACACTCGCGTCGCAGCCGCTATTTGGAATACAGAAGAGCTCTGAAGCAACATGAGCCAGTTCTTAACTTGCTCAAAATTTCGGTTTAGACCGACTACGGTAAGGCACACTGGAGGTGCAGAAATCGGGAAAAAAGTAAGCTTTTAACCGATAACTAAGGACGTTGGACATAACCACTAGCTTGTTTCTGTTTGTTTTCTATATATATATATATATATATATATATATATATATATATATATATATATATATATATATATATATATATATATATATATATATATATATATATATATATATATATATATATATATATGCCTATCGACAGCTTTCAACAGAGTAATGTGCAGTCACGCTCAAATCTACAATTATACGTTTCGGCGGATGCATGAATAGCCAATGCGAATGAACATTATCTTTCTAGCGGTTTAGCGATTGATTTTATGCGTCACTGTCCGTGACAACGACAGTGACACCCGTGAACAAAAGCATTCATGCGAGAGGCCTCTGTTGCGACGCAAACTGCAAGTGCGACTGATACGCTCAAGTTCCCGCCACTAATTCCACCTGCACTTTAAAGCAAACACGCTGATAATAACGCGACACCTTCAATCGATTTCAATTTCGTGGTTTCGGCAATCCCCAGCGCTCGGTATACGTGCCGAAACTTCATTCAGCATGCGTATACAGGTTCGCTCTTCTCAATATAGCAATCGATTCCTCGCGGGTCGTTATAAGGACCCATCGCCATAGTGCCTCTGCGGCGAATCTCAAGAATCAGACACGTGACAGTGCAAAGCACTGCAGCGTCGCGTCCGTGCATATTGACAGGAATCTTCGTGCGTTCATCCGTCGTCATGTTCAGTACCTCGCAGACGGCAGGAACCATGCGGCGCCTAATCTCTGCCCGTGTAGTCACCGCCGTTTGCCGGCCACCACAAACGGCCGTCCGCGTTTGAACGACCAAAAGCAATAACAATAAGAAAAGAAGGCTTCAACAAAAGACGTATTTTGCCAACGCACAAACAGGCAGCAGCAGCCCGAGCGTGGCTCAACTCACGCAATCCTGAACGTATACGCACAAGCTATAGCCAGGACTCTGCTATAGCGCACTGCCATGGGCCCAGCGACTGAAAGACAGATACTCGGAGAAGCCTGGCGATGTTGTCTATTCGCTCGAAGGAAGCTCCTGTGGAAACGAACGAGAAGTAAAGCAAAAAGAGCTAAAACGAAGGAAAAAGGACAGGGGGGAAGAGAAGGGCGGACGGCTGCACCATGGAGCACGTTCAGTTGGCCCAGGCAGCGGCGACAGAGCCGTCGATTTCGACACTTCCTGCGTCGCGGCTCGCAAATTGGTTCTCTGCCGTTATCGGGCACCTCCGTCTTCACCCCCTCCCCCCTTGCGTATATAGATGAGGGCCGTTGCTGCAATAGCGTCGCCGTCGTCGCTATTGCCGAATGATGGCCCCTCCCCATCTCTCTTCGCGTGGAGGGGGGGACGCGCGCCGCACCTGCTCCATCTCCATGTAAAGCCCATTTGGACAAACCATTAGTGGCGGCGGCGCAGGAGGCGAGGTGAGGTATATAGTACTGCGCGGCGCCCCTGCCAGCAGAATGGGCAGTAGCAGCACCCGTTGGTTGCTGGGTCTTTGCGCTGAAGCCCAGCCGTGAATACGGCGGCGCGCCTTATCTCGTCGCGTCGCTCTATGGGCGCCGTTGGTGCTTGCTGGGCTGCGCGTTCATATGCGTGTATATGGAGGCGCGCACGCCATATATACACACACGAGTGCGCTGATGTCGCTGGCCGCCACCGCGCTTGCGCTGCTGGCCGTTGCCGTGACCCCGTGGCTAGTTGCGCGGTGCGGTGGCTGTTGTTGCGTGCGCGTAGATAAAGAAATAGATTGTTTATGCGCGCTTATGTGTGTGGTGCAAAGTGCGTGCGAATGCGGTTGGCTCCGGGGCGTTGGACAATGGCTAACTCGGGTTCACATTTGGAAGGAAGTTTCCATGTTAAGTCGACTCGAAATAATTCAAGTTCGGATAATTCGAAAGTTCGCTTAATACGAACAATAATAAATTTTCTCTTTGACCAGCTATGTTTTCAATGTATTATTCAGTTGAGACCAGGGCTTTGGTTCGTTTAATTTTTCAGCTTCCGAGGTCTGTGCGTTATGTGAGTGAAAAAGACCACCTCTCCGTATTTTCTTTATTGAAATAAGCGAATTCCGAAGGACAATATTCGTCAAGCGCCGAATAATAAAAATGAACTTTAGACCAGCATGCACCGCACCAACAGTAAAAATGTGTCACAAGTGCAGTAAATTGTGCGTGCTGTGGCAGTATTTTGAACTTCAAATCGAAGCACTGCAGGACGGACCACGGGGCAGCTATTTTACACACGCAGACACACATGGCGCTAATGGTAGCGCGATTTAAGAATCAAAACAGAGTTGAATCGCGTTAAGTTCAGCTATAGCAGAGTTCGTAGTTTGCGGTTGATTAAAGAAAACAAATGCAAGACAGTCGCCTGAACGGCGGTCGACGGGGAGGACACGTGGAGAGACAGTGCATGAGTAAAACGACATCGGAACGAGGGAAGGGGGAAAACGGGAAGCAGAAAGAGAGAGGGAAATGCTATTTACAGACTATGTACAAAGATATCTTCAAAGCACGTTCGACCAGTTTTTAACAGCCATAGCTCGCAGAGGTCGTTCCGATACTTTACGATAAGCGCTGCAATTCACGGCGGTCGTTTGTGTCGTCCCAATCTCATCCTGTATACCGCACTGCGTACGCTCGAGCGGAGACAAAAAAAAATTGGCGGTGGTTTAGCTGTGGTTAAACCTGGAGTGAGGCGATAGCTACAGCTGGAACTTGCTCAGTTGAAATCCAAAGTCAGTCTTTCGCCACTCCGTTTCACTGGGCGTTCCTTCTTCATCTTCGTCCCACTTGACACGGCGCATGCGCACAGCTGTTTGGCTGCTCGGTTTCGCCGGTGCGCCGCGCCGCCGGCAGCAGCAGCTGCTCCGCACCACGTGGCTGGTCACGTGACCAACCACGTGATCAGCCACGGCGCCGCGCCGCCGGCAGCTGCTCCACATCACCACGTGACCAACCACGTGGCAGCGCAGCCACAGGGTGGCGGCGCCGCCACGCTGAAGGTTCGAAATGCTACCGTTATGTAGCTACCGCTACAAAAATAGAGCGGACACTTCCGTTACACCTTAAGGGGGTGGCGCGATAGCTTAATGGGTTAATGCACATATATGCAGAAGTGGTCATTAATACTACTTAACGTTCACAGATATCTGGGAGTCCTCATATCACTGCTGGCGCAGTGGTGCAGCGGTTAAGCTATGCGCCACTGCCCTGCGATGGCAGGTGCTGCCACCTGTGGGGATTATGCGGCCCAGGTTGCTCTTGCCGAGCAACCTCTAGCGACCAGTCATTAACTTGACTGCCACCTACCATGATGGTCAGTTGCCCACAATCCAGGGGCCAGGTTGTGATGATGCCACAAGGCCACGTGACCTAGGGGGCCTACCTGTCACCTAGGTTGCTTCTTGTGATTTTTCATGGATTTTTCCCTCACTGTCAGCGACGCACACGCCGGATTTTCTATCGCGTTAAAAGGTATACGGGACGATAGCGCAACGAGCGAAATTTTCGGAAGTCTACGTAATGCAGCGGAGAAATGCATAGGGCTGTGCTGAAAAAAAAAAAAAACACCGCTTCGTTACATGTAAAAGCATCGGGGCACTGTCACCAGCGGCTGCTCGCTAGCCGGCGAACAAGGCCTATAGCGAATGTCAAGTCCATGCGTTGTATGATATATACGCAGTCTTTATCGCAAATGTGATAACTGTTTTGCAGATTCGCTATCTTTAAATCCTGCAAAATCTAACGCAGCTCTGCACTTTTTTTTTGTAATGGCTGCAATCAGTCTCCGCCTTGTATGTCTCGAACAGCTTCCCTCGTACTCACGAAATACTTATAAACAATAATAATAATCGGTTTTTGGGGAAAGGAAATGGCGCAGTATCTGTCTCATATATCGTTGGACACCTGAACCGCGCCGTAAGGGAAGGGATAAAGGAGGGAGTGAAAGAACAGCTCAGTTTTCGGCATACAGCTATCGCAGTTGTCAGTCACGGGTGCTTCCTCTTCAACAAGAGCTTCTAAAGATCGCGTTTCAAGACCACCTTACGCCAAGGAGGAATACCGCTTCGAACCGGCGGTATGCCTACCGAGACGGATATCCGCCTCCCGCCGACACAGCAGCGGTGGCAATATGCATAGCTTCGAGGAACATCGACTCGCGTCTAGGTGGCGTTGCTCGAGCGCGGCAGGGAGACACAATGCAGTTGAGGAATTCGCGGGCTCGTTTCGGACTCCCCCGTCGGTACCAGATAAGAACGGGGCGACCTAGGGAGGGACAGAAACAGCTACCAAGAAATCATCTTCCCACTCTGTCTGAAAAAAAAGTAATAGTGAGAAAAATAATAATGCAGATAACAAAGTAGTCAGACTTTAAAGGAGGCCACCGACAGCGAACAAAAAGAAGCGGCTAGTCCCCAGTCTGACGGCTTGTATAGTCAAGTCTTCCCGGGACACAAGAGAGAGCCGAGGGCAGTGTCTTCGGCATCTTCTGTTTTCCGCATGGTTTCACCTCCGTGTGTACGGAAGCGCTTTCTTCCTTTCTTTCTTCCTTTCTTTTTTTCTTTCTTTCTTTCCTTCTTTCTTTCTTTCTTTCTTTCTTTCCTTCTTTCTTTCTTTCTTTCTTCGTCGCTTCCCTCGTATGCTATCTTCTTTTCAAAGCACACATTTTCCTTCCCACAGTGAGTTAGCGAGCTCAGCAATTAACTGCGAGCTTCCCTCCTCACATACAAGTCTTGTCGTGGTGAAAAAGAAACGACAGAAAGAAAATGTACGCAAAAAGAAGAGGAGCAGAAAACTAATTCCAGTCAGGTGAAACGGAAGCCTCGACCAGCCTGCGAAGGCACTATGTGCACTGTCCGAACAGAGCTCAATGGCATGTGAATATACAGGGCGTGTACGCGTATGTGAACTACAGCGACCAGCGAGGGCGGCGCTATGGATCCAAAAGAGCCGCATTTCATGCGTGCACGTGTATGCGTTGTAGTATCCGAACGTATGCACCAGAGCGCATATAGTTTCCTGCATAGGAGTTCTGCGTCTGTACCCTGCTCTATGTGTGTATATTTATACGCGCACTGCTCGTGCAGAAGGGGCGACGGCTAGGCGCTTCACTTCTCAGGCCGAAGGGAAGAAATGGTCTAAAGGTAAAACCAGAGAGGATTTGGAAACACTGGCGGAATGGAGCGCGGCTCTCAAGTCCGAAAGACGCTTGTAAAGGTGAAGGCGAGCGAGGGAGAGGGGGAAGCGCTACGCGGGACAAGTGGGGAAGGATGGTCCCGGTGGAGATGGGGTTCTTAATCTTTCGTTCGGATCACTGTCTTTCCGACTCGCTGGGCCGGCTTAGAAGTCGGGTTCTTCAGATGCCCCGTTGTCCGAGTAATTCGCCCCGAGAGTCGTCGTCTCCTAATGACCACCCCGTTCGGAAGAAACGAAAGGGGGGAATCTCTTTCGAAGCGAGACCTTCGAGCAGACATCGCTTGGCTGGCTGAACAGCGAGCGGAGCGGCAGCCGCCGTGAGACGCCGACGGCGGTGCGTGGCGCCCCCTGCCGTCCCTGTCCGACAGAGAAAAAGGGCTCGAGAAAAAAAAAAAAAGAGGATATCGAAAACTCTCCGCCGGCGAAGGGGGACGACGAGAAAGGCATGTGTGGCCGGCGGCGCACAGTGCATATGCGTCACTGGAGACAGACTATATGCGCGCAGATCTCCGTACAGCATGTCCAGCCGACTCGGAGGCTCCAGTAGGATCGCCCGAACGGCGGCTCGGCTCAGAGAGGAATCTTTTGAAGGTTCCGCGTGCGTTCACTCGCTGATTTATTTATTTATTTTTGAGCGCATTGGGTAGAAGTGAGCGAGAAAGTACAGTCTTGTCTTCCGTCTCTGTTCTCGGGACCGCACACCGCTCGCGCGAGCCCCGCGTCTTTTTCGTACGAGACGAACCGCGTAGAGGGTCTCCTACTGACCGCTATACTTGTTTGGGTTTCAGTTGCAGTGTATACCCTTATCGTTTGTTTGGCGCCGGTCCGTGACTTTATCCCTGTCGTTCCTATTCTCTTTTATTTATTTTCCCCTCAAAAGCAGGTATTCTGCGGCCCGGCTTGTACGCAGTAGGTTGCTGTGGTCAGCAGGAAATGGGACCTGTCACGTTGAATATGTTCGGCTTGAGGTGGCGTGAACAACGGATACATGCCGCGGGCGGTGGGTTTCCTTGCTGCCCGTTTAGTGGCTTTTCGGCGTGCGTTGACAATGTGTTCAGTCTTTTTTTCCTTTCTTCGGTCGTTCATCGAGCTCTACGTACCATGCCGTGGAATTATCCGGGCATGAGAGACCTGGTGCACGGGTGTCCTCGCGGCGAGGACCAAAGATCGCCATAGCCGCCGAATCATTGTATACGGTGCATGGGCTTGTGCGCATTCTTTGCTATAGCTGCATGCACGTATTGTAAAGGGCAGCTCTGTAGGAAAGCCTGAACTACGGACGCCTTTTTCCCGCGCAGCAGCAACTACTGTAGATGCAGCTCGCCTCTAACCGGAACACATAGACTGCGCCTTGCCCCAGTTTCAGAATGCCGTACAAGAAACTGTCGTGAGTACCAAGGCCGACTCTTGGAGCATATATTAGCGAACAACTACTGTTGTCTATTACGCGAAAAGTCTATGCATATGGCGGATCACCAGTCTAATAGACACGAAGCTTATCACCATTGGGAAGGTGGCATAATAAACGTGGTCATAACTTCACGATGGCTTGATAGAAGGTTAGGAGAAGCCAACCGTCATGAAAACTCCCAATTTTCGAAGAAGCGGCAACGACGGCTGCAGCGCGCCCTCTATCTCGATCCTCTCTTCCATAACTGTGCCTGCTCCGTGGAATTCAGCTAAATCACGAGAACACAGGGGGCACATAACAGCACATTCACGCGAGTGTCATCTGATAAGCTCAGGCTCAACTGCATGCATATATACGTTCTGTTTAATGAAAAAGAGAACGAGAAACTTTTTCGTGACGACAAAATACATTGACGACATTTAAATCCCCACGGACAGTCATTTATGCAAACGCCTTATCTTTCTTCTTATTTTCCCATTCTTTTCTTCGTCATCAACATCGTCATCACCGGGCACGTTGAGTCATTACAAGGCAAGGGGCAGAGTGACCTCCCAATAATTCCTGTCCTATCCGGGCCAGCTGTATACAGCCATTTATTCCAGCAAACTTCACTATCTCTCACCGACTCTTTCGGCCCCTTGACCACTTTTTAACAGATTTTCTTTCCATCGGCGTCCCCTCAGGCACTCTAATAGATCTCCGGCCGCCAGTTTGATAATAATAATAATAATAATTGGTTTTTGGGGGAAAGGAAATGGCGCAATATCTGTCTCATATATCGTTGGACACCTGAACCGCGCCGTAAGGGAAGGGATAAGGGAGGGAGTGAAAGAAGAAAGGAAGAAAGAGGTGCCGTACTGGAGGGCTCCGGAATAATTTCGACCACCTGGGGATCTTTAACGTGCACTGACATCGCACAGCACACGGGCGCCTTAGCGTTTTTCCTCCATAAAAACGCAGCCGCCGCGGTCGGGTTCGAACCCGGGAACTCCGGATCAGTAGTCGAGCGCCCTAACCACTGAACCACCGCGGCGGGGGCCAGTTTGATCGCTGATAAATTATTGCAACATTCGCAACTCAGTTCACCCTGAACAAGCAGGGTGTACTCGTCGCGCGCTCCAGCAAAGACAGATCGGCAATCCACCCGTATACAGTTATATGCACAGGGCGCGCACATGTAGCTGCACGTGCGTGTACAGCCTCGCGAAAACGTCGCCTTTCTACGCGCGCATTTCTCACCGCTCCAATTTGCAACTGCTCGCACGTACTACACCCCGCAAGTATTCACTTCGCACGGTCCACATGCGTACGCGGCCGTTTACAATGTGCATATATATACGCGAACAGCAAAATTTATGATGCGCCCGCATCCGTAACCCACGACTGCTGGGAACAGGAGGAGAGAATAAACACCGTTAGAAAGCTCGTTGGCGCGCGAAACCGATCCCTGCACAACACCCGAGTGCTTCGCCTCCGCTCCCTCCTCGACACGTTGCGCGACAGTAACAACGAGGGCAGCCTGCAGTGGTCCGAATGACAGCCCAAAGATGAAACTGTGGTACATGCAGGAAAAACCCGTATGTGCGCCGCTGCAAGCCGCAAGTGCTGAGGGGTCGAACGCACCTGCAACACCGACTGGTTGCTCAACGCACACGCGGTGGCAAGCGCGCGTGTGTTTGTGCGTGCGTGTGTTCGCATACGCCCCCCGTGTACGCTGTCGTGGCCACGGGAGCACGAATCACCCGCGGCGCAGAAACACCTGGCGGTGAAGACGGTGCGCACATGCTGGTTGCAGGGAGCGCTGGTATAGAGCGATATGCACCCCGGGTCGCGTTGACGCGTGCATCGATCACGGATGGCGCGTAGAAGCAAGGGGGTATAGTGTACACGTAACCGCAGTGGCAGCTGATCCCTTTGACCTGTCACCGACTGCGCCGGAGGAGAGATGGATGGTGGCACGATGAGAGAGCACTGGTATGTATATAATATGGCCTTATGGCGTGTGTATATATTCTGTAATTCTTTCTCTCTTTATTCGCGTTCGGATACCCTCGAAAAACGTTAGCGGCATGTGAACTTTACTCAGTGGACGTTAGTGGAATGTTAACAGTTTGCTGTGCGATTTCTGACGCGGTGTAGACACGAATTCGTGTCTGGACACGTCGCACCTTGCTGAATTCTGTGCTTCCGAAGGGGACGGTGAATGTAATTTTTTTTTTTCACAATGCGTGTTGCGTCATTGTTCTTTTTTAAAATCGGGTTTTGGGGGGGCGGGGGGGAACTGTAGAGTTTCTTGAACAATTCGTATTTTAAGTTGGCGCGTATCTGGAGTGGTTCGGAAGATGATTGGTTGACCTGGGTTATTTTTTCAGCAATGACAACATAGTAACCCGCCGCGGTGGCTCAGTGGTTAGGGCGCTCGACTACTGATCCGGAGTTCCCGGGTTCGAACCCGACCGCGGCGGCTGCTTTTTTATGGAGGAAAAACGCTAAGGCGCCAGTGTGCTGTGCGATGTCAGTGCGCGTTAAAGATCCCCAGGTGGTCGATATTATCCCGGAGCCCTCCACTACGGCACCTCTTTCTTCCTTTCTTCTTTCACTCCCTCCTTTATCCCTTCCCTTACGGCGCGGTTCAGGTGTCCAACGATATATGAGACAGGTACTGCGCCATTTCCTTTCCCCAAAAAACCAATTATTATGACAACATAGTTGTTTCTTTCCCTGGAGAAACAGTTAACACTCATTTTATTCTCGTACAGTGTGGTGACGTTTCCTTGGAGGTCGATTACTGTGTACGAGAGGAAGCGTATGCGCCTTTACCAACGGCTGCCTGCGCCGTTTTGAAGGAAATCCGGTAACGCTCCAGTTAATCAACTTGCGTCATCAGCACGCTTTCAACTGATGAGTTGAAAACATTTTGCCATGGTGAATGTTGCAAATGGTGATTGAAATTTCTAGAGCTGAAACTTTTGCAACATTGGTGACGCACGGCGTCGCTGTGTGCAAACACACAATGCACACAACAGTAAAGAGAAATAAAAGGCTGGGTGAGGGGGGAGGGGTGACCAAAAGAGACCCAGGTAATAAAAATGTAGTGCAAAAAATATAAGGGCTGTGAAAGACGGACACAGTCCTTGTCATTTTTTTTTTTGTGCTGGGTTTTTTTCCCTAAATCATGCAGTAACAAGCCCAAGCATCTACCCTCCTGAATAATTCAGAGACCATCGAGTATTTAAATGCACCGTTTTATATTTGTAATTTTATGATGCCGTTCGACTATACATGCAGTAAATTTAATTGAAATATCTTTATTAGGTGGGTGGTCGGAGTCCTCGGCTTTCGACGCCAATTAACGAGTACGAGGAAAAGGATGGAAATTTTTTAAAATCAATCTGTATGATTTTTTTTTTTTGGCGGCATACATAGTACACTGTGGCTTGCATTAATCTCGACAAGTCTTGAGTGGCGAGGTACATTCTGCAAACACGAGCATGCACATAAATTTACATGTGACGTCATTACATCGGTATGTAATCTTTAGCCACTGCGTTGATCACGGCCGGGTGTTCTGAGCGTGAAACATTACAGTTTTGTGCATGGTCCAGCTACAGCACCCTACATAACCATAGGCAAGTGACGTCCTTACAATACCCCACAACATTTCAGTTTGTATAAGCATTCAGCCGAATTAACACGGCTTAGGAATACTATAGTTTAGAGGAAATTTTTTTATATTAATAGGTTGTAGCCGGTTTTGGCTCATCTAGAAGCGTCGACTACTCTAAATCGCCTTGCTTAAGTAGTAATTTCTATTAACTTGTTAAAATATCGGAGATGACAATGTTTTGGAAGATAAGCACATCTAACTCACATTAGCGCGTTGATTATAAGGAAAAGTTCGATAGTTAAATTTCCTATTCGCATTCATACTTTTGTGACTTCCTATTGGTAGCGTGCCTTTTCACTCCTGTGTAGGGAGAGCTTTAATCCTGCGATTCACATTTGGAAAGAAGACAGAAACCAGCGTAGCGCACCGTGCTGTCTAAACAGAAAGGTGTAAAGAGGGAAGTATGTCCCCTAGAGCACTCCCTTTTATAAAAGGGTGTGCTCTAGAGGACAGCTTACTTTCTTTTTACACCCATATAGGCTTATTTGTGCTTAGAGTGTCCTTGTGTTGATTTATCTGGACGCAAAGGGCCTTCATTTTAACGGCCGCTGTGGCCTTGTGTAGCGCACACGCACACAAGCGTGGATGGACTTCTTCGCAGTTCTGAGTAGGGTGCAAATATTGGGCAACATGGCGCGCGCGCTTTGTGAAATCGCCCGCAGCTGGGCATAAATTTGAGGAAGGAGCGAACCGTTAATTGTTGAGCGGGGGGGGAGGTGAGGTGGAGGTGGATGTAGAGGGAGGTATTGGTCTGAGATGTTCAGCAAGACGTCTCTGGGGGTACGAACCAACTACACCACCTCCTCCCAAAGAAAAACAAGATGAACTGATTACTGGGGTCTAATTCGGAAAACCTAATATTCCTCAGACCTAGTGGCATGCATATACAGTAGTGAACAAAACAGCAAGCTATTTTCAATTTTTTCGCATAAATTAAAATACCAGAGATGTGAAAGAAAAATTGGTTTTTGGAGAAAGGAAATGGCGCAGTATCTGTCTCACATATCGGCGGACACCTGAACCGCGCCGTAAGGGAAGGTATAAAGGAGGGAGGGAAAGAAGAAAGGAAGAACGAGGTGTCGTAGTGGAGGGCTTCGGAATAATTTCGACCACCTTGGGATACTTAACGTGCACTGACATCGCACAGCACACGGGCACCTTTGCGTTTCGCCTCCATCGAAACGCGGCCGCTGCGGAAAAGACCTATTTGCTATTTTTTAGCATATGTTGATGCAATAATGGCCCCTTTTTGCTCCAGGAGTTGTTGGGGGAGTAACTATTCACCTCCAGTTCGTTTTTCATTTTTGTCCTTTCATGGCCGCTTCCCACTGCGTTCAGTTTCCGTCTGGTCTAAATTATTATTAACTTGCTGTCGTTTTCAAGTGACATATTCTTTGGTCAGTGGTATTACTGAGTATTTTTATAACGTATTTTTATAAGTAATGGTTGGAGTGTGAGGTTAACATAACGTCATCAAGACTGATCAAATGGTAATTATCCGCGGCCAGAGCTATGGATTGAAACACCCATCAGATTTAGCTGGATTTCAGAGTAGCGCAGTCCACGCCTTCACAACTTTTGAAGACGTGTAGTACCAGATGAGTCTTTTTTTCAGTCTTCTGAGGAGACACACCTGAGCGACCAATCAGTTGTCGACAAAGAAGCCTAGACCCCTCTAGACTGCCCGTTATCGATATTTCCGAAGATTGAGCACTCTTATCAGGCTCTAGAATGACTACATGCACCTGTGAGACGTCATGTGCAATGTGCTAAGCTAAACCGCACGAGTCCAGCTCAAACGTCGCACATCTGTGAAAATGATTCGGTTTCCAGGATGACGTCGGTAAAGGAACACGTGGTGTGAATTGGTGACGAATGGAAAAGGGATTTCGTTAGACAGACCGAAGTTCTTGTGGCGCAGGAAAGATGGCATTCTTTGCACACGTCGCCCCAAACGCAATTCATGTGGACTTCGTTATCACCTTCCCACGTTAAGCCGCACAGGCGGGAACGTAACGGCACTGGTATGACTCTCTGTTCATGGAGTTTTCCTCCTCGGCTGAATTTAAACTACCATGAGCTAAGAGTTTTATCACGGCGTTCTTGAAAATGTTGCGCTTTCATATGCATGCGAGAATCTGGGACTTGGGTGTGTAATTTAACAGAATTAAGATCCGAAGCGCTGTTCTATGCTTGCGAAAAATTGGATGAAGAAGAGGCTGGTGTACCTCGTGGAACGGCCAAGCCAGCCTGCTGAGATTATTTTAATTACACGTCTCTGGATGAGCACTGCGTGTCGTCCGAGGGGCAAAAAGCCATCATCGCCGAGGTGAAAGTTGACCATCTCAAGTGGGGAAGCACACGGCAGACGTTCACTGACATCTTCATACTTCATGCTTCAGAGATGTGAAGCAGTGATATCGGAAAAGGCTTGTTTGAAAAGTACAAACGACATTAGTTTGTTGTGAAAATGCATTCTTGACATTGTTAACTCATTTTGTAATAGAAAACACTGCGCAGAAAGCAGTTCTTCGATAAATTTGCTGTGGGAACAAATTGTTGCTTAATACGATGATCAATATTGGTTGCTGTTGTGTAAAAATTCTGAAATTGTGTTCCGACGAACAACGTGCGCAAGTTTTAGTGCGGTAAAAAGAAGTTCGGAAAACTGAAATACCATATCTTTTCGCTCACTACTGTACATAAGCGGTTTTATATCGAAAATTGAAAGGTGGGGTGAGTGCACGGCACTCAAATGCCAACTGCATACATGCAAGATGCACGGTAAGGTCAATAACTTTTTTTCTTTAGTTTTCGAAGCGTTCAAGGCTTCTGAACTTTTCTGGCCGGATGTATACATGCACTTGAAAAAAGTATTTCGTAACGATTGTTAATATCTTGCCGTGTGCGCCCTTTGTCAAAAGTATAGGGGATAACGGGTTTGCTTCGCTCACACTGCGTTGCTGGTTATGCCTCACCTGCGCAGTTCAGCTTAAATGTGAAAGCAGCTTAGTTCTCTCGCCATCGAAAGATTCGAGAGATAGATTCTACGACAGCTCACTACACACCACTTAGGAGTAAACCCCATCGGTCTCTTTACTTTTGACTGAGGCTGGCAATGTGATACAGGAACCGTATACAGTACAAGCGGCGGTATAGTTACGGTTATACGACGTGAAAGCAAAGCGACTGCACACCCATCACCCCGCAGCATTACCAACTGGGTCATAACACTATGTGCTCATTGTTAACAAAGAATCCATGCGGTGGTCACTTGCATTAGTGACAAAAGTGTATATCACAGAGTTATCATTGATCACGTGCTCTTTGCCTGCAGAGACAGCACCCCTGCAGCCGTCGCGTTTCTCCACCACTGCACTCTAAAGTATTTTACATTCCTAAAGGTGTAACGCCTTTGTCCATGGCTAAAACCCTTCAAAAGTGTTCAATAAGACCTTAAGGGTATTCTTAAACACCCTATGGTGTTAGGGCGTTCATGAACATCCTAAGGGTGTTCATGGACACCATAAGAGCGCTTATGACCACCCTGATAGGTGTTAACCTCATATTTGAAACAGCGTAAGGACGGGGCACAGTAAGGAGACACCACGAGCGCTCCTTGCTGTATCCGGTCCTTGCGCTGTTTCAAATATGGTCAGTAACCAACGAGCCCAAATCGCAACACTTGTGGTGCTAACCTTGTAACGGCTTTGTCCATGGTTAACACCCTTTAACAGTGTTTAATGAGACCTTAAGAGTATTATTGAACACTCTATGGTGTTAGGGCGTTCATGAAAATCCTAAGGGTGTTCATGGACACCACAAGAGCGTTTATAACCCCCCTGAAGGGTGTTAACCTCATATTTGAAACAGCGTAAGGACAGGACACAGTAAGGAGACACCACGAGCGCTCCTTACTGTGTCCCGTCCTTACGCTGTTTCAAATATGGTCAGTAACCAACGATCCCAAATCGCGACACTTGTGGTGCTAACCTTGAGACACTGCAGGACACCTTTTTTTACACTTTGAATGGCGTAAGAAATTCTAGAGCATATCCTGCGTTGCGCAGTTGCAATAGTAACATGAATTGTTTTCGACTTGGTGAATTATTCACTCCTGCATTGTATTATTATACTAGCTAGTTCATCGCAAACTGGGCACTTAATAAGACCAATTATTATTTTAGACGCTTCGAGCAACTGCCCACGAAGCCCCGCATGCGAGCGAACACCCCTCGATCGCGACCGGACGAAGCAACACACAAACTCGACACTCGAGCTTGCAGTTTGTGCGTCGACCCTCGAACACTTTTGGGGTCCAGAGCGCGTCCGCTTTAGGCGGGCGCTCAACAATCGAGCCAGATAGCATCTTTCTTTTCTCCCTCTTTCTGTCTCTCTCGTGTATGGACGCTGGTCGGCTTTCTCCCCGCGCGCGTTTTAATGGGGGCCAATTTCGCCTCACCGCTGCACGACTCGCGCAGTCCGCTAGTTTGTGCGCGTGCGCAGTGTGTGCCTGTACGAGCGGGTTCGGATACCACACGAGAGAACGAGAGAGCGCATGTGCGCAGCCCTAATTAAACGGGGCCCCTC
The DNA here is from genome assembly GCF_052857255.1 of Amblyomma americanum. Lineage (NCBI taxonomy): Eukaryota > Metazoa > Arthropoda > Arachnida > Ixodida > Ixodidae > Amblyomma > Amblyomma americanum. The sequence continues at coordinate 48,908,335 of NC_135498.1, forward strand.
TGCCGCGCCGCTGGACCGATGTAGCGAAATCTGTTGCCGGCAGTAAAAGTTTTAAACGCTGCCAGCTGCCTGTCGTCTTCCGGGGCTGCTTTCCCACAGCGAAGCGGCGACGGCGAGGAGTGCACTGCGGAGGGCGAGTTCACGCGGGAGGTCCTGAGCGCAGTTTTATATATATATATATATATATATATATATATATATATATATATATATATATATATATATATATATATATATATATATATATATATATATATATATATATATATATATATATAAAATCACGGAGATTCCCGAACTAATATATATATATATATATATATATATATATATATATATATATATATATATATAGGAGGACCAGCCTTTTTCGAGGCTGGTCCTCCAGCCGAAACGGCGTGAATTAAATCCTGTTATGTTTCTTCAATTTTTGGTGATTTTATATATATATATATATATATATATATATATATATATATATATATATATATATATATATATATATATATATATATATATAAAATCACCAAAAATTGAAGAAACATAACAGGATTTAATTCACGCCGTTTCGGCTGGAGGACCAGCCTCGAAAAAGGCTGGTCCTCCTATATATATATATATATATATATATATATATATATATATATATATATATATATTAGTTCGGGAATCTCCGTTGCGCGGCGCTCATTGCGTATACTTGTCACCCTATGAAGAGTGTAAGTGCCAGCGTTCCCAATCCGTCGGGTGACGTTGGTGGTCGTGGTTTAAGTAGAATACCTGCAATAAGAAAGGAAGTGGAAAAGGCGTGTGCTGGCCGTGCCACATGTTCATCGGACACCTGACCTAAGGCTCACCTAACTTAGGGGGACAGGCATAGGGACACCCGACAAGCGCTGTGTCCTTTGCTGTGCTCCTTTTTGCGACGTCTCACTCGCCTAAATCGTTCCCCTATAACAAATGAAATTTAATTAAACCCAACACTGCGCCGGCCACGCGGCCCACTGCATGCGACACTGCCAAAGAATCCACTGCGAGCTAAATACCGACGACGCTTTAATCGTAGGAAAAAGCCCGGAAGCAAAACTTCAAATTTTTTAGTCGCTTTCTCTCTCTCTCATATATATATATATATATATATATATATATATATATATATATATATATATATATATATATATATATATATATATATATATATATATATATATATATATATATATATATATATATATATGAGAGAGAGAGAGAGTTATCACACACGAACTTAAGACCTGACAACCGCCGCCGTAGCTCAGTTGGTCGAACACTGGACGCGAAATCCGGAGGTCGTGGGTTCGGATCCCACCGGCAGCATGTGGTTGCTTTTTCTACTACTTTTTAAGCAATTATCTTTGAGCCGTAAAATAATTACATTTAATTTCCCCTCGATTGGCGCTAGAAAGTCGAAAAAAGGTAGAAATATTCCCCTATTTATGCTTCTCTTGGTTTCGGTGCCTGTTGGCTTCACTCACACACACACACGCGCACACACACACATACACCCATATATACACACACATATTAGCCTTCTTCTCAACTGTTATACATACACTGCTGAAGCATCTGCGAGCGCTCGGGAAGCGTATAAATTCGGCATGTATTTTTGGCATTGTTTGCATGCATGCTGATCACCTTATCATCCCTTTCCACTGAAATCACCTTTTCATCCGTAATTTAAAGTGAAAAGTAGAAATAAGCACAAAATTTTAGAATGGAATATGGACGTTCTGAAAAATAAAGAAATCTCATCGCATTTCATATTCATAGACGCATTATTTCCTGCTTATTAACACTGCAACACGAGTGACGGAGCAAAGGCGTGACCAGATACGAATCACTTTATTATTATTCAATTTGAGGAATATGCTGAGGTATGTTTGCGGATTGAAACCCTTGACACTTATGAAAGGAACTCATTTTTAGCAAGTAAGGCGTGCGACGCAGTTTATGTTGTTTATAGAGGCGGCAGCAAATTTAAAGCTTTTTTGTCTGGACAACATCCGGCAGACGAGACGCGTTTATTTTCCATTGTCATGATAACAATAGCGCGATGAAGGTAGACTGAGCATGATTGGATGTACACGGAAACTTAATCATGAGCAACGCAATGGCGAAACTGACTTCATACCAAGAAAGAGTAATATAAACGTACATGTAATATAGGCTTTACCACGCAGGATTAGTAAGCATAATCCGGCACGTAGCCGAAGAAGGGCCCGACCCCTTCATAATGTTAAGTCGGCTGCACCACAATTCTGCTTGCCTTACTAATGTAGGAACAACAGATTTTTAAAATTATTGCCGTAGTTCATGTATTTTATCCAGCGGAATATGTTCATGTGGTTCCTATGAAAACGCTACGTACGTCTGTGAAGCAGTATCACGCTGGTGAAGCACTTTATTTTTTTTTTATTGCGACAGTGCGCCTGCTGGCAAAAATTATTATTTACAAATATAGATACACACTGGACTCCCGAAGGAAGTGCATTAACTCTTCGTTTTATGATGGCCATGTGACGTCATAGATGATTTAGACAGGCTGGGAGGAAGGCTTTGCTTGACAAATTATGAAAGCTGTTCATAGCCAGCATTATGCGCGGATAGCGAATATGCTCTGTAATATTTATTGCACCAGTAACTCTGTAACAAAGGGATACTACGAAGCTTCCATCATGGGCGACACATTAGTGAAAATTACTGCATATTTGCCAGAAGTCCGTTCTAAACTGGCATACAGACTTTACCATGGAGGGGCAGGAAAAATTGCATGCAAATACACAATGGCATTGTGACCAAAAAGCAAAAATTCGGATACTTAGTGTAGATAACGGATCTTCGCACATTCAGAAAACACACACACAGCATCAAATTCTGCTGACTTTTGTATACGAGGACGTTCGAAAGCTGAGTGGAAGAGGGGAGGCAATAAACATATACGCCAGCCCTCTACTCGCCGCTTCTAAAAACTAAATGCCGAGAAGAAAAAAAAAACTCAAGCAAAGGGCGAGAAGGGAAGGAGGCTGGAAAACGAACTCCTCCTCTTCCGTCCCTCGATCGCCTCCGCGCCGCTCTCAAGTATAACGGCGTCGCTCGTGTAATGGCCGGCTCATACTCGTTTTTAAGTGTCCTGGTGTACACGGGCACTTTTCAGAGCCGTAAAAAAAATCTCCGCTGCGAGGCTACAGGAGTGCCCAGTGGGCAGCCGAGGCGTTGACGTGAGGCGCCGTCGCTAATGAGAGTCGCCACCTGTCGGGCAGATGGCCAAGTTTTGGTATGCGCGGCACACGCGCTCGTCGTACGCGCCGGGCGCGCCGTCTTGTCATCGCGCGTGTTCTCTGGAGGGACCAATTTTTAAACTTTTATCTCCCGCCGAGCAGGGTGGGCGTGTCCGCATGTTAATTGGCCTCCCGCCGCCCACTCCGCCATTGCGCGGCTGTGCTTCTATGTATAGCGTCGTTTCACGTTTTTTTTTATACGCCTGTTTTCTTCGGATTTGCACTTAATGCGCTGCGGGTTGTGCGATGAGTTCGTTCAGTTCTGTGTGGTTAAAACAAACGAAGACATTTGTACAATGTCTCCCCCCCCTCCCCCCCCCCCCCCCCCCCCTATCACGCCGCTCCGGAACGGCAGAGGTTACCTTTATTGGACTGCCGTCTTTGCATGGAGAAAAGCAAGCGAAGGCTCTGAGTTGCATTGTAAACCGGTTATATAGACTCTAAGCACAAGTAGGCCTATATGGTAGTAAAAAGGGTACTCATGTCTATGTCATGTCATATGGTAGTACTCATGTCTGTTTTGAGTGTACGACATGGTGCTGGCACATTGGTTTTAAATTTGTAAGCACACATTCACAGTGCTAAACTGCATTGCAGTTGGTGTCTTATGTCGTTGTAGAAAACTGCGACATTCACCTGCTCATTAATCATAAGTCCAGAATGCGCTCTCCTGGGATGACGCAGGTTACGGTGCAGGTATCGAGATTCGTTGCCGCGAAGGATGACGAAACGTCTGGAACTTCATCCAGCGTCCGTGCTCTTTTGGTCGGCGTCGTTAATTTTTCGTCATCAGTGAAGTGCGGTGGTCAGCCACGTCCCAGTAGCGACTATACAAAGACGCCCGCGTGCTGGCTTGCGGTGTCAGTGCACGTTAAAGAACTCCACGTGGCCGAAATCAATCCGCAACCCGTCCGCTATGTACTGAGTGAGTCCTTCATAGCAGTATTTTCGACAGTTTAAGCATCACTTTTCATAACATATTTCTCAAAGCAGATATGTCGAGCCAAGTGTTCACTCGAAATGAATTTTGGCTATTTGCGTAACATTGTTAGAAGGTAAGACAAAATGCAGAGTACCACACAGACTCGTCTCCTATAACCACGGAAAGACACCCGCCTGAACGGATTAAGAATGAAATTGTGGTGACCGTTTACTGTGGTGCTCGACAAAGTATTTTACGATAAGTGTGTGTTAAACAAAAGAAGAAAAGTTATAGTTGAAGTTTCTTAATCATTTGGGGACTAGGACTGCGCGCGCATGGTTGGTGAGGTAGGTCGGCGTTTTACCGATCCCTTCATCACGAGAATGCGGTGATTCTCATTTGACTGCTTGGCGAAAAGTCTTTTTTTAATGGAATATCGATTCAGGACGTTTGTCAACCCCCATATAGCCCCGGAGGGGCTCCGTGAATCTTTAATTTGTTTTTTGTTTTGTCTCACAAGCTGAAGCCACATTTGGAAGGGCATCATTTCGATACAGTGTGCATTGTCCGGGACACATGCTCTGAACACGCTTGCGCAGACTCTATAAATACTAAGGAACCGGCTCTAAGGCTCTATAAATACTAAGGAACCGTTAAAGCGCTCGAAGCACTGACTGCATTCTCTACGGCCAAAATTAGATATCGCGCAACTGAATGTGAGCCATGCGTGCGTCAGTTCTTCTCAAACAGAGACAATCTTAAAACAGACTTCATATTGCTTTGACAAACCTCATACGAAGCGCTGCTTCAGCTGTCGCAACGTTTGCTCATAACCATGTGCGAGTGCGGGTTGCGTTACGTCTCTTGAGCCTAGTGAGAGATTCGTAATCACACCCACGCACTCCGAGATTCAAACCTCATTCTCACGAGCTCGGAGTCGGCACAACAGTTTTTATGCATTTGAGAGGACATTCTATACGCGTAACTGAGTCGTGCACCGTCGCGATTACATCATTTCTTCGTTTCTTTCAAACGCTCTTTCTTTCCAGCGTTTTTCGATTCAACCGCGCCATTGACTGGCTCTATCCCTTGGCCGCTCTATCTATCCCTCTTTCCCTTTCTCTTTCTCTATTCGCTTTTTCAATAGCTCCCCCCCCCCCCCCCCTCGTCTAATCCATGTGCCGCATTACTCATTGCGCTGTGGGCCGAATATCATAACCGATAGGCTGAAGCGCGCGCAGACACAAGGACGCGCTCTCGCTGGGCATGCTGGGATTTCGGAGAGCGCGCGTCCGTGTAATAAGCGGGAGAGGAGGGAGAGGCGAGCAGCTGAATGGTCCCCTTGTGGCTCGCTTATCGATATCGACAATCGCAGATGGCCGCGCAACGGCAAAAAGCCTCGCGGGTGCAACTCACGCACACACACTGCAGATGCCCCTCAACGGCAAAACCCGCGCGCTGAAGACTCCACGACGCGCCTGAGGAGGCCCGCGCTTAGCGCGAACGGTGCCGCGCCGCTTCTTCTTATATATGCCGCCTCATTTCACGTGTAAACAAGGATGAACTTGCTGTACAGCTCATTAACAAGAGAGGCCGTACGCGTGTGCATGTGCGTGCGCGTGTTCGAGATACACGTATAGGACAGGCAGGCACTATATAGCCTCCTGAAAGCCAATATTTTTCCGATTCATTTTATACAGTGTCTTTATAAATGCTTGCTGCGCTGAGCGTCAGGACCGACATATCCAGCAAGCAAACGTGAGCTGCTGGCTCCTGATCGAAGACGTGTTAACTGCTGACTAATGACACAGAAACGAAAGAATGGACCAGGAATAGATATGTCTCCCATACGCGGCGGTGCTACACCCGCCACCCGAAACTATATTAAGGCCCCTGTACACGAACATTTGAAGAACAAACAAACAAGCAAGCAAACAAACAAACGAATGAGCGAACGTACACATATTATAATTAAATAAATAAAAGTGTGCGGTGTCACTTTGGTGACGAAATTAATTTTCTTGCCTCCGGGGCCCATTACTTGTCATTTAAAGATGTACCATATATGCATGTAAATTTGGATCCCTCAAAACCTCCACATACCTACTCCAGGCTGTGCGCAAATATGGCGATAAACTTTTTTTCGTTAATTTTGTGTTTCATAAACACTAGAGTATACCTCTCCTTGTACATTTACTATAAGCTGCACAACCTCCGCTGCGCAAAATGCATATGGGGGGGATTTTGCATAGGGCTTAGCGTGACAGCAGTTGTGCACCGCAGTTCACGAACCTTCAATGTGTGCACTTCTTTTTTTTCTGTTTCTTTAGCCGCTTGACCTCTCGCGAGAGTGATATGTATTTGCGACCGCGGCACTCCTGCGTCAATTTATTCGCGTGCGGTCGCCATACGCACGCCTCTTCGATCCTGCAGCCAATAGCGTGCACTGCGCAGTGTCGATCGCGGCGGCTGAGCACAGGCCTGCTATGACTACAAGCGGCTCCGCCGGTTAAACGGGTTTCGCGTTGTCCGCGGTCATTATCCCGTAACGGCTAATGTCGTTCGGCCGAGCTGCGGCTTCGACCTGGGCGTTGGCAGTACACGTGTCCGTGTACGCCTTTCCCTCGACGCCTAAGAGGCAGATGCATACGCGTCGCTTGGTTTATACAGCTGGAGCTGAAACCGTTAATTGTATGTGACAGATGTGCGCGTGATTTAAGTTTTTGTTTTTCAAATTAGGAGATCCGTATGCAAGAATACAAGAATAAAAATGCAGCCACCATTTCATCAAGAATGGAGGGGATATCAGTGGGGCAAAACGCGACACAAATTTGCAAATAATCGCGGTAATCTTATTATTCACAGACATCAACAAACAGATGGCGCAGAACCATTTGTTACCGTCCAGGCGTTGTGCTCACTACATACCCAGAAATTGTGGGCAAAAGCATTTTTCAACGGGAAATAGTTTATGAACGCAATTTTTTTTTTCATATATTGTAGGATTTCACTGTAACAATCAATGTACAACCGTGCCTCATTAATATGGACACTTGGTTGCCGAGCAAAAGTGTCCATATAGCGTGCCGTCCGTAATAACGAATCATGAAAAAAAAAAATATGAAAACAAGTTTTTTGATTACGGACTATTCCTTTGCATAGTAGCGGACAGTGAAGTGGAAATCGGGCAATCTTGCAAACTCCAGGTCCATTATTTGGGTCGCCTTTATCTTTAAAATGGGATTCACGTTTTAGAACGTTTGGAGGGTCTAGTGGTCCTTGAGACGCGTGATAGCGCCTCTTGGTGTTATGAAGCATCTCCTAATGACTGCTCGCATCCCAAGAACTCTGTACTGACGTGGCTTTCACCTGCTGAAAGTGGTTTTCAAGGTAGCTCACAGAAAAAAATTTTGATGCAATGCGGCAAATGTAAAAATGCGCCCCGCTGACGCGCCTTGCCACAGTAAAGCATGAAATCACAATAACTATAATAATAATAATAATAATAATAATAATAATAATAATAATAATAATAATAATAATAATAATAATAATAATAATAATAATAATAATAATAATAATAATAATAATACGGCATTTTCAATTTAACCTCGGCTTTCGACGGTGTTTTGCACTATATATTCAAGGAGCGGAACATCTGGCAGTGGCACTGGGGATTTTGTTATAATCGTTCATATTAGCGGGGCAAAAATACATGATGATGATGATGATGATGATGCTGATGATGATGAAATGCATTGAAAAAGTTTGGTCCCCAGAAAAATTGTACATAATTCGAGTCGTCCATATTACCGAGGGTCATATTAACGCGGCATGACTGAATCCGCGGAAATCTCCTCGGCAGGTTTGCATTGCTTTGCTATTAACGTTTCTGCTATCGTCAAAAAACTTCCCTGCTGGTTTTCTATGGCAGTGTTAATCACTCCATGCGAGCGGTGGAAAAACTTGAAAGATTTTGCTACGCATCAGAAAGTGGATCATTACCTTCATTATTTCCATAATATTACCTTACAATATTCCAATATTCAAAATTTTTACCCAGGAAAGCTGGACTTGGGAAGTCCGTAATTTTAATGATTAAAAGTCTAAAATCGTCGCAATTTGTCACACCGCGGGTTTAGGATGTTACGCAGTTTTGTTGCCAATGCACAAGAAAGTGGCTGCATGGGCGTTAACACAATATTTTTAAGCTTATCCACATGAAAAACGCTGCATCCAGACAACGATGGAAGAATGATTCCTTCCACCGTGACCCGGACAGAAACCAGAACTGTTTTTTTCTATATGCGACCCGTTACAGAGGCACTTCACGCTGCCAATCTTAGCGTGTAGCCTGGATACGCGGTTCTTTTCAATTTCCTGCAATATTCGCAACATTTTTTTTTTTTTTTGTTTTAACGGAAGGTTTCTCTCTCGCTAACCGTCGAATGGGGGCTCGACAAGCGAGGAATCTTATACGTAAGAAAAGCATGCTGAAACCCATACGAAAGATGTCCAAGAAATACATTGTTCATTGTAAACGGGACCGTCCACTGCAGAAGACCCATAAATCCGCCCTTGTCGACACTTCTTTTTAACGTTGATAACACATGCTAGGCTATATAGGCATGCATTTGAAGACGGTTATCACGGAGTCATTTCGATGCATGCACACGTAAAGTGTTTCAAGCAAGAGGAGGGAATACATTTAATTAAAATTTGCTAAGGAAAAAAATCCGTCTTTTGCTGCCTGAACAAATATAAACATACACATAAAGAGTGATATAATCAATTTTAACTAAGAAAAAAAATTGATGGAGCAGTGCTCAACGTTTCCTTAACGCCTGCAGTTCGCTTGTCTTGAAGATAACCGTTCCACTAACCAAAACTGTAAGCGCTGGGCCATATTCATCTAAAGCAATAACAGTTTTCACGCGTGCGCACGAATAATTAGTAAAGTGTTGGAGAAGTTTAATAAAATATTCAGGACAAAGTTTTCTCCTGAAACTATATGCCTTAACGGAGCTCAACTGCTGCACTTGATGACTCGGGCCACTCAGTCTACCGACACAGACTGCTGTTGAGAAGCGCGAGACAACGCTGAATGCGTTCTTAACCCTTATAAAAATGGTCTATAGACAGTCTATAAACTTCTTATAGACTCTATTGCCTTCCTATAGATATTTCGTTTTGTCTGTTCATGCTCTATAGACAGTCTATATACAGAAGTCTACTAAAAGTGTATGGCCATTATTCAATAGATTGTAGACTGTCCATACGATTCGTATTGCCTATGCAGTATTCTCAAGGTTTTGTCTATAGACAGTCTATAGACTTTACAGACAGAACTCTATGAAAAGTCTAGACTGTCTAAAGAAAATTTTCAGGGTTGGAGCGTCGAGTGGCGCTTCAACGCTATTTCAGAACTATATCTGACAGTATCTTTTGTATGCGTTATAGACACTGCCGGATTGTTAACGCTCGTGCCTATTTAACGCGATAGCGTTAAATTTCCTGTTCACCAGAAAACTCGGTGTCGGCAGTGTCGGTGTCGGCGTTGTGAGCGTAAAATCACGGGCACGGCTCTGGGAGGTGGTCCCCGGAGAAGCAACCTACGATGCAGGTGAGCCACCTATGTCTCGTAACCTTGTGACGTCATCACAACCTGCCTACCTGATAGTGAACATACTGGGTTGTGGCAGTTAAGTTAATGATTGGTCGCTCGGGAAGAGCGACCTGGACCGAACAAGGCCCAACGCTGAGAGCACCTGCAATCGCAGGGCAGTGCCACATCGCTTAACCGCTGCACCACTGCGCCAGGAGCGGTATTCGGACTCCCAGGAATCTACGGATGTAAAGTAGAGAATGACCTTCTGCACATATGGGAATTAACCCACTATAACATCACGTCACACCCTTCATCATCTTCATCATCATCATCATCATCATCATCATCATCATCATCATCATCATCAGCCTTACTACACCCACTGCAGGGCAAAGGCCTCTCCCATGTCTCTCCAATTAACCCTATCCTTTGCCAGCTGCATCCACCCTTTGCCTGCAAACTACTTAATCTCATCCGCCCACCTAACCTTCTGCCGCCCCCTGCTACGCTTACTTTCTCTTGGAATCCACTCCGTTACCCTTAAGGAGCAGCGGTAATCTTGCCTTCGCATTACATGCCCTGCCCAAGCCCATTTCTTTCTCTTGATTTCGACTAGGATGTCATTAACCCGTGTTTGTTCCCTCACCCACTCTGCCCGCTTCCGATCTCTTAACGTTACACCTATCATTTTTCTTTCCATGGCTCGCTGCGTTGTCGTTAACTTAAGCTGAACTCTTTTCGTTAGCCTCCACGTTTCTGCCCCGTAGGTGAGTACCGGTAAGATTATGCTGTTGTACACTTTCCTCTTGAGGGAAATTGGTAAACTACCACTCATGATCTGCGAGAATTTGCCATATGCGCTCCACCCCATTCTTATCCTTCTAGTTATCTCCCTCTCATGATCCGGATTAGCTGTCACTACCTGCCCTAAGTAGACGTATTCCGTCACAACTTCTAGGCTCTCGCTGCCAATTGTGAACTGTTGTTCCCTTGCTAGGCTGTTGAACATTACCTTGGCTTTCTGCATGTTAATTTTTAGACCCATCGATCTGCTCTGCCTGTCTAACTCATTGATCATGATTTGCAGTTCACCTCCTGAGTGGCTCAGCAAGGCGATGTCATCAGCAAATCGCAGATTATTTAGGTATTCTCCATTTATTCTTATTCCCAACTGTTCCCAATTCAGGCCTCGAAATACCTCCTGTAAACATGCGGTGAACAGCATTGGCGAGATCGTGTCTCCTTGCCTGACGCCCTTCCTTATTGGAGTTTTATTGCTGACTTTATGGAGAACTATAGTAGCTGTGGAGTTGCTATATATATCTTCTAGTATTTTGACATAAGTCTTTTCTACCCCCTGATTACGCAATGCCTGTATGACTGCTGAGGTTTCCACTGAGTCGAATGCTTTCTCGTAATCAATGAAAGCTATATATAGAGGTTGGTTATATTCTGCGCACTTCTCTATCACCTGATTGATAGTGTGAATATGATCTATTGTGGAATATCCTTTCCGAAAGCCTGCCTGATCATTTGGTTGATTAAAGTCCAACGTTGCCCTGACTCTATTAGCGATTACCTTAGTAAATACTTTGTAGGCAACGGATAGTAAGCTGATCGGCCTGTAATTTTTCAAGTCCTTGGCGTCTCCCTTCTTATGAATTAAGATAATGTTTGCATTCTTCCAAGCTTCTGGTACAGTCGAGGTCATAAGGGGCTTAAGTGTCACCTCCAATTTTGTTCATCGTATACGTGATACGCGGGACTTTTAGAGGACGACATTAGCTGGCGGCTGCCGCCTATAGCCTAGGTCCTGTCGGCTTCTTCGCTTTCGTTCCTGCACCGGCTTGTGCCGTGAGTTCGCCATTTTCAGTGACATTTTTGGTGGCGATGCGGGTATACCGCCACTTGTGCGATGGCCGTGAAGCTTGCAGGGTTCAACGTGTATATCGAGGATAGTCGCGTGCGAACTAATGTAGTCCGAATGCCTGGCTGCGCCACGGCTGGCAATATTGAGCACGTACTGAAAGAAACAAAAGTTAAGGAAAACCAAAATAAACTGTAGCTTTATCGTATCATAGACAGATTGCCTGCATCCGATTAAAAGGCTGCGTCTCTCGAAACCCACACTTTATATATATAAGTGTAATATAATATATAATATATATATAGTTTTGAAAGTGTAGCGCTGATAAGTCGATGCTCTCCTCTCGTACGCTCTTTCTTTAGTGGACGCCGTTGTATCTCGCCTTCTCAGCTAGCGTGATTGCAGAGCCGCTTGGTAGCCCAAGCACGTCAGTAAAGACGCTTCAATTAACAGCGTACTTTCAAGGCACGTGGCTGTGAGGCGAGCAGAGAGACCGGCATGGGAGAGGCGCCGTTCGCGAGCAGGTGAGATAGCGCCGGTCCATTAAGTGGCCACCAAGCCTGAGGACCACTACAGGCGCAAAATTGCCCCATCAGCAGAATAAATGGAACGGAATCGTGTCTGCTGGGGTCGTGGTAGACTCCATTTCAGTTTGAGGCGTGCACCAAGCTGTTTTTGACTCTTGAGTGGCAATAAAAATGGCCACGTGTATCTTTTCTATCCAGAGAAACTTCTTAGCGGAGCGTTCCACTTTGCGGCATGCTTTTTTTTTTATATTCTCGTGCAAAAGAAAAGGTCAAACGGGAATGGCAATTGCTATCAAGATCAAAGTTAGCTAGCAGCACCTAACTGCTGTAAACCCTTATAGTTAACAGAACAAGATCTAACCTTTAACCGTAAACGGAACTCTTATGATCTTTTCAAGTTTTTCAAGTCCTAGGCATTACACTGCATTTCGCTGTTTCTTTTCATGAAATCTCTGCCAGTTAAGTGCCGTTGCACTTAAAATTTGAAATGGATGCAATGTAGTAACGCTGTACACATATGCAGATATGTCCAGCATTTCGGGTATTTACATATACTACACATACAAGCATGTATGCATATACACAATTCTACAAGCAGCCACATTGCTTGTCTCTTTTTTGCGCTATGTTTAGAAGAAACTTGAACCAACAAGCAACCCAATCTTTGGTAACCACAATGCCTCTATGTAAACAACAACCCGGTTTCATTCACGAACAGTACGCCAGCTATTAATGCTTCCTATAACAGATCACTGCGACTCACCATTGCAATCATACAGCAAATGAACCGTGAATCGTATGAGCGTAACTGCATTCAGAAATTACAATGCACGCCCTCCACCACAAATTGCACCATCGCCATAAATTGCCCCGAGTAAACAAAAACAAAAAGAAAACTAAACCTGACAACGTAGAAAACTAAAGAAAAGCAAGGCAGTAAAAGTGCAGTGCAGTAAATGCAAGTGTGTCCAAAACTTCACGCTGTTTTGGTAATCACAGTTTTACAAAGAGATCGAATCCGTTAAACACGATTGCATGCTCTGTGCTGGTTATTTAACACTAAAGGCGCTCAGAGAACATTTCAATCGGCTATCGCTAAATCTTAACATTACGACGCCATTCCAGCCCTTTGGCTCATGTAGAACTATGTCATAAAGAAAGTTTTTACTGCTTAAAACAAGAAAGAGCACTGCACGGGTTCGGGCCGGGCCGGGCCGGAAAATGCGCTGTTTCGCAGGGCCTGGGCCGGCCCCTGCCTGAAGTTTGCCGAGCTTGGCTCCGTGCATGGACGGCCTGTGTGCGGGTTTTGACTCAATATTGTATACGGTGAAGCACACATGGAGCTTTCCAGCAGCAACACAGATGAAACAGAGCCACGCTTTGGGCTGAGAAAAAAAAGTCACTCAGAGCTAATTTACTTAGTTTTGGGGGTCTACTATAGTCGCATTTTTCTCGCGTGAGAAAAATTACAAATAATTGTGCTTTTTTAATTTTTGCCTTATGCTCGGAGAGTCTCGGACATTAAATACTTCCGGCGCTAAAACTTTCCCGGGGAGTTATTCGCTGACATGGAATGAGAAAAAACTTAACTACGATGGGAGATCAAAAAGTTTGGCAACTCGGCTGAAACCAGAACGTCTGACAGGGATGAAGACCTGTAAATTTATTTAGGTCATCTCTCTAGCCAAGCAAGGCCTCAGTATCAAGCAAACCGGTTCCTCCCTTGTTCCCGGGCCCATCAATCGGCTAAACATGGTGTCCTGTCACGATTTCGAGCTTAAGTAACGAAGCTTAATGAAGTTTTTGTGTGAAGCAGGAACTTCCGCCGAAAGAATTCACATTATAATGGTGAATGTGTATGGCAGTGAATGTCCTTCATATTCAACAATTTGAACGCGGCTATGCGGACGTGCAAGACTACCCAGGGTCAAGCTGGCCGAGCACTGCATCTGAATCGGATTATTATTCAGCTTCAGCAGAGCATCAGGAAGAACCGCTGAATTAATGGGTCCACAGCTGCCACTTTGTACAGCACTTCGAAATGGCCACTTCGTATGGCGCAATCATTTCACAATCATCCATGATGTTTTGGGTATGTCAATGGTCGCGGCACAATGGGTGTCAAATATTCAAGCTGCCTGGGAGATGTGCTCTCCCGCCGGGATAAAAAGGGGCTGTACTGGATGGAACCTGGAAACAACAGTCTATGCTGGAGAAGCATTCGGAGCCCCCCCCCCCCCCCCCCCCCCCCCCCCATTTTTGAAAAAATCCAAGACCCAACGATCGGATAGCAAACTGATGGCGGCAGTTTTTGGGATGCAACAGGGATTCTGCTATTTCATTATCTGGAAAACAGCAGGATCGCAACTAGCGAATATTACTCCAACGTTCTCTGAAAACTGCGTAATACCTGAACTAAGAACGAAAACCACGCAAAGGACGATACACAGGGAAGAAGTAGACAGGACGAGCGCGGATGAGCGCGGTCCGCGCTCGTCCTGTCTACTTCTTCGCAAAAAAAAAAAAAAAACTTCGAGGATCGGTGACAAGATGTACGCGTCCTGCTCCTGCACAATAAGCCCCGGTTCACAAGCCTCGTGTTGCCCAAGCTGCGATTCGATTGCGTGTTTTCGGAGAGCTCGACCACAAACCTCACAGTCGCGCTCTGGCCCATAGTAATATTGTTTTTTTTTAAATTTTCGATCATGAATAAAAACTTGTAGAAAACATCTGGAACATTCCGTGACAAAAAATTTCAATACTAGAAAATTTTAAGGTGCTCTCATGGAAATATTGAAGGTAATGGTCCATTCTTCCAATGTGTAGCAAAATCTTTCTTTCAAAATTATACCATCGCTCGAATTTAGAAGTTTATACTCCTATAAAAAAACGAATGTGGAACGCTTTTGACGGTAGCAAAAACGTTAATAGCAAAAGTAGCAAAAAAATACAAGCCTGTCGACGGGAGATCTGCGGATACATTAAATGTTATAGTAAAACCTCGGAATATATAGAAAAATTGCGTTCCTAAACTATTTGCCGTTCAAATATAGTGCAGAACTGCTGGGCATGCAAGGTACGATGACTTCAACCTGCTACAAAATACTGGCTTGACAACCAGCAAGGAAGCTTTTCATTTTGCGAGGTATCAAAAGCCGTCCAGAAAAATGCAAT
This sequence comes from Amblyomma americanum, assembly GCF_052857255.1. NCBI lineage: Eukaryota > Metazoa > Arthropoda > Arachnida > Ixodida > Ixodidae > Amblyomma > Amblyomma americanum. The sequence continues at coordinate 48,923,750 of NC_135498.1, forward strand.
AATGTGCTTTAGTGCATTAGTGTGAGGGAAGATTAAGTCCAAAAATTGCTTTTTTTTTTCCGAAGGCCTGCTAGCTTTCCTTATATTTCAGTTGAAAATCTGCTTGACTACCCCTCGTACGTCATGCACGTCATTTGTAGACCGAGTCCAATCAATGTCACTCACACAGAAATATCCAATTAATTTCTGACGCGCACGCCTGGCCGCGTTGAACGAGCCGAGAGAAGTTACATATATGGCATTTTTCAGTGATTGAATCGCTCCTTACGAAATGTTTTTAGTCTACAGACTGTCCATAGACTTCTGTTTATAAAGTCTATTGATTGTCTATAGACAAACTCTAATGAACAGTCTATAGGTAATACAAATCCTCTAGACAGTCTGTAGACAATCTTTAGATATATGGCTATACACTTTTAGTAGACTTTTGTCTATAGACTATGAATAGACAAATAAATATCTATAGGAAGGCAGTAGAGCCTATAAAACGCCTATAGACTCTCTATAGACCATTTTTGTAAGGGGAAGCACCGAAAGCCCGCTTGCGCAGGTTCCGAAGTGTCCAGCAGTGGCTGCACTCCGGCGGCCTTCGTAGTGGAGCGTTGATAACGCCCGAGTCCTGACGCACGGCTCATTTGCACAAGTGTGCTTGCCTACTAAGTAATGAGCACCGCTTGCTTGGGAAGACTTTCAGCTCTCAGCAAGCACATGCCGTCGGCTCTATATGCCAAAAGGCGCTCCGCATCTCCTCGAAGTTTTGTGTTACCGCTTGCGACTGGACATTTGAAGCCTCAGAAAAACCGCTGGAGAAGGACCTTTATTCAATTGCTCGGCGGACAGCAGTCCTTTCCGAGATGGTCCTTGAGTCAACGCCTTCACCTCCCAAAAATACACCCACGAGAAATGTCGGTGGAAAAGAACATATTGGTTTGGGAAACTTAGGTTCCTGTAACACCATAGAATAAACAGGCGCTTTAAATTGTTTTTCGTCTGCATTGGAATATCGCCAGTGCGACCATTAATTCAACCCGCTAAATCGTGCTGATTATAAAAAAAAAACATGTCGTTGCGTTAGGATGCTTCAATATTTAGACTTGGTAGGCCGTAAAAATTACTTAATGAAAGTCTAGACGTAACACAAGATGGTTTATTGCGCATGTAGGTAGTCATTTTCATTTCACTGTCGGAACATCGGAGCTACTCGAAGACGATAACTAGTCGGATACAACTCAAGAACGAAGCGGCTTCTCCCCATCAAAGGACTCCCTTCCAGCCAACGGCGTCGGCCGATTCTCATGACGCTGCTAGCGTCACAATGCAGGTAGCGGCGCGACAACGCAGAGAGAGGACCATTGCCGACCATGGACGGAGGGAACTATCTGACACTCCCTGCATTGTTGCTAGCAGGGTCATGAGAATCGGCCGACGCCATTGGCTGGAAGGGGGTCCTTCGACGGGGAAAAGCCGCTTCGTTCTTGAGTTGTATCCGACTATATATCTCGGTTCAGAAGGCCTAAAGGGCAAACCCGCCTCATCATCAATACTTTTTGCTTTACTAAGCTCATTTTTTCAAGCGTTACTGCGATTTTAGCGCCTTTGGCGGCCCTCTCTTTGCATGTATATTAGTAGTCTGCATGCGCACAATGAGCGGCTAAATACTTGAGCTGCGGCGGAAACGGGCCGGACCGGGCCTCACGTCGAGCTTGTGGGTCTGGGCCAGAGAATGAGGCCCGTGCAGTACTCTAAACAGAGATATCAATAAGCAGAACAGATAAAGACATGCATGGGCTCGAAAGTGGCATGACGAGGTTTTTGCCTCATTGCTTGGAAGTTGTAGAGGAACGTTCCAAAGACAAGAAGTACGGCTCACATTTATTCCAAGGTGTGTCTGACGTTCACCTACCGCTCCTTGTTCTTTCTTCTCCTCCTGCGAGAATCTTCAAAACAGGTTATACGAATATATAATCGATTTATTAATAAATTCTGGTCGAATTTTGGGTCTGTCCCAGATCTTCAGATGGAATGCGGTGGTGGTAAATAGTCTCTGAGTGACTCATGTTGCCGAGCATTTGTTCACCACCCTCCACCCACCCCTCTAACACACACGAACTGTGCCTTGAGAATAATAAAAACATAAAAGGAGACATGAAGCGAACAGAGAAAAACCATCCCATTTAGTTTTTTTTTTTCTTCTGAAGCAGTTTAGCCAAGCCTCACGATTCTCCTACGACATAAAGGATTGAGCTTCCATCTTGTAATGCGCTGCATACCGTACCATCGCCATGCATAGCTCACGTGGTTGGTATACAGTGGTTGACATGCCTTTGTAATTTCGGCTTGCCTTTTCTGCGTCTTCCACAGTTCCCAAAGGCAGTATCTGCTAAAGGTATTCAGAGAAATGTCACGCTAGCGTAAGTCCTCAAAAATAAGAACAAAAAGAAAACAGGAATCTCCAGAGGAAGGCCATTAATTTGATATTATTTTGACCACAACTAACGCTCTCGGGTTAGCTTTGCCGGTTAGCGGAATAGGTTTATTCCACACGCCTTCCATATTCTCTCCAACCCGTGCATTCTTCGCGCTAAGCATTCTATCGCGTTCTCGGATGTTTATAGAGGTAACCTCAAGAACATTTTATATTGGCGCACACTCATGTGACTTTTTGTTTTCTTGCTTCCATCGATAACAGACAACGGCTGTCACAGCAAAACAAATTCTGCACTGTTATGGTGCTTAGGTTTCACTCCTCATTACTTAAAACTGGTTTGGTTTATGGGGGTTTAACGTCCCAAAGCGACTCAGGCTATGAGGGACGCCGTAGTGAAAGTCTCCGGAATAATTCCGACCAACCGGGGTCCTTTAACGTGCACTGACCTCGCGCAGTACACGGGCCTCTAAAATTTCGCCTCCATCGAAATTTGACCGCCGCGGCCAGGATCGACATGCGAGATTACAACGGCAGCCGACTGTGTAGCTGCGATCTCCAAGTCTACATGCTGCTCTACAAAATGGGCCAACCGACACGCCACCGAAACTCGTATCTGTGGAGGTTGTTGTGACCCCATTTAGCCGAGTGTCCGCGTCAAAATCGAACAAAATCAAATCAAGATTCTCTCTACCAGAACTTGATGGTCACTTGGTTTAAAAGCAGTATATAAACAGCTTCAAATTTTTGAACCTTCTTTTACGGACCGATTAACAGCGCGCATATTCTTGTATGCGGCTTTCGTCTGTACGGGAACGGTGCGTTCTAAACACAGATACCTGCGTCAGCGCCTATACATCGCTTGCAGCGTCTGTAGCTCTACGTGTGTAGTATACACCGCTACATGGATGCATTCCGCGTCGGAAGGAGTGTAGCGGCACATCGCTTCAGCTGGCCGCTGTACAGCTGTCGCCTTGTGTATTATACCCGTTACAGACGCGCTCATTCGTCCCCCCCCCCCCCCCCCCCCACACACACACACACACTTTTATGGCTTTCTAGCGCGAAGAGAAAAGAGTTGTAGCAATGCCCGCCTGCGCCTTCTCTTCTGATTTCTGTTGCGAGGGCTGAACCGAAAAGGGGAAAGTTGAGACAGGCAAGTAGGGAAAAAAAAAAAGCAACGCATCGCGCGCCCCCTTCGCGCTCTTTTGTCGCTCTGCGGCGCGTCGGCGTCCGCGCCTTTTCATTGGCGGTCCTCGGCCGCCAATCAATAATACAGAAACCGGCGGCGGCGAAGCGTCGCCATGGCGACAAGCGCCGCCGTTGTCGAAGCCGCCGCCGTTGTCGCGTCAGCCTCGCAACCCTCCCCTCACTCCTTCCCGATGCTCGCCATTCTGTTCTGCTGCCGCTGTTGCCCGTCTGGCGGCGCCAATGCTCCCGCTTCGCGACTCGACAAGTGGCGCCGATGTCGACGTCGGCAGACCGTGACAATGTCGCTTGGGCCTTTGTGCAACCGCTGAATGTGCCCCGAATATGCCCTGAATATGTTCCGAGCGGCGCGCATAAACTTGTCGATCAAATGTTTCAGGGGAATCTCCCAAGGTGGAGTAGATTTGTAATAAGGGAGCAAAATACTCATTGCAATTGGGAAGTGGGAACACTGTTCCTACTTCGAGCTATTGGTCAATTCTCTCTCGCCCTACCATTAGATTGCCGTCCCGGTTAGCTCAGTTGGTAGAGCGACTGCTCCGGTGAAGTGGTGGTCCCGGGTTCGAACCCTGGGCCAGGACGAATTTTTCTTTAACTGCGAAATTTCAGAGGAAGTTGGATAGCTTTCCTCTGTAGCCATGTGGATGCGCTTAGGTGGATGTCCATGGCCTTAGGACACCAGAAGATGAGCCAAACGCAGGGTGGAAGTAACTACCCAAATGTGGCATGCAAAACGGGGCACGACCTCAGACGACGCGGTCAGTGGTGCTTTGTGTATTTTCGTAGGTCTCTAACCTCGAAATAGAGGTGCCGTGGCTTTTGTTAATGCCCATTTGCAGTGTTACATTAAAAAACAAGATGCGATTCTCGTTGTTCGCGCTCACGGGTGTTTTTGAAGCCACTCTGTAGTATTGTTACTCTAAGTTTGTCAAACTCTTGACCTTTCGAAGCAGAGAGGTTGGGGAGCGATTGTGCATGTGAGCTGTGGTTATTAAACCTGAATCGGAAGGAATTGTCAGTTTGGCCTATGTATTGCATTCGACAGTCGCCGCACTCGAGCATGTGAACAAAGCTGATGGAATCGCAACTTAAATCTTCAAGGATGGAGTGTTTGAAATTTGAATGGAGACCGGCTGTGTCAGTTGAAGTAAATGATTACATATAATATCAGATTGAATGCAGCTAGCAGCAATGCACGGCTCGGAAGGCCGAGTTACACAGCTTAGCCAAATTCTTGTATAGGCGACGAAGTTTGTCCGGCCTGGGCCGATTAATTTTCTTCAACTGTGAAGATTGCGAGAAAGCACCTTTACGTCACCTTCCAGGATTTTCGGGAATTCAGGGAGTTCATCAGATCAGATGAATAATTACTTGTTAGTCAGCTGAGCGTAGCCGTGCTGTCCTTAGGAAATTTAACAGTTTTCCAAATTGACGCCTTTTTTCCGAGATTTAAGCACTTTTTATTCACTGGGGAAAATGCAAATCGGAATGCGGTTCCCTCAAAAAAAAAAAACGAGTAATTTTCACTAGCGTCCACCATAGGGTAGCCACGTGGTCACAAAGCAGTGTTATACAGCATTCCAAAAATACTCGTCCAGACAAAAAAGAATTTCTGCCGGCCCGGGGTTATTTTAGTTCAACTCTGAATACCTTGAGAAAGCTATATATAAACTTCACCTCGCGCGTAGTTTTCGACATCGTCCAGTTCGTAAATTCAAAAGAATAGTTAACATTAAAATTGGCCTGAGGGCATGCCGTGCCGTACAATATATAAGTTAAAGGATAGCCGCTTTATCGAATTTTCGTACAGATAGAAAAAGTTGATCCCGGCTTGCAGCGATTTTGATGCAGTTCAGAAGATTCTCGATCAAGAAGCTGCGATTTCTCTGTACCCGTATATGGCTGCGGACCGGTGGTTGAAAACAGTAATTATTCATTTCACTTGAATTCCACTGCACCTGCGGGAATTCAGCCAAAACACACTGGACGTTGGTTAATTTGTAATCTATTGATTAACTGCATCCCTTTAAAAGTTATCAAAGCAGATTTCCCGGATGCGCCCGTTGTTGCATTTGCTGCGGCAAAGCCCCTATTTGCTGCAAGCTCTAGACTACTGCTTTGACCTCGTCATACAGGTATACTCTTAGAATTGTAGTTACTGTGCAGCCTGCCCAACGCATTAGATGCAACTACGATTTTCAAATACACACCTGCTCAATTCCTAAGCAAGGGTTATACTTGTCGTACAATTGGTGCTGTGCACGCAGCCGCATGTGGTTCCTGTTGTATCGCAATTCGCTAAGCATTACACTTCCCAAAGGGATTTCGCTTTCCTGAGCTAATAGCTGAACTAATGGCGTTCAGGCAAAGGCAGTCGGGCAGGCGTTGCTAAACGACAGAGGCAACTGTCTTTGAACCGTTAAAGATGTATAGTTGAGGTGAAATGAAATTGGCGGAACTATAGCTGAACTGGCGAATTGACAAGATTGCGGTCAAAGGCCATTTTGTATCAGCCGACTCGATGAGACTTCCAGCCTTCGGTTGTTCCTTAATCGCGAAAAATATCGCTGTCTTGGCTGATACAGACACAGACCTGTAATTTTTACAAACAAATGCGACTATATAGACACGCCAATAAACAAAGCGGGATCAAAACTATATACAATCGAGCATAAAGCCAAACAAGCGTGCATTGAATTGTCTTGTCTGGGTGTGGCGTTTAGTTTTAGCCTGCACGAAGAGCAGAAGTCATGCTAATCAACCGGTGGTGCAAAATAAGATTCGATATTAAGATTGAGATATAAAAGAACTCGTGCACAACTCCATCATCATCATCATCATCATCATCATCATCATCACTTTATTCCGACAAGCTGTTCAAATACAGGCGACAAATTGTTGGACCGATAGCCGAGGGCATGGCGTATAGGCCCATTTTACAGATATAATCAGCGCTGGAAACACGCATGATAGGGCGCATACAATATATTTTATACGCCGCATAACCAGCGCTGCCAACACGCATGGAAAGACGCATACAATACATTCATACACTGCAAAATTTCCCCGAATAATTGCAGAAATCAGGCGACAAGGAAGAAGCATATTAAGAAACTTGTGAATCTCAGAAAAGAATGCGAAAAAGGAGTTTAAAAAAAGTAGGAATGTGCTGATGCAAAAATACTGACTTTACAGAGCTCAAAACAAAAAAAACATACTTTTTTTATCGCTGAGTTGCACAGGGTGAAGTCATTTGATCCAGGTGCTCAGGATGATTGCGAGAAAAGTTTAGCTTAAACGCAGCCACGGCTACTGCTCAGCTCCAAAGACATGCAGCAAAAAAGCTCACGTGCCGCGTTAACATGAACAGCAGGTGAAAATTCCCGCGTGATTGGTATGTTTAATTGTCCCTTATCACTGCTGTCGCTACCTTAAAAAAAGCCATGTAACTGGTCCGATTTTATAAATGGTAAGTCATTCATAGAAGTTTTGGTTCTTGTGCATTGCTAAACTGAATGGGCTTTTTTTTTTTTAAATATTCGTTCACTCCCAGATCTGCAATGCCCTTTATTTCTAAGAGAAAATAATGTTATATATCGTCGGCTGCCTTTAGTTCTTTCATGTCCTTGTTCCAAAAGTACAGGGCTAGCAAGCCTTGCCTCACAACCTGTAATTTGTTTAATAAAACGCAAAACGAAATGAGTTTTCATTAACATGATAGCTAAGAGTGCCGTGTTTTTCAGAGCCACACAACTTCTGATACAGATCGCGCCAGAGCCTATCCACTTCCTCGACCAATGTGCTATGATCCATCTGTATATAGAGAGAGTCTTTCCCCGTGTCGGAAGTGCATCTCCATGGGCGGAGACGATATCTAAACATTATTTGCTCTCATGAAAAGGTCATTTCAAACCTTCAATGAATGTAGCATATTTAAACGGTCATTTATTCACTTATACATACTGCAGCCCCTTTATGGGTCTATTGCAGGAGTTGGGTAAACAAATCATAGATAAAATTAATGCGCAAGCAACAAACAATAAAAACGGAATTGAAATGCAATACGGCAGAGCACAAGAAATGAATACCCCCCCCCCCCCCTTGTTAATTCACTTTTTGTGTGTCAAGAAACCATCCGCTGGTCCTCTCTTTAATTATATCAGAGTTGCAGCAACATGAAATAAATGAAAGAAGTACACTGTAAATGCAACAAAATATATAACACTAAGTGCTATTAATTTCTGTTAGGTATAAGTTTAATGGGCGCGATCTTACTATTCCAGGTATTAAGTTCCATCGTTCATTTATTCACGAGAAGACACTGTGTATGAAATTATCAGTATGAGCGAAGTATGGCCTAATGTTAAGGCTTTGGTGACTCCTGCTTGATCCAGGAATATATAGGAAAAATGTAAGGACTATGTGGCACACGATAAGAAGAACTGACGATGCAATACAGAAACAGCAGTGACTGGACCTTACGGCGCACGGATAGAGGGATTACTTTCAGAAAGAAAAGGCACATGAGGGTCAGAAATGTTGATCATAGCGGCGTAATATGAACTTGATTAATTTTTTTAATGCTCTCAACGAGGTTAATGTCACAGTATCTACGAATGTTCCAAACAGCAGATGGGGAATCTAGTACATGACGAATTGAAGATTTGTAAATTAATAGCTTAGTCTATTAAAGAGCATTAGTGAAATTGCACCTCAATGGACCGCAGCGGAGGCCAAGTGGTTGAGCATCCGCCTCGCATGCGGGAGGTGCGGGGTTCGATCCCCAGTGCCGCCGGGTACCCACCGGCGATACAATGGGTACAAGCTTTCCCCTGGCCTGGTGCTCGGCTTATTTAGGGTGAAATGCTTGGGAAACGGGTCTTAGACCCCCCCCTTGAGAAGTCGAAAATACTTTGCGCCATAAAAAATCCATAATCATCATCATGATCAAGTTGCACCTCAAGTACGCATTTTATGCGCTTAAGTGCAAATGAAATTTACATGCTTCCACCAGGACATGGGAATGGTAAATATGACGCCAAGATACTTATATTCCAAAACCCTGTGCATTGATGAGTCATTGTGAGCGTAATTTAGAAGATGAATGAGCTGTTAGTGAAATAGTTAACCACAGTTTCAGTAAATTTTATTTTCATTGCCAGGTATTACACCAGGTACAAAAACTATCAAATGAGCCATTTAGTTGCAGTGATCTTCTGGTATGTTAATTACCTGATATATTACATAGCCATCCGCATAAAGCCGTATGTGTGAGGTGAATTGTGAGGTAAGTTATTAATGTATATAAAGAATAGTAAAGGACCGAGAACCGTCCTTTGAGGGATGCGAGATGACACGTCGATAGAACAAGCGTTAGTTGAACTATAAGATACAAACTGTGACTGGCCTAAAAAAAATCTGCCAATCCAGCTAACCTAGTGAGGATTTTTCAAAATTACGTTAAGTTTCCATAACAGATCAGATTGTAGTACAATATCGAAAGGCTTAGAAAAAATTTGTTGGAGGCACTTAGATATCTCTTAACTGCGGGAAGGCGAAAGCCGTTGGCGACTCATTGCACTGATTCGAATTTGAGCGGTGACGTCACGCTGCGCATGCGAAGTTGTTGCTTGGCGGCGGATCACACCACCCGCCACAGAGGGCAGTTTGCTCACAGTCCTGTTGGCAGGTTGTGATCACGTGACAAGGTCAAGTGACCTAGGATGTAATGGACGGACACCACGAGATCACGTGACCGGACGGGCGGTCACCGCGATTATGAGCCATTAAAGGCTTTCGCCTTAAAATCTATAAATAAGGCGTCCACCTGGGCACTGACGTCAAGAGTGCAGAAAATGTCGTGTGCAAATTCAACTAATCGTGTTACGGTGTTGAAACCTTTTCTAAAACCGTACTGGAAATGACAAAGAGTAATCTTAGATTACAGAAGTATCACATGTTTGTGGATTATGTGTTCCAGCATCTTACATGAACACGGTGTTGATGAAATAGGTGTGTAGCTAGATAAGAGCTGTTCGTTATCGGACTTGAATAATGGAAGTACCTCGGCCAGTTTCCATGAGAATGGTATACCATGCCAGTGTTGAGTGACTTGAGAAAGATGGTGGTTAGATATTGAGCAGTCCACAATGCATATCGAACGAGAAACGAATTGGGTATTCGATCAGAACCGGTCGATTTTCTCGTGTCCAACTTATGCTCACTATTGTAATGCCAGTAATCGAAGTTGCCGCATAACGAGTGTCAAAGGTAGTAACTTCGTTGGTGTGAGATGAAAGTAAAGATCTAAAGGAGGCATTAGAAGCGTTAGCTATTTTTAACTGTTCATTAGTTGTTTCATTACTGACAATGACAGACGAAGATGCATATTCCGTTGGTAAGACAGAGCGCCAAAGTTTGCTAGGATTGATTTTAAGAAGGCTTCCAAACTAAACTTAAAGACTGATTTACTTAACAGCAGCACTGAAAAAGTCGTACCCCAAGGGGCCGAAGTTATTTGAAACTCTTAAGTCAAATATTCCCTCGAGTTTGGAGACAAGATGCTCCTTGGGGTGATTGTCGTGAAGAGACAATGCTTTCGTAAGACTTGTTTTTTTCACTTTGAGTGTCAAGGGCGAACTCGTGCAAGACTAGAAGATGCCCAACATGACGTAACAGTGAAAATGTGACAACATATCTGTTGCAGGGACGCTTCTTGGCGACTGTAAACAAAAACGAATTCAGCTTTTCTTCTGTTGCAGGGACGCTTCTTGGCGACTGTAAACAAAAACGAATTCAGCTTTTCTTCCTTTCCACTTTCTGTCTTCAATAGTGGGATGTGGCCTGAGTGCCTGAATACATCAGAACTCCATTGTCTCCAATCTTGCGCTCATTGTGTTTGTTATGGGCAAAGTAGATGGCTGTCGCACAGAACTGCTGTCCTTCACGCTACGTGGACACGGTCAAGGGTGTGCCCGCATCACTCGGCGCAACATGTCAAGCGAGTCACGTGACAACTACAGCTGTCGCCTTCATGCGTCCACGCTCGCGGCCACCCGACACAAGGCGCAAAAAGGAAAAAGAAAGAAGCCCGTGCCATCTTGCCGGATATGCGTCGTTTACGAGGAAGACGGGCAGCAAATACGTCTCTCAGTGTGTTTCTTCTTCCTCAAGATGGCGGCACGCTCCACGTTGCTTCGCAAACAGTTCGCCCTCAGCGGCCGCGGAGCGCATATGTTCTGCATCGGTAGAAACAATTACCGCTCAGGACGGCCTACGCAGGCGCAGCAGAACACAAAGGAATGACACTTAAGTATACAGCCGTGCCTGGCTTTGCACGCATCGGAACCATTAGGCTGCGCTTTTCTTGGCATGATTTTTTGTTTGTCTTTTTGTTCATCTATGCGTCTCCACCGCAACCGCCGCTGGATGACCGAAAACCTCGCGCTTTGGTAAGCCGCACCACGCGTGCATGCACGAAGGGCAGTGCGCGCACGCTCGCTGACTGCGTACAGCAGAGTCAGTCGTTCGCACGCACGTCCGTACAAAAGCACAATCCCATAGATTTCCCCGCGAACAACAACAACAACACGAACAATAAGTCTAAGATTATCCCGTGCGAGCTCTTTTCGTCTGCGCCGTGTGCGAACGCAGACGCAGCAGACAGTTCTGTAGCACGCCGTTGCAGACAACGGCGACGCGAAGCAGACGACGTTGCCCGCTGTTATGCAGGAAACCTCGTTCTCAGGAGATCTTCGCGCGTGAGAGAGTCGCCGCAAGAAAAAAAAAGAAAGCCAAACGCGAAAGCTCACAGAAAGATGAGTGTGGGGCAGAAAAAAAACAACGAGAAACCAAAGCTTTACCGTGAATGGTTCTCGGTCGCCTGGCTCGGGCGCAAACTTTTTTCCGGCTGCATGCAGTGGCTTGCTTGGCCGGACGCGCACAGCTATTTATCACGCGGCAGAGACTGCTATCGACTTGGCCGTAACCGCCTATTATGTACGCACGGTAGCGGCGGCAGCGTAGCGACGACCATTACGAAGCGACCGCGCGAAGCCACGCGTACAGCTCACTGTACGTTGCGGAGGACGAAAAAAAAAATCAGAGAGGAGGATAGCAAAGCGTGCCGAATGCCGGGAACGAGATGGGAGTGGAGAAATAGACAACGGAACGGCAAATTAGCGAATTAGCGAAGTGTCCGCTTACAAGAACGTCGCGCATACTGCGTGCGTGCCTGTTCGGAGGCGGTGAGGGTGTTGGCGAGAGAGGGGAATGGTGACATGGGGAGAGGGAGGAGGGACTTGGAAACGGCACAGGCACCTACATACGCATTTGCGGAAAGAAGCGGAGTCATTAGAGGGCGACGTCGCAGCCACGAATGGCGTATTAGGCAGACGATTTATGGGTGACGCAGACGAGGCGCTGTATATAGCGACGTCGTCTGCACACGCAACTTTCCTCCAATTGTCCTCGTTTCCGCTATGCGCTTATTATAATTTTGGCGCACTGAACGCGTCTGCATCTGCCGATGTAGCACGTCCTTGCTGCTGAAGCATTCGCCAGTTTCAGAATTGCAGCCGATTCTGTATTGCGAACCCCCTTGCTTCCGCCGTGCTACAAACTGCCTCTGGTCATTCGACGCGTACAGATACACGAACGGTGCACCGTGCAATTTAAAGACTGGAATAAGAACGCCGGTCACGTTCCCTAGCCTGCGCGCGTGCGGTCCACTTACTTAACGCCGCCTGGAGGTGCAATTATCAACGCTCTTGGAAATATGTAACCGTTAATTTCGACGCTAATATATAACTGTCCTTACAGCTATACCATTATCGACGCGGACTTCGTTTTGAGCTCTTCTTTTTTTTTTTGCTTATGAAACGTGCAACGCTTAACCCTATCTCTGGCTGGGTGGTTGGAGTTCACTCCACTGTGACGATATGCAGGACCGATCTTGTGTTCAGAGTGTATCGAACAGGCGCTAAACGCTAGGGTCGTTTTAGACTCCGCTCGAGGGTAATTTATCGCCTTGCCTTGCATGCCTGTGTGCACTGCATACTAAAAAATTGGTGGAACTATAGCGCGAGAAATCTGAAAGTTTGTAGTATTTGATTTGGTTTCTCTTTAATGTAGCTCGATCGGCATAGGCACTTTCGTCATCTTGAGTGCCAGTTCACGACGTTGCAGCAAACAGCAACCAGCAGATGTCTTACAGGCTCACTTTATATAAGCCGATCGTGCGATGGCATAAAACGACCGACTATTGCGCGGCTGAATATGGCGTATAGTGTAGAACAGCTAAGAGTTACGAAGATGTGCTAGTCGACTGATTAAAAACAATAAAAAACAAAAAAGGAAAAGTATCGTACGGTATAAGAGTCTACGATATAGAAGTTTTAAATAGCAGGAGAAACTGTTATTCATATATAGGACAGGAATTTCACATCTTGGGACACCTGATGTTGTCCCAACCTTTTCTGGAGTTCCTTGACACCGCTGTTTTAAAACGTGTTAGGCGAATGTGCATTTCTTCTGCTGCAAAAACATTCTTCTTTAAACTGCACACATCCACGCTGCCTGTGAAGGCATGTGCTAAGGAGATGCTTGCGCCATGGTCGGGGAACGGCCGCCTGTGCAACACACCAGAGACAATTGACCATTGTTTTATTCTGTGCATTGATGCTGCGTTCTTCTGGGATATATCACAACGAACAATTAAAAAGGACATTGACATCACACCCTACAGTATCCGGTTTTTTCCTGTGGAGAAAAACTGTGTTGTGTCATATGATCTGTTTATGTTGCTAGGACTATTTAACCTCTGGAAAAGACGCTTGAAGACTGCGGCGATAGCCTAGTGCTCTCGTGCAGTGGCTGCAGCGAAGCTGACCTGTTCGCGCCGCCGCGGGTTCGAATCTCAGTCGTGGATGTTTATATTTATTTCTTTATTTCACTTGGCACAAACCGCAAGATATTGGTCGAGGTTTACCCATCGGAATAATGCCTTCGCACTGTAATGACGTGAAACGAAGAATGGATGAAATCCATTGTACAGGACCACAGCCAAACGCATCAGCTTCAGCACGTGCACTGGCTCAGTCTCAAAAGATGATAGGCAAAAGAGCCAGCGGATGCAGCGTTGTATACTTCCGCGAGAGAGATAGAGTTTTGATCAAGCACGTGTGCATACCGCTTACTTTGGTCGTGTGGCATGAGTCGCACACGGGGCCGACATCTCTTTGTACAGGGTTGATCAATATGAATGGGAACACGCGAGCGGGCGTCGCCGCGCCGCTCTTCACGAAGAGCTGCTACTGCTATCTGCTACCGCTTAATTTCGCTACAGTTGAACATAGCTATAATGAAGTTGAAGGGGCCTGGCGATTGCTTTGTTATAGCTGTAGCTTCGTTATAGCCCGGTTGACCGAGCTTCTAAGGAGGATCGTCTTTCCTTCGTTATATCAATTATTTCGTTATAAACCGTCTCGTTATATCGAGGTTCGACTGTATTTAAGGAACAACCGTAAACGGTGTCAATTGTGTTTCTTCTATTTTTTTTGCAACTTTCTGGAATCCTTCGCTATTTCGTTTTGTTTTTGCTTTTGTGATATTTCCATCAGGTTCCACAACGAAGTTCTTACAGGCTTTCACATATACCATGCGTTTCACATAAGACTTTCTGCAATTTTCAAAAATTCCAACTCAATGGTGTTATCCGGGAATGCCGAGGTGCGGGAATATATATATACACTGCCAAGAGTGTGCTTTGTGTATCTCTGCATACGCGAACCGGCTGGGCCTACACCACGCAGTCGTCGGAGTCGATGCATCCTCATGAAAGAAGAGAGATAGCTCTCGCAGTCACCTCTTCGACCAGGGTGAAGGCCAAGTATACAGGGAGTTTTGTCGAAGATGTTCTGTAATTTATGAAAGGAAAATTTATGAGTTAAAAGAGCGCTTTTTTCGCCATAGCATTGCCAGCGGCGTAGCGCGTCAGAATAGAGCTAAGACATGCTAACTGGTAGGCTGGTTAACTAAAAATGAATGAATGAGGACAGAAGTCCTCGATTTACTGATCGCTGTTCATGAACATGATTAGTAGAACTGAAACACAATATGCGCGAACTTTATTAAGGCAGTCGCTCACTCTTCGTCTGTACATTTATATAAATCTCGCCATTTCAATTTAAAGTTTTATACGGGTTAGGAAATAACCTTTTGAACAGTTAAATGTAAAAAATATATAAACAAAAGTAAATAAATTTGAACAAATACTTAAAGAAAACATTAAATAAAGAAACAAATAACTAACTAAACTTGAAGCTTGACCCCCCCCCCCCCCCCTTTACTCGGAAAAAATGTTCGGAAGTCCTTGGCCATTAACGATAGGCATTGTTAATTGGAGGTATGTCAATTGCATTGTACGAGGAAGCGAGAAACGCGGGTGCCTGCTCGTTATGGAACCGCTGGCGAATTCGTTCGGCTGTGGTCCAACAAAATTTCGTTCCACTAACTTTCCGAATGATCGTTATCGAAGTCTGTCGAGGTCTATAACATAGGTACACAGAATGCCGGCGATTGCTTTTGACTTGACTTCCATAAGAACACCTGTAAAGAAACTCCTGCGCGGCATATTCTCTACAAGTGAACCAAGATGACCGAAGGCATCCGTTATCAACCAGCTCTTGGATTATGGTCTTACTGAGTGTCTACATAACGCACGCCTTCCCCCTTCCTTTGTTGGTGCCAATTTATTCGCAGTTTCCTCTGTTTAACATTGAGTAAGGGAGTTGCGCTAGCATTAATCAGTCAATTGATATTCAAAAACTGGCGGCAGCAGTGACGTCTGAGCTAACGCCTCAGATGTCGGTGACTACGAGACTGTATATATCCACCGAAGTGAAATGCCCATTAACAAAACTGAGCGAACAGCTTGGCGATTGCAATCGATGTACGACGCCAGTCTATGCATACATATCTGCACCAACAGATTGCCACACCTGATTTCACCCAGGGAAATTTACATTGACTTTATTTAAACTCTCCAGTGCCAGTTCCCGAGGTAGCGATATAAAGGATAAAATAAAAATACAAGTAAGGACAGACATCTGGGCGTATTATCACTGCGCGAAAAGAGCAGGACGAACTTAAAGGCAGCGACACCAGGAATAACTTTCAATTGAATTTAATTCACCCAAAAAGGCGCCTTACTACGGCAAAGAAGCTATGGCGTTTAACTTAAGCGCGAAAAAAAATTCTCAATAAAAAGCGCAAAGTTTTAAAGAGCCAGGTGGCTTTCTTGTGCAAGTAGCACCAACCTCAGAGGTTTAGAACACTTCGACAAATTTCTTTGAAGCTATGCTTTTTGTGCCGAACAGAAATCAGATCGTAAGGGAATAAGTGGAAGCCTTTTATATCAATATAAAGGCGGTGCCACGTGTACAGTCAATCCATCTATATCTCTCTTTAAGACGGCTAGTTTCTTTTTGCGTAAGGTTTTTATAGGTGTTAGAAAATTTACGTCCCAGATGATTTGATGTATAGAAGGCGGCTTTGTGTGAAATAACTTCAGATGAAAGTCATCGCTTTTATGTTAATTTTATAATGTACCCTGTCTTTTCGCACCGTCGTAAATTCATTGCAGTTCAGCTCCTTTTCGTGGGGAATGTCGTAGCTTGTGGAGACGTCATACATGCACTAAGATACGGGTGTATGTGGAGAGTTTAGGGAACCACTTTTAGCTATACAGTGAACAGTTGCACGCATCTTTCGGTGAGCTCTTTGTCGCGGAAAACGAGACGAGCAAGCGAGACCGCAACACTATTGAAGCGCCATTACTAATTGTTATTAACCATAACGGATAAGTTTGTTTAACAGAGAAACATCACCTGAAATCAAGCTTCATCTACAAAACCGCCTCGTTTCTGCGTTCTCGCTTCTGTTAGCTCGTTATCGTTTTATTCGCCGAAAACCTGTCAGGCCAATGTCGAGTTTCACTTCATGTATTGTGAAAGGGGCACTCGGATGTTGTTTACAAATCTTTTCCCAAGACGCGCTCAGCGTGCTCCATTAGGTGATGGGAGGCTTTCTTTCCGGCAACGCACCCACACCTTTCCTTCTTCTTTCTTTTTGTTTTGTTTTGCTTTCATCGTTTTTACACCTATCCCCAGTGCACGGCGGTGATATGTAGACACCTGCCAGAGACGCAGCTTCTGAAACAACACGGTATTGGAAGGAGTCGAGGACAAAAAGCCATTTACTTTCCTTTCCTTTCTGTTAGCAAGGTTTTCAAGCGTCGCCTTCTAGAGTGAACGCATGCAGGGGGCGGAAGCTCAAGTTTGTGCGAGTTTCCAGCGGTAACCACTTGTGGGCGGCCGGTCGCGACAACCGATTTCGAGACACCAGTACTCGAATTGTCGCGAAAAAAAAAAACTATTAAAAAGGAGAGGTCTTTCACCCTTTTATGACACGCGGCAACCGCTCTTTTATTTTAAATCAACTACCAAAACCGCTCCGAGGAAGAAAACCAATGCGAAAAGAAAGGAAGCATAGAGAAGCCGTAATTAGTACGCGCCTCAGCCGATAGATGGCGCGATGTGCCCGCTTTGTGCAAGCTTGCCGTTTGCCGCGCTTCCACTGGCAAGCTAGCTACAGGAAGCAGCGGCAGACTCGCCTGGAGCGGAGGATTTATAGCAAACTCCCGCAGCGGGTGGTTACGGGCAATTTGTACTGTCCATGTTTTTAAACTTTAATTCTTAAAAAAAAATAATGCCCCCAGTGTGGTTTTTACGTATAAATTTTCTCGCTCAAGGAGGGAAAGCGTAGGAGCATCAGCTGTTACAATTTCCCTGCAGAAATCTTGAGCGCATATTCTCGAACAGATACGGCTAGATGACAGGGCGAGAACAATGCACCGCGTTTAGTATGGCCTCATAGAGTATCTCGTTTTACAATGCGTGCACTAGTGAAATCGAACACGCAAATTCCGATGGCCCCATCTCCCCCTCCACCCTCTGATACGTGCCTGACGCGTACAGATAGATGTCTGCGCTTGCTAATGAAAAATTCGAAAATTCTGCCTTACGCCGGGGACAAAAGATGTAAGCGGCCTGTGTCGCGCAGCTGTGAAAGTAGTCTGCGTCACCCTTGTGTATAGCACTCGAGCGGTGTCCTCTCCCCGCATAAAAGTCAACGCCTTGTCGTAGCGTCTAGATTTTAAAGGCTGCGCAGAAGTGGGGCCACAGGAACCTGCAAGCAAGTTTGGAACAAGCAATTTGCCCGCAGACCAAGGACGGATTTCTAATTTCACTTTTGACTGCGTGGTGCAGACTGCTTGAGCGCTCTACGAAATTGTGACGCACTGTACT